>NW_027492376.1:0-570366 GCF_021521415.1 Bidens hawaiensis | reverse complement strand
GCATATAACATTGTATGAATGAGTTGACAATTTTTAAAATTACTAACATTGTTTAACATTGTTTTTCAAGATTATCCAAATTTATACATCTCTTATATTACTAACGTATAAAAAGCTTTAGTTTTTTCTTTAGAAAAAGTCGAGAACTTATACAACTCAACCATATGCCGAACACTAAATGCATAAATAGGAGGTAGCTTACACCAAGATCTAAAAAGATGTTGACAAAATCATTAAACCTTTTTATTAGTTTTCTGATAAAGAAACCCTAAATAAAATGCAAATGATAATATCAATGGACCTTTATTATAGGTTATATCAAGTTTCATACACTAGCCGAGAATATGAAACTTTTCTGTAGGCCAACTTTTTTTAAAATGCCAGTCCCCTGAACTTCGATTATAAGATGATACATAAAATCCATCTAGTGTTACTAACCAATAACAATGTTGCGTCCCAAGGTATATAATACCGCATAGGTATCGAATCTTTTTATCAAACAATGCCAAAGATTGGAATTTTGAACCCGCCCAAAAATAGCCATAGAAAAGAGTGGTACCAAAAGCATTGTCACAAAAAGACCAAGTATAATATCCATTGAATGGAATTGTATGATTACCTAGATCATCATCTCCTGATTTGACATGAGCAACGATGTTATCCGTCATATTATTCAAAATATAAAGATTCCATTTTGGAGTAAACACAGTGCATGCACGAGTTATAGAGACAGTAAAAGATGATAAAATAAGAAGGGTGAAGAGACTACGCATTGCAAGAGAAGAAGAAATCAAATTAGTTTCAGGTTAGCTTTAAGTATTGAAAGTAATATACCCAAAATATATGTTGATGGTTAAGTAATATACCTAAAATATATGTTGATGGTTACTTATATGGTATGATTTAATAGTTGTATTAAATGTTTTGTAACTTCACTTTTTTTAACCTAGTAAATATTAAATTAAACAAATGAAATATATCGAGAATTCTTAATTATCAAGTTAAATTATTTTAAATGCATGGTTCTGAAACTTAAAAAGGAATTAGTTTTCTTTGTATCAAATTTATTTCGTTGTTCTATTTAGTCAACACATTTTATTTATTGGGAGCAAAACGTCCGTTAATTTAAAAGCATTTTCATTCATTCTCATAATTTTAAATTTAATATTATATTAAAACAAATTACATTCTCTTTTATTTTCAATTAAATAATATCTTTTAATTTTTATTATTATATTTTCTCTCTCGTTCATTTACAACTACTTTCAAAATATACTAAAAAATTTAAAAGGTGCTACACGAGCTTTTCATATATACAGAAAAATCACTGCATTTTCTGTATTCTCCACTCACAAACACCCTAAACCATTCCATGTATTATAAAACGCCACTAACTAAATTTGATCGACGGTTTGTGAATGCTCTAATTCAAGGAAATTCGTCGTTCCGGTCATTTATTTCTCCATGTTTATCGCCTGCCACAAATAAAACCAAAATTTAGTTTCATTTAATGTCTTAACGTATTGAAATATTTGCACTCTTTTTAACGACAAAATTCATTAAACAGAACCAACGGCTAGCAAGAAAGCAGATTACAAATCAAAGCATTTCCATCTATTCCAATCTAACGAAATAATCTTAAAACTAAGTTGGTAAGGGTTAACAAGTGTCATACCACTTCATGGGTTAAAGGCGTTAAATGAAATGCATGTTAACATATTAACGGGCTTTAAAATCCTCTACACACACAATAACTTAAGAATCAAATTTACATTAAATAAAGAAAGGTAAAGGGGATTAAGCAATTTCCTTGGGGGTAAGGTGAAGTGAAGTGGGATAAAGTAGGTGATGTGGTGTCTACGTGGGTCTACGTGGACTTAAGTTATATGTACTGAGGCGAGATGTTGCGCCAATTTAGGCAAATGTTGAGCGTAACACCGCCAACCCACCACCCCCCCCCCCCCCCCGACGATAAGATGTGGGGACATGAACTTGTCGCCTGATTTGTGAATAAAAATAATAATAATAATAATAATAATAAAGTGTCCGCTTGTTACGGTCAAAACCAAAAAAAAATTCAAAACGATACACACACACACACCCTCTTCTTCTCCAAAAAATACATATTTCATCTCCAACATTTTTAATATTTCAAACAAAAATACCATATTTCTTCTCTAAAAATACCTATAAAAATGAACCCTAGAAACAACTCGAACCATCCATTCCCCGGTTTTGAGCAATACCATACTCCACAAAAACCAACCGAACCTAAAATATTCATGGCTCGGTTTTCGGCAACACCATACTCCGCAAAACCAACAAACCTACTTCCCGAACACCGGAAACGAACCTAACCAAACTACCCATTTCATTTTCTAAGACCTGAACTTAAGCATGTACGCCAACTTTCTCAACCCCAAAAACTCATGCCGGTGTACGGGTCTTGCCAAACAAAGACGGTGTTGGAGACTAAACCGCCGCGGGCCTCCGATTCAACCCGAAAGGGGGGGGCGTAAACACAAAAAGAAGGAAGCAGGGGATCCGATTGCCCCACATGACAACATAACGTTGACGACGGATAAGGAACTAGCTCTCACACAAGCTTGGATCGACATTTCATAGTAGAGATGATCAAATTCGGTATTGGCACCGGTACTAGTACCGAATCGGTACCAAAGTTTTGAGTTTTCGGTACCAGTACAGCACCGGTATTTCCAGAATTTTACCTTAAACACCGGTACCGTTCCGGTACCAGCCGATACCGAACCGAACATTTCGGTACCGGTACGGTACCAAGCTCATCCCTATTTCGAAGGATCTCGAAGTTTTCAAGTTATTAATATTAAGTATTTATTTAACTTTATTTAGTATTTATTAAAAATTAATATTAATTGTAGCAAATTTTCAATCCTTCATAATATTTTTGACAAAAATCTTTTAACTTATGGGTCCAGATCTCTGGAAAATCGGGTGATTATCGGGGTAAAGAAGGGGTTCAAGCCCATTGGAATGTCATAAACCAATATTGCCAAAGATATCGTGGGATATACAACCGACTGAAGCAAGCTGGTTGGAGTAGAGGCAAAAACGACGTCAACATCCAATCTCGAGCGTTAGCCGATGTCACACCCCCCATCTTAGGCCTAGGAGTGCGACCAACAGTTGGTACAACATTTATATATAAATCAAAGTTATGGTTATATAGCGGAAGACATATAAAACATGTGGATTAAAGTTATATTACAAAAGATGGAACGAAAGTTCCATTTACGTTTTACTTGTTTATAATTTACAAACCAACATTCTTTAATATTTAAGTTAACAAAATATCCGAGCCATCGGAATCATGAGCACTTCGCCTCTACAAACGCTATTCTTGATTACCTCCAAAATGTTAAGAAAATACGTCAGCAACGAATGCTGGTGAATATGTTGACGCTAAAATATTTTATTTTACTTGATCGCCCCTCAAGACCACGTAAGTCTTGGCCCATCTTGGCTTAGGAATAATCAAGTTAAAACAAAATAATTTATAAACTCAAGTCTCTACACAAGTCACCCCAGCAAAACACCGCAGCGTTTCGACATACTTAGGTACCATATATATACACATGGTCAGTCTCACTCGAACGTACTTAGGTCCGGCCCATCGTGGCTGGAGGTCGTGACTAAGCGTGTGCGATGTGCCCACCGCATTTTACCACATATGTAAGGATCCAGACAAACGTATACTATAGCCTGAAGGCTAGGTTTTTACTCTTATTTATAAATGTTTTAGAGACACGTAGTCCCATGTAAACCCTTTTTCACATAACATGTTTGACTCATTTGAACTAGGTTTGTAAAGTTGAGGCGTATTCACCTTTTCGCTTTGGATCGGCTTCAACACCGTCCGAGGGTCTTTCCCTTTTGCTATCTCGCACCTATAGTACGAGTATAACCTTTTGTTAATCGGATATACAATCCGGCTTAAGACCTTTAGTCTTAGTTTTATAATCGCCACCTCGATTTACTTTAAAACCTCTAGTTTATAAACTAATCTCTTTTCTTTTTAAACCTTTAGTTTAAAAAATTTTTCTTTATAAGATAACCTATAGATATCTTATTTATAAAACCCTAGGTTTCTTCTTCTTTAAGAAACGTATATCTTTTCTTTATTATTTAAGAATACTCATTATTACTTAAATAATATTTATAAATAACAAAGAATAATCACTCATATATATATATATATATATATATATATATATATATATTGTAACATCCTACTTTCGGTTATAATAATAAAGTAAATTCCGTCTATTTTATAGCGGGTCGTTATCGGTTTAGATAAATAAAATGTGAGTTGGGCTAATATTGGGTTAATGGGTATAGGTTATGGACTTGGGTTATGAAAGAAAGAAGGAGAGTCCATGGGCTTGAGCCCATGATCCATAAATATATAAACCATAAACACCACTTAATTCCTCATTTACACATATTCCATACACCATTCAAAACACACACTTAATATCTCTCTCTAGTTCTTCCCTTTTCTCTAGCCGAAACCAAGAAGGAAACCGAGCACCGACCCGAGGTAATGATAGTTTAATATTATATGAGCTTAACCTTTAGATATAGTCACGAAACAACGAGCCGACACCGTTAAACCGTTTAAGTCACGAGATCCGGGTGGAATCGGGTATAAACCGAACCTATGATGAGCTTAGGGGTCACCCTAGCTCAGATCTGGATCAAATGGGACGAAAACGGTGAAAAACGAGCTAAAACTCGTTTTTCCGACGTGTTCGCGGTTTTCCAGCGGCTTTCCGGCAATGGCGGCGCCGGAAAAGTGTGTACGAGGATGTCAGGAATGTCAGGGAATGTTCTGACCTAACCCTAGTTCGCTATGGGAACCTAACGAATTGGAAGGTGATTCGCTAGTTGATTCGCATAAGGGAGCATAACGAACTAGCTCTCGTTCGTCCCTGATTCGTTAGGGGAAAAGGGTAACGAATTACCCTTGATTCGTGATGAACCAGTTCATTAGAAGAGATAACGAATTAAATGGACTAATTCGTTATATGGACTGGTTCGCTATGGAACTGATTCGTTAAGGAGTCCAGTTCGTTAAAGGGTCCAATTCGTTATAGGAACCTGTTCGCTAAGATAAGCCAATTCGTTATGAACCAGTAACGAATTAGAATTTTAACGGAATGACAAGAACAGTCCCTGGACTTAGAAAAAGAATGAATTAATTACAATAAAGCCCTTGAACTTTTGAGTTAGCGAATTAAATAATGATTTAAAATCCTAATGGAAAATGTGTTACGACGGTTAATGGAAATAAAATTTTTCCAAGCTGACCTGGCAGTTCGACCCTAGCCAGGGGCTCTGCCCCTTGGACCCTGCTAGGGGCTGCCGCCCCTAGACCCCGCTGCCAGGGGCGCTGCCCCCCGGACCCCTGTTCGTTATGTGTCATAAGTAGACTAGAAAGACGTTATAGATAGTGGTAGATAATTGATACGTGTAATTATTATACAGTTAGCCGTGCCCAACTGAAGAAAGGAATAACAATTAACGGTGAACGTAACCGACTTCAGGTGAGTTTCTAGCCCCATTCCTTGTTATGTTTTCGGGGCTGTGTGCATACTCGATGTGATTAGTTAATACACTTATCCTAAGTGATAAGTGTATGCCATATATGTATTATATGAAATGTGTGAATGATTTCTTGTTGATACATGAACGATCTTCGGAATTGCATGTATTGCCAGAAAATGGTTGATGTTATATGTATGTTGTAAGATGAAGAATGAATGATGTATGTATGTGAAAAACTTACGATTATGTATATAGAAAGTATGTTAAGGAGGTATGGAAGAAAGGGTACCGGACCCTAATAATATCCGAGGATGGAGGGTACCGGACCCTAATAATATCCGAGGATGAAGGGTACCGGACCCTAATAATATCCGAGGTATGTAGGGCGAATGCTCTTTATAACATAAGGTTAATTATGATTGTGTATGATGAATGAAGGACGGGTTAAGTATGTAATGCGTACCTTCGGGCACGTATATGTGTATGTAAAGTAAGTTATGTGATTAACTAGAACTCACTCAGCGTAGCTGACTTTTAGTATGCACGCAGGCAAATAGGTTGAGGCAGCTCGCGTGATTGAAGACACATGGCATGGAATCGAAGATACTAGTATCTCGAAGAAATGTTGTGATGTTTTAAAAGACTATGTTTTATGTTTAAATAAATTTGAATGTTTGTTATGGCAAGATTTGATAGTTTTGTAATATGTTATGGTTGAAGTTATATTTCGCGTAAAGTTTTAATTAACTCTGATATTTAGAACTGTGTTTATGAGTAAATCCAACACCAAATGTAGGGTACCGGTAACAGGGCCTTACATATATATATATATATATATATATATATATATATTCTTTTCTTTTTCTTTCTTTTCTTTGTTATATATTTCTTTTATTTATCGAGGTATCGAGTATAACCTCGACTTACGGTATTTAAGCCTTTATAATATTTTATTATTATTTTATTCGGGAATTATGCCTACCTTCGTCGGTTTATAATACTCTAAAAAGTCGAGCAGCACTTCGACGCCGTTTATCTCATTTCGACTCTTGTTTGATCAACACTTCAATTGAGCACGCAAATCGAGACACCAATACTTCACAACACGTACTTCGAGATGATCGTCGGAAATGTCGGGATGGTCTCACCTTCTTAATATGAACGTCGTCGGGTGGTGGCACAATTATCGAAGTATGGCACGGAAATCGAGGTGATGGTACGGGAAACGAGGGATCGAGGACACGTTTATCGAGGTGAATCGAGGGTTGGGTTCTTGGAGTTTAGAGAGATGTTTAGAGAGAGAGGGGATATCAATTTTGGTGTGAAAATATGAAATCCCGAGCTTGCTATTTATAGGCATTTTCTGGAAGCCCGCCGCGATACACGATGGCCTTATGCAAGCCCGTCGCGTATCGCGACGTAGCCTTGCTATGTCACCACGTAGGTCTGCCACGTGACGTTGTGCCACGTGTTGACACGTGGCGAACGGTGTGCCACGTGTGGCCATGTGGCGGGACACGTGACGAACGATGTGCCACGTGGCAGGCCACGCGTCTCGCTGTCAGACAACCCATCGCGATACGCAATGGGTTTCTCTTCTGATCCATCGCGTATCGCGATGGGTCAGGAAACCAGAATTTTTGATTTTGACCTTGAAGTTTGGAATTTGGCAGATTTGGTCCCTCGACTTTGGAATCTTGACATTTTTGGCTCGAAATTTCCGTGATGTTACAGCCGACTATTAAACTCAAGGGCAACAAGAAGGGTGGCAAGGAAGACATTAAAGTATTTAACTTCTTGGGAAAGACTTCGGTTTTGCCTGAAATGGAACGGGTTTTGGTCGCTCGACGATCTGGCACGCCATTCCAAGCATCATCACGAGCTCCAAAACGGTCGAAGACCTCGTCTTAGACAAATCCGAGCACACCTGCAACACCCTTGTCTTAGCCAATAAAAAACCGCCACGTGTTCACAATTGGGCATCCAATGGTTTGAACTTGATTGTATTACCTCGTCCAATGGCTTGAAATAAAGAGGTCCATGTATAACCCTCGTGTTCGCTATATGCTCTTAGCATTGCTCAACCAACTGTTAGGTAACATTCACTGTTAAAGCTAGCTACGTGTAGTCAAAACCATGACAGGTGGTCACAAATGGTCGTCTACTTGAACTCATTTAGCTTCTAATAACTAACGACCTAAATTGAGGCGTTTGTAAATCAAGTACCTTCCCCATAACCCCAATACATAACTACAGTCTACAGTAGGTCTGAATCAACATATATAACTTGTTTTTTTTTTTACCAAAATGCACTTGGACACAAATTATGCACATAAACAACACGCTTAGTTCAAAACCTAAATCAAGCCAAGCCAAACCAAACCAAACCAAACCAAACCAACGAGAGTGTGAATTACATTCACTCATTGGCTATTACTCATATAATTACAATACTTTTCATGCACAACAATATACCATATAGTCATAGGAGCTATATTAATCCAGTTCATTAGATAAAAATATATAAGATAGCCACTATATGTTTTTAAAAAAATCTGAATCCGAATTATTATAAATTACGGATATCCGAGATAGTGATTATGGAAATTTTCGGATACTTTGAATATCAGAAAACCTAATTTTTTTTAATTTATTATATATGTGTAAACCGTTTAGAAACCTAAACCCTTTGAAACTACACAGCCACCGTCATGACTCACTGGTGTGGCCTCACATTAACCCACTGGTGTGGCCTCACGATTATTCTCATTGAACCACCGGCCAACGTCATGACCTCACGACAGCCTCACGCTGTCGCGTCTTGCCTTCACCGATGGACGATTGGACACGTTAGAGGTTGCATCTCGCCTTTACCCTCGTCGCATCTCGCATTCACAGTTCGGAGGTCACATCTATTCAAACCTTCACCTTCGTATCCCACATTCAGTCCCTCTAGGTTGGATTTGATTATATGATAAGGATTTTGTTAACCGATAGCAATTGGTATTCTTTTAATTTGACAAATTTGTTATGGATTTATTAATATTTGAGATTCTTTGTAGATCTATGAAAAAAATGACAGATTTGTTACAGTATTGAATTTTATTTTATTTTTCAGATATTTGTTTCACTATCCAAACAGGTATCCTAACTTTGAATATCCTAAATTTCAGATACGAATTCGAATAGTAAAATCTACTATTCGAACTGTTTTGATATCCAAAACTCCGAATTTCCGATTGTGAGCACCCCTAATAGTAGGCACTATAGATTATATTTCTTCTTACACACTGAAAAAACACTACAAAAGATTAATGAACTTGTAAAAAGCTTATATAAAAGAGAAACAAGTGAAGATCAAACCTTTATGCTCACAAGTCATTGAACAACGAAGACCAAATAAAAGAACCCAAACTCAATCATAAAACATTTTTTCAAGTAAAACTACAAAGTTGACACTGATACACACAAATGACCAACTTCAATCAACTCAAATGCCAGCACAAGTTAACCAAATCACAATCAAATCATTGCAGCATACATAACAAAAAGAGCATAGAAACAAATCATGAATCCAAAGATGATATCAAAGATCCAAAACTTTTAGTCTTTACAAAAGCATAACAAATGTCACCACGCTAACATTTTGTGATCTCACCAAAAACAAGTAATAAAAAGCTAGCATAACATAACAAAGATCAAAACAGCTTTCTTGATCAATCACCCTTCCGCCGGAAAGAGCATCCTTCAGTGAGTCTTGCACGACCACCAGTCGGCTGGCACAATACCGTTTGGCAGTTTCCACATACCACCACAGTTTGAGAATGGCTAAATACAGTTGTTCTGAACAACCAGGTAACACATTTAACATAAATTACAATTCTAACAACAATATAGTGAGAAGAATAGAAATACTTACATATTGAAGCATCCTTGACACTTAACATCCTGTTTAGATGCAATTGAACAAGATTAGAACTTTGAAGTTTAAATAGGGCTTTAAACGAACCGCAAACTGTTGGGCAAGAAGTTTGTTTGTGTTTATTCGTTAAATAAATAAACAAACATGAACAAAGAATTTCAGTCAATTAAGAGGATGTTTGGCTGAGCTTATTTAACTCCAAAAGTGCTTTTGGCTATAGTGTTTATTTACTTATGGCTGTTCCAAAAGTAATTTATTTAAATGTTTTTGGATTAGCTTTCGTGGTTGGAAAAAAACAAAAAGTAGATAAAATGACCAAAGAGACATTTTTATATATTTGCTAGTTTTACAGGTAATGAAATGGTGACCGGCGAGCATATTTGTAATTTGATATCCAAAATGCAAAAGATAAAACAAAAGCTTAGATTTTTTTGCTTCTGAAAAACAGCTTTTTAACCCGTAACAAAAACCAAATAAGCAAGTTTTAATAAGCTTAGCCAAACATGCCCTAAATAAATAAGTATACACGAACAATGCCTATGTTTGTTCAATTGTATTCGTTAACACTCAATAATGTGTTCACTTACGTCCATCTTTTGAATTAGTTCAAATTTGTTTGTTTATTAAACCATCAGTATCTTATCGTGAAAATTAAAGAAAAATTATTAACTATAAAACAAAATTAGAAATCAATTAGACGTCTCATTTTGTTCGATTGGGTTCGTTTACAGCCCTAAATATAAAATATAATATCACAAAAACGGAATTACAGAGAGATAAATGAAAACTTACCATGAAGAAGGAGTTCGGAGACTGAACAAGACGCTTAAGCTTATGCTTCTTCTTCTCCAACTCAGCTGGAGGATTCAGCAGATCAACATCGTTAGGCAAAACCTGCAATTTTCATCAGATCAATTACATCAGTCAACGGCCGGTAGAATATTCGCAAATCAAATCACATCCGAGACTACTTACCATATTGATTACAGATTTGTGGACTGATGGCGGTTTTGAACAACGAATATGCACAAAAACCCTAGTTAATCATACGTGTAGATGCCTTTTATATATCTGCGTGTGGAGCGAGTCACAGCCGTTGGATATTGGTATGTAATATCGGCCGTTGGATCTAGGGTGAGCCCGGTCCAGAAAATACTATATTGTGGTTCGGTGGATAATAATTTGGGCCGCGAAACGGACTGCTTTTTCTCTCAATACAGGCCCGTTTAAAAATAGTGTAAATTACTGCTAGAACTGGGTCGAGTTCATACCCGGATTGGATACTGTTAGAATACCCAACCCTGTATGACCCGGGTATGAAAAACTTTAGATATTACAAAACCCGGTACAACCAATGGGGTTGAAGCTTGTTATGTGTACAAACCAAGTGCGGTTAAAAAAATCGAAAACAAATATGTGCATGTTGAGTAGGGTCCGGGTATGGTCGAACTGAGTATAGATCATTTACAGGTTTAAACCCTGTACGAATCTTGGCCAATCTTTTTCCTTCTCTCACAAAGACCGCCCCCTTACCTCCGGTTTGTGCATCGTCGATTGGCTATGATTACTCGGAGAAAGGATATCAAGATACCATATATTTCTTCATAAATTGTTTAATTTGAGTTTGCATCTTTAGTTAACATATAAGGTTAAGTTTGATATGATCTTACCTCGATTGCTTGTTTGAGGGCTTAACGAAAGATAATGGAATCCATTGCACAAGTTCAAAAGATTTGGGTAATAACGGTTTTAATATGCTAATTTGACCAGTTTTAATGTTGATATAGTGTTAATCTATATTGATTTTTTTCAAAAATTTCCTATAAGATAGTCTCTACCTTATGTAATCAGACATATACATACACACATGCGTGTGTTAACGAATCTTTCTAATTTGTAGAAGTTATGGAACAATTACTATTTATATCATATAGTAAAAATTGACTCATGCATACCCATAGTCAAATTATTATATATGAATGTACTTGAATTTGATGTTTGGAAAATTACAATTATGCAAAACAGTTAGTATTTAATGCACACGCACACACTAATGAAATTTTTTATTGGTAAAATAAATCAACTACTTAGGGTCTCATCGACTAAAAAGGATTTTCAAAAATTATATTTGGTTTAGATATGGTGAGTCAGAGTATGTACGTTTATTTAATTTATTACTTGTATTTAAGTTGGCAAAGAAGTTAGCTGTAATAAACATAATAGACAAGATTAAAGCAGAAACACAAATTTAAACTCAAAATTACAGACTTATAGTACACACTAGCAATACATTATTGTGCATATGTTGCGTGCCTCTTAAAAACCCAAAACAATTCTAAATTAATTAAATTTGTATGTAATTATTACATTATTATACTATCGACGTAACTTGTTATCAGTTTTTCTTTTTATCAATATAAACAGTACCTTTTTAATTTCATAAAACTATTCTTTTTTTTTTTCTGACGGATATCTTTTAATATTTTTAATGACATTATGAGTTGCCCTGCTAGGAATCAAATGCGAGTCTTTTCCAATGTGGTTTTTGTAACAGGAAGCCTGATTTTCTCAATAGTGTCTCATGTTTAATCCCTACAGACAATACTTTTGAGGAACGGAGGATGGGTGGGTGGCACAATGAAAAAAAACTGAAATATTTGTGATCTTTTGTTCGATTCTAATTGCGTCCGGTTTTCGCCACCGGTGGGCACTCAAGTGGGTGAGTTGTCTACGGAAGAACTGAAAAACGTGGTGGTGGGTCCAGGAAACAGCAATCCAACGGCAGTGATCCTCGCAAACACGTCACTCCGATCAAGCCCACCACTCTCCACTTTCCGACTCAATTCACTTCACTGAGATCCCATTCTCCGATCAAACTTATTATTATTATTATTATTCCGGCAAACATGCTCCCGCTGGACCTCCAATCCCGTCCGTACCACCCCTACAACTTCCCCACTACCACCAGTAACCGCCGTTCTCTCAACAACAACTCCTCTCGCTTCACTCCTTCATCCTTCACCCACAACGCTAGGCTTTCCATCACACTCGTCCCCTGCGCCGCCTTCCTCCTAGACCTCGGCGGCACTCCAGTCGTAGCCATCCTAACCCTAGGCCTTATGATCGCCTACATTCTCGACTCCTTTAACTTCAAGTCCGGTTCCTTCTTTGCCGTCTGGCTTTCGCTTATTTCCGCACAAATCGCCTTCTTCTTTAGCTCCTATATGTTCTCCTCTTTCAATTCGATAACTCTCGGTTTACTTGCTTGTTTAGTTTGTGCCCTAGCTAATTTTTTAATTGGAGTTTGGGCTTCTCTTCAGTTTAAGTGGATTCAAATCGAGTATCCGACGATTGTGCTCGCGCTCGAACGCCTTTTGTTTGCGTGTACTCCGTTTATCGGTTCGGTGCTTTTCACTTGGGCCACGGTTTCCGCTGTTGGTATGGCGAATGCTGCGTATTATCATATGATGTTTAATTGTGTGTTTTACTGGTTGTATTCCATACCTAGGGTTTCGTCGTTTAAGTTGAAGCAGGAAGTGAGTTACCATGGCGGAGAGGTTCCGGATGATAATTTAATACTTGGCCAGCTCGAGAGTTGTTTACACACGCTAAACTTGTTATTCTTTCCTTTGATGTTTCACATCGCGTCTCATTATTGGGTTGTGTTTTCGTCTGCTGCGGCGGTTTGTGACGTGCTTCTACTCTTTTGGGTCCCGTTTTTGTTTCAATTGTATGCATCTACCAGAGGGGCTCTCTGGTGGGTTACCAAGAGTGAAAATCAGTTGAGGAGTATTAGAGTGGTGAATGGCGTTGTTGCTTTGGTTATTGTGATTCTTTGTTTGGAGTTTAGGGTTGTTTTCCATTCGTTTGCTCGGTACATTCAGGTTCCTTGTCCATTGAATTATGTTCTGGTTACTGCCACAATGCTAGGAGGGGCTGCTGGTGCCGGTGCATATGAAATGGGCATGATTACGGATGCTTCTGGTTCATTGGCTTTCACTGGTTTGGCGGTCGTTGTGAGTGCTGCTGGAGCAATCGTTGTGGGATTTCCCCTATTGGTATGTCATTTTCAAGCAAAATGCTAATTTTAATTTGTCAATTTTATAAGTCATGTGTGTGTAAATGATTGAACTCCTAGGTTGTATAATGTAATTAAGTTGTCTTCATTTTGCCACCTAGTTAGCGGATTACTCTAATAAGAAAGTTGACTAGTCAATCACTTTGACTTTCTACTGACAGGCTAAGTAAGTATCCAACCAGTTTGACTAGCAAAGTAGTCGATTTATTGAGAAAGTAAGCTAAAATGAATAGTGAACCAAAATAGTTTACTGTTTGTGTTGCCAATTGGATCAATCATCTACCCTTCATAGTGGACCGAAATAGTGTACTAAATATGCCCCCTAACCTTTGTAGTTTACCAAAATGACAACTTTTTAAGTTGGCCAAAATGATTTACTGTTTAAGGGGCGAATCCAAGTCAAACTAACAGCAGCTCAACAGGGTTTGTTAAACTAGTTCCTAATGATAGTGGTTTCTCTTATGTACCTCAAAGGCTCAAACTAGGTTACCTTGCTAGGAAAATGCGGTACAGCAGTTTGGAGTTAAAATCATTGGTCATAAGACTAACAATGACACTATGCTACTATTTTTTTTTACAAAGGTCAGTTTATATATATATTATCATTGATGCAGGACAGATTTTGGCCTAGAAAGTAGAAAGTCATGGTTATTCAAGTGGTTTCTATCTGGTTGCTCTTGCATGCCCTAGTTCATGCTACTACTTGCTCTCGTATAGTAATGTTTGCATTACATGTTATGCCTTTAGTTGTGATAATTCGATTTGCATAAAAAAGGGAAAAACAAAATGTGTGGTTTTCATTAATCTAGTTTGAGGCATATTTTTTTTTATATTCTAACAAATGCTTTGGAACAGATAGAATGCATGATTTTTTTGAAATTCATCATTATCATAGTTTCTTGGTCAAAGAAAAAAAAATAAAAGATTATAGACTTTTAGAAGCAGTTTTTATTCTAGATATATTATTCAAGAATCTCTCTTTTGGTTTCCAATTCCTTGTCAGAAGGGTTGTGATAAGAACTAGAAACTTAGATGCTTGAATTAAACCGAAAACAAGTACAGATAGTGCCCAATTTCGAGAATGGGTGATCTTCAATACAAGGTATAAAACCCTAATTTTGATAATAAAACATCGACACTGACAAGAAAAGAAAGCCTACTATTAATACTAATCCTAATTAAACAGTTACTAAAATAACTCCTACCAAAATAACTCCTCCACTAAATCAGCCCCCACTCCTTGTTTTCTTCTTTTTCCCGCTCACTAATTCCCCTTTATGCGGGATTGTATCAATACTTCCTGCCCGAACAAACGACTTGTCCTCAAGTCGGGTCTGATTAAAATGAGCTGTTGTTCCAGCATTAAGTTCCTCAAAGGGCTCGATAGTGAGATTACGAAAAGTAGCAGTCTGCAAAGCATCATCTGTTGGCATTCCCTGCAGCTTATAGTTCTTACCATTGATTGTGAACATCATGAACATTTGCTTCCAATTTGCCTGAACTGTGTTAAGGGTGGCTAACCATTGTATACCGAGTACAACATCAGCTCCCCCTAAGGCGAATGGGTAAAAATCTTGGGATACTTGGAGGTCAGAAAGTTGCAGTGAGAGATCCTTACAAACTTGGCTGCATCGGATGATATCACCATTTCCAATTTGAACACCAAAGGGAGTGATCAACTGAGTGATGAGTTTTAGTTCTCTGACCAATGTGTCTGATATGAAGTTATGTGTAGATCCGCTATCTATTAGAACCAGAACTTCAGTTGTGCCCAACACACCGCGAAGTTTCATGGTCGGTATAGGAGGCTGACCAAATAGCGCATTGAGGCTAATCTCAGCCACTTCGGGAGAGTATTTCTGTTCTGAAATGCTTATTCCCTCTCGATTCTGCTCTTCTCCCTCATCAGTAATCTCTAACAGTTTGAAGGTGCCCGTCTTGCACCTGTGACCCGGTGAAAATTTGTCACCGCACCTATAGCATTCTCCTCTTGCATATCGTGCTTGTTTTTTGGCATCAAAGACACGAGGATGTAGCTGCTGCTGGTCTGCGGTTGAAGGTTTAACCAAATCAGACGGTTTATTATCGGCGCTCAAAGGTTTTAAATTTGAAGTCGAGATTGACCCCTTTTCAGTCCGGGTATGACTGATTTTAGATTCGTATTCAAGAGCTAAACTCATGGCTTTGAAGACGGTTTTCGGTTTATGAATTCTGACATCGGTTTTGAGTTCTTCTTTGAAACCGTTGAGACAAATAGCTAGGAGGCAATGTTCTGGCCAATTGGTAACTCGGGATGATCTTTTTGCAAATTCTTGACGGTACTCTTGCACATTACCGGTTTGTTTGATACTGCAGAGGTGTTCATCTGGGTTTTGAAATTCTGCAGGACCAAAATTTTTCTGAAGGGCATGAACTAGATCCTCCCAAAACTCGATTTCCCGATCAGTTGAAAGCCATGAGTAAAAATCCAATGCGTCTCCTTCCAAATGCATTGAAGCCACATCAACCTTTTCTTCCTCGGGTATGTTGTAGTAACGAAAATATTTTTCAGCCTTGAGTACCCACCCACGAGGGTCCCCATCACTGAATGTTGGGAAATCAATTTTGTTGTAGGGTCGGTAACGGCGATGACTGCTTCCCGAAGAATCTTCATCATCGAATCTGCTAGACCCCCCGCTGGATTTCTCCTTCTTCTTGTCGCGCGCTTTCAGAACAGCAACTTCAGTTTGCAGGGACTCCATGGAGGCTGCGATGGCTGCCAATTGGGCAGCCACAGGGTCAAAGGTCGTTTGGTTTGGGTCTGACGTACTCCGGGTTTGAGGAGCCATTGTGTTTCAGAGTTTAGTTGTGAAAATGGGAATTCAAGGTTGGATTTGGAGTTGTGGAGATTGAGATTTTCCCGGCAATGGAACCAATGATAAGAACTAGAAACTTAGATGCTTGAATTAAACCGAAAACAAGTACAGATAGTGCCCAATTTTGAGAATGGGTGATCTCCAATACAAGGTATAAAACCAATTTTGATAATAAAACATCGACACTGAAGAAAAGAAAACCTACTATTAATACTAATCCTAATTAAACAGTTACCAAAATAACTCCTCCACTAAATCAGCCCCCACTCCTTGTTTTCTTCTTTTTCCCGCTCACTAATTCCCCTTTATGCGGGATTGTATCAGGTTGTATCAATTATCTCATAGTTTTAAGGGTATAGCACAAAGGGAAGTACAAACTATAAAACATTGAAACTAAGAAAATCAGAAGAGAAGCTAATGTCAAACTATGTAGTTAAGGGCAAGGCAAGGCCTAGTCGCCTCAAACATATGCAACACAATTTTGGCTAGCTCATTGGTCTGCTTATGGTTTCTTGTTTCCAACCTACCCACCCATCACAAATCTTCCTTGCCAGCTTTCTTTACATGAAGCAATGTGGGATTAAAAGCCAAATTTTATTTATTTTTAGGACTTTGTCCTTTGTTTAAAAAGGAAAGCATATTCGGCTTTGTATTATATTTCTAGAATAGTGTTAAGTTATCAATTTTATATTTCTATTAGGGAAAATACCATAAAGAAACAACATACTTTCTGTTTTTTCTTGTTAAAGTCCCTCAACAATTTTTTGCACGTTAAAGTCCCTCCACATGTTTAATTTGAACAAAAATGTGACATAACTTATAAAACAGTATAAACATATTTTTTTTGCTCTTACATTTTAGTATTGCTGCCTGCTGGATCAAATACGCTTCAATACGAGACAATTTATAGTTATACAACATAAATTTCGATAAGAAAGAAGTTATTTGTAGTGGCGCATGTTAAACTAATCTGAATTATCTAGCATTTCCCATCCTAAAACTTTACTCAATTGAATTCGTAAAAATCATATTTATTTTGCCATATATATATATATATATATTAACAGTAAATGGCGAGCAAAGTTAATGCAAATGGAATTGGAGAAAGATGGAAAGTAACTCACCAAATTGAAGGAGACAATACTGAAAAAAAGGATCTACTTGGTTATATAATTTTAATCAAAACGGCTTAGTTTTAGATGATTTTTAATCAAAAGAATCAGTACCATATTGTTTTTAGAAGTTATGTCACATTTTTGTTCATATTTAATATGTGGAGGGACTTTAACGTGTAAAAAGTTGTTAAGAGACTTTAACGAGAAAAAACAGAAAGTATGTTGGTTTTTTATGGCATTTGCGCTTTCTATTATTTATTATTATTATGCACATCTTTTTTGTCTCGGGGCGCGCCTTGCTCCCTTGACTACGTAGGTGTCAAATCATATGAGGTTGCACTAAGAAAGAATGTAATAGGTAATGCTTAGGTCAAATAGCACACATTTCTTCTCAGGGATAGGCATAATATGGCTTGTTACACTGGCTAAGTAATTCTTAAAATGTGAATGTTATGCAAACTGAGGGAGCGCTAATTGGTTCTTGTATATATGTGTGAATAAAGAAGATTTTAAAACTGCACGAGTAATCAAATGGTTGTGCTTAGGAGCATAAATAAAACTATGGGAGGTAGTCATTGATTATAGATCAAGTTATGGGAACAATAATTATTATGGTCTTATGAAGGAGGTTCAACAGGGCTTATTTATTGGATTAATTTGTTAAGATAATTAATATGGCCTTATGCTTGAGTTTCAACAAGACCTTATTTTATGGGATCAGTTTGTTAAGAAAATAACTACTCTTGGAAAGTTATACCACAATTAGTTTGGTATAAAGTCTTGTCTATCACTGTTGTTCCTCGCAAACATCAAAACAAAATAAACACACAAGTTTAAATGAGAAAAGCCGTCTGATCAATTACTCTTTTTAATCTAGAGCTCAATAAGATTAGACGTAAAATTATATTTTATTTCGTTTTTCCGAAGGAGTAAGATTCAGTACCCTCTCAACTGCAAGAAGAACAACGAAGGTTAATTACACACTATTTCATATAGAACTTAAACAAAATTAGTCATAAGATTAGTCCTAATAAGCCACAATTAGATGTCAATGTTATTTATTTTTGAAGGAGTGAGATTCAACAAAGCATCTACTGCAAAAAGAACAAGGAATACGGTCTATGAAAAGGGAGAACAAAATGCAAAAGCAAAACAGAACATCATCCACCTTTGTAGAACTGTTTGAAAGCAATACAAATAGGAGAAATCGAAAACTATTGCAACATCTAGATTGGTTACAAAGGTTTAGTATGATATATCATCATTTAATAAACCACAATATTGGGTCCAGAAAAAGTGTTAATATAAGTGCAGTTGATGGACTGATAGTTGGCAGGGAGCAGTTCTGCACAACCAATTTCTCATGCAAAAGAAAAGGTAGAAAAGAGAAATAGTTTAGAACCTAATATATATCAGGTTTCAGATAAACTAAAATTACCAACTTGCATTTTATGCCTTATAAGGAGGCGCTAAGCTACACCACATTCTTTTTCCAAAATTGCATGTGTTTATTTAACATAATACAGATGCTTTATGTTGTAGTATTATATAACTCAGTCTGAAACTAAGTTCACTTTTGTTGTCATAAACACGTGAAGTATGAATTATATAGAACCTACTTCTCTTATTTGTATTCTTTTCGACTATGTGAAGCATGAACTATAAAGAAGATATGTCCATACAAAAAGAATTTGCTGTTAACTTTTCAGTACCTTGTTGCAGTTCATTCCACTCCCTGCAGTAGCTGGATTCTATTTAGCGCATTTTCTCACAAAGAAAATTATCTCGTCATATTTTGCATTTGTTATGTTTGGGAGCTTAATGGTGACATGGTTTGTATATCACAATTTCTGGGATCTCAATATTTGGCTTGCAGGCATGTCACTAAAATCCTTCTGTAAGCTTATAGTTGCTGATGTCATCTTAGCAATGGCTGTTCCTGGTCTAGCTCTTCTTCCACAAAAGCTTCATTACTTAACGGAAGTCGGTTTAATTGGTCATGCCTTACTTTTGTGCTACATTGAGAATCGTTTTTATCAATATTCTGGCATTTATTACTATAGCTTTGATGATGAGATCATGTACCCTAGTTACATGGTGGTTCTAACGACTTTTGTGGGATTGGCTCTTGTGAGAAGACTTTCTGTTGACCACCGTATTGGACCAAAAGCTGTTTGGGTGCTAACTTGCTTGTATTCATCAAAGTTGTCCATGTTGTTTATGACATCAAAAGCTGCTTTATGGGCATCAGCCATTCTTTTATTGGCTGTTTCTCCTCCATTGCTTCTATACAAGTATTTGCTTTACCTTAGTTTTTCATTACTTTAGATGTTAATTTTACTTTTTTTTTACAAACTTTATAATAATGTGCAGGGATCGTTCAAGAACAGCATCTAAGATGAAACCATGGCAAGGATATACACACGCAGCTGTTTTTGCTTTGTCAGTCTGGTTTTGTCGTGAGACCATCTTTGAAGCTTTGCAGTGGTGGAATGGTAGATCGCCATCTGGCGGGTTACTTTTGGGATTTTGTATCCTTTTGACAGGATTGGCTTGCGTTCCCATTGTTGCTCTCCACTTTTCTCATGTCATGGTAAACAAAATCGCCATACTTGTTCTTTCTCATGTTCTGGTCCCAAGATGATCATCTCAATTTGACCCACAGACAGTCAATGTGTTAAATACAATGACAACTACTATATTATTAAAATATATTATAAAGTAAAACAGTATAGGGTATTGTAAGCACAATATGTATACCTAGGATGAATTTCAACCTTTCATACAATGACCAAATCAACCCATTCATTGATATATTTAATACAAATATATATTCTTTTAAAGGTTCAAAATTTTAATACAAACCTTCTAAATGGTACAATATCAAATTTACTGGCTTAAAACATCAATGGGTTGGAGTATTTGAACAAATTAGGCCATTTAACAAATCTGACCAGAGATGATCATAATATCTTTTAGTGTTTAAAAGTTAAGGAGTTCAAACATCATCTATAAATAATTTTCTAGTATTTTTTAATAACAAACGCGTTACATACGTAGGCGCATCAAACATATGCTTTTAGGATTAAAACGCATCGAATTGCAATGTGCTTTTTAAAATCAATGACCAATCTAGCCATTTCATAATAAGTAAAATAGATTATATTACTTACCAACTACCTATATCACTAAATAAACAAAAAGAACATTATGCGTTGAGATGATTCATAGCAATAACATTGTTTTTTTTGTCCATTTATCCAGTAAAACAAACTGTTATAAGTAATTGGTTTTATCTATTTTTGTTAAATTGGTATATATGATAACTTTTAGTGTTTCATAATATATAAAATTAATCCTTCTTTTAGTTCTGTCTTAAAACTGTTTAATGTTTTTAACTCCTATGCTAACTTCTTATTAATCTTCTTGTTGTATGTAGTCTGCGAAGAGAAACTTGGTACTAGTTATAGCAACAGGTCTCCTTTTCATAGTTATGCAACCGCCGCTACCATCTTCATGGACATACCATTCTGAATTAATCAAAGCCGCCCGCCAATCATCTGATGACATCTCAATATACGGTTTCATCACATCAAAGCCTACTTGGCCATCATGGCTACTGATCTCAGCAATTCTCCTCACACTTTCTGCACTCACCTCCATAATTCCTATCAAATACATAGTCGAACTAAGAACAATATTTTCAATTGCAATGGGAATCGCTCTCGGTGTTTACATATCTGCAGAATATTTCCTACAAGCAACCGTTTTGCACATTCTCATTGTCACAACCATGGTTTGCACCTCTGTGTTTGTGGTCTTCACCCACCTTCCATCTGCTTCAAGCACCAAGGTCCTGCCATGGGTGTTTGCTCTACTCGTGGCTCTATTCCCGGTCACTTATTTGTTAGAAGGTCAGGTTAGGGTCAAGACCATGTTGGCCGCGAGTGGTATTGATATGATGGGTGAGGAAGATAGTAAGTTGACCGCCTTGCTGGCGGTTGAGGGTGCAAGAACGTCTCTTCTAGGGTTGTATGCTGCTATCTTTATGCTTATTGCACTTGAGATAAAGTTTGAGCTAGCATCACTCATGCGAGAAAAAGTCAACGAAAGGGGCGGTGGTCTTAAACAGTCATTTTGGTCAAAGTAGCAACTCTCTTGCTACCTTTCCGGCTAAAACGAGATTCACACAGCAACGTCGTGTGTCGACCATACCCGCTTTCACAATAAAGTGGATGGCTGCAGAGGGTGCGTGGATGCCAGCTGTCGGAAATGTGGCAACCGTCATGTGCTTTGCCATCTGTCTCATATTAAATGTTAATCTTACGGGTGGGTCAACCCGTGCAATATTTTTGTTGGCGCCTATATTATTGTTGCTTAATCAAGATTCAGATTTTGTAGCGGGATTTGGGGACAAACAGAGGTATTTCCCTGTCACGGTTGTGATATCTGGTTATCTGATTTTGACTTCATTATACAGTATCTGGGAAGAGATCTGGCAAGGGAATGTTGGTTGGGGGATGCAAATTGGTGGGGCTGATTGGTTTTTTGCTGTAAAAAATATGGTGATGTTGGTTTTCACGTTACTGAGTCATATCATGTTTAATCAGTTTGTGTGGAGCTATAAAAAGAGGAACGACTCGATGCCGTTGCTTACGATACCTCTTAATTTGGCTTCATCTATAGTAGCAGATGTTGTGAAGATAAGGATATTGGGGCTGCTAGGGATTGTATATTCCTTGAGTCAGTATTTAATATCCAGACAACAATATATGTCAGGATTGAAGTATATTTAGGAGTTATAAGAGAAAAGAAAAACAGAGGTAGTGAAACATTTGTACAATTAATGGTTTTATTTTTGGATAATTTCGGATTCGGGCGGTGAACTGGTGTCCTCCCCATGAAAAAAGAACCAACACGGGCAATTTAATTAAGAAAATAATGAAGTAAAAAAATTTCAACAGCCGGTGATGTGTATTATTAATCAGAAACTCCAGCAATAAACTGGATGTTACAGAGGGAAATATATGAAGTTAAACTTACACCATTTATCCCATTCTAAAGGTGCATACTTTAATCTGTGTTTTAACCCATAGAAAAGAGCTTGCCCATAGATACCTGCAAACCGATCACGCAGGGTGAATTTGGCCCACCCGTCGACTACCCAAAATTAGATATCTTTTTCGCAGCTCACCTCTTCAATCATATTATCTTGCAAATTAAAGCATGTTTTTGACTGAATAATTTTAATTTTAGAGATGGTCTTCTACACTCCCACAATAGTCGACTTAATCCGGATAGCTTTTGGTACCATGTGGTTTGTATGCATGATTGATACCACCTTGCTCAAAGGTAAGAGTTTTCCTTTTTAAACCTCCACCACTGCTTGGTTAGTATACCAAGATTAGCCTACTTTAGACCGTCTACCCCAAGCTATCAGTGTTCCTTAGGTGCCAACACTTTATCCCAACCTGCCCAACTGATTTTAGAGTTTTTGATTTCCAATTGATAGTTTTGATTTCAACTTATCTATAACCGGTTTCCAGTTTTCTTTAAGGTATATGTTTACAAGTAAATAAACGGGAAGTTCTTTCATGTTGTAAGATATATGTCATGTCAAATTGTGTCGGCTCCACCTCGGTTCTAATTTCTAAACACTTCATTCTTATTAAAGTTTACTTTTAGTCCCAAAGCTGGGGGGGGGGGGGGGGGGGACATTTAAGAATGGTAGCTGAATTGTGGAAGTCTGAAAACAAATTGTACGTAGTTGGCATGGAATAAGATTGTGTTATTTGGAGTTCAACTACTTGAATAACCTTCAAGAAGTGTGCAATGCATGTAATCAACTTGGCCTCTCTTTCCACCAACTCGGTTCATGTCATTCGCACCAACCATGGCGTGACTGTGGCCAAGTGCACAATTACACCAGCCCTTCCTCTTTCCACCAATCTAGCACATGCCATTTGCACTAATCATGATGTGACAAGTGACTCAAGAGTGAACAATTACACCAGTCCCCTTTCCAGCAACCGGATAAGGTAACGTAAGAGTGAAGTCGTTTAATTATTATTTTTTTATAACCGGTCAAATGTTACACTCTACAATAATTAAACATTTGACATCCTATATTGGCAGGAGTCATTGTTGATCTCGGCAATTGTTTTGATCAAAATACCCACTTTAATGATTTTACCTTTATTTTTCACGCTTTTATTTTTTATTTTTTTCGTTTAAGACCGACCCTAAATGTAAATTCCTGATTCCGATTTCCATCTATGAATTGATTGGAAAATGATAAGACCTGAACCAAGAGTTGCCATAATCGAAAACAGGGTTTTTGCTTGATTTAAAGTTAAACACACAAAAGTCATACATTGTGACAAGCAACTGGCCTAGTGCAATCAAACCCACACATGATCACAAGTTTAAGGTCGGTTCAAATGTAAGGATAGAGATTGTATTATCACATAACCATGAGCTGCAACAGAAATTTGTCAAAGATCTGGTGCTGTAGAAGCCGTTGAAACCACTCTTAGCCAGGACCAACTTTTGGAATGTCATAGTGCTCACTCATGTTGGCAAGATACTGATTGAATTCTGAAAGCCTGTCACGATGCGACTTATTTGATGTCTTTGCCATTTTCTGCATGTCTATTTTCTGCCTTTGCTCCATATAACGTTTCTCTGCCGGAGTCAAACTGTCAATATGTGAACCACCTTTCGCCTTGGAACCGGAACCATCGTTCATCTCTTCCTCGTCCATTTTTCCCGTGCCTACACATCCATTACTCAAAATCATTATATGCATTTAAAATGCACAGTAAGCATATAGCTTTTTAGATACACAGCTGATTAATAAAAAAACACCCCTTCATATATGACCTCAAATAAAATGTTTGTTCTGATAGTTGAAGTTTCTACTCAGTTTCTACTCATCACGCCTATAAACTACAATTTTAAGTGAAGGGACTTCAAGACTTTGGCATCTAAGGGACGATTACTTGTATAAGGAAGTCTCTATTGCTTGTCCAAGAAACAAACACTTAAAAGGGGTTGCCTCTTGTCCAAAAGTAAAAGATGTATGTTGAAACTGTCCCAAGAGAAAACATCATGCCTCTGTCCGTTTCTTGAAAAACTTTTGGGGGTTTATTTCCAGTATCAGAAAGAGACTTTTGGCCATTTTAAAACGATTAAGACTATGGTTGAGAATAAAATTGACGCAAAACTAAGTTGTCTAAGAAGTGATTGATAGTTCAAGGAACTGTTTGCCATTGAGAATAAAAAGACCATTAACATCATATACAGTACAACAAAAGTGTTGTATATGCGGTTAGGTTAACGGCTAGAAACTTTGAGATGAACGGATAGAAATGGACAGCCGACGGGTCAAAAGGGATACAGAAACAGCACCCGGTTCAAACTGAGGAGCAATCTGATACAAGTTTAGGATACAGAAAGCACCACCTAAACCTGTGATTAGGTTCCAAACTCCAAAGAGCACCACCAAAGTTGCTATCTTGGATTGGCAATGGAATAATAAACTGATTTAACCAGAAAACGCAGCAACAAAATTCAAGTATAAAACACCCCATTTCATTAACTAACAGTCAAGAACATATAGGAAGAAAAAACATATACCACTAACCCACGTCTTGGAAAGCTGCTAGATAACAAGTACCACTAGAAAAACATAAACTAGTTTGACGTTTGAACATGTGGATGTACCAACCCAATCGTTCATATAAATTTCCAACGGATAATTCTAGTAAAACCATAATACTTTTCTAATTAAGTTTACCTCTGTTAAAACGGGTACCACAGAAAAGAAAATTTGTAACCATGAACATGGTTTTAACTGAGAACATGCCAAAGAAGTTTTGAGACATCCTAAACATAAGTACTACATCAGCACTAAACGAACAAACACCACAAGAATGCTGGAGTGATCTTAAGCCTACTGTTGATCATTTCAAAGTTTTTGTCATTGGACGTGTTGAAATCCAACCAGAAAAGAGAGTAAAATTGGATAAAACTAAAAGGAGTCACAAATGCATTAGTTAAGGGTATACTAATAATATATTACACGTATGAAAGCATCACATTACCTTCAGAAATTTCACTATCGATCGTTTGAATAACTTGATCAGACAAATGTCTGGTCGTCGTCTTCTTCTTCTTCTTCTTCTTCTTGCTGCCACCAGCTTTCATCAAGAGCCTTCCCCTTCAACTTCAGCTTTCCTCCAACAACATTCTCGTATTCCGACATTCCCACTGCAATTTAAAACTTCTTGTTAGTTACATAACAGCTGTTTATAACTTATAACCTCAAGCATCAAACTTTCTGTTAAAAGCCCTAATTTTTATTTATCAAACACTCGTATTCCAATTTTTAAGATAATAAATAATACGTAACAGTTGTTTATAAATTATAACCTCAAGCAGCCGATACTATTAAAAGCCCTAATTTATATTAAACATATATCGACATGATAGCAAACCCTAATAAGAGAAAATACATGGATGGATAAGAAGATACCGGAATATTCTATTTCTTCAAACGCCGGCTAACTGTTAGCTCAACCTCCGGTGATCGGAGGGATAGATGATGAGAGGGTTAAAGAGGGAGGATGTGTCGTCTTTTGTTGGTTTTAACTTTCAACCCACTCATGCTATTGACGGATAGTATTCTTAACTTTTTAATTTTCTCGCTACTGATTTGGACATGCTTTAACCATGAAATTCGGATAAAACTTAACATTGTTAAGTGTTTTTTTAACGAAGGTATAATGAGAGTAAAATTTTTAAATGTTCGGATCACCAGCAAGAGTATATTCTCAATTGACATTATTATCAGCCAATAACAATAAGTTGGAATTATCAAAATCTAGTTTGTCCATTTAGTTATTTCAAATTTTATAGAACCGTGTTCTATACCCGATCTAACACTAGTCGATATCGGGTTTATCTGTTAATTTGTAAAAAACTGATAATGATGATGATGATGTTTCTAAATATATCTTCTTAAGGTTTGAATATTTAATTTATATAAAAATAACTAGAAATATATAAAACCAAAAGTTATTAATTGACTTTTTTTATATATTTAAGTATGTTTCGGATTGTTGGGTCGGATATCACCTAACCTAGCCTCATACCATCTCATTATTTGTCATGAGTGTTTTAGGAGAACCAGGCATGCTCAGGTTCATTCGCCATCCCTATGCATGCTTGCGTATCCCGTCCGAGCTCGTACCACCACATTTATTCCATTTGACATAAGATATATTTTAAAAGAGGCATGCTTAAGGTTTTGTTTTAAGTGAGCTTTATTTTTTAAGGATCTAGAAGGGGCATGCCTAAAGGGGGCTTGATCAAAGTTAGGAGAACTTTACTTCTTTTTCTTGTTGAAATGGCAATAAACATAAAATTGTTTAGATATTTCGTACGGGATGACTCAATGATAAAAGGTCATTGCCAGCTGGTCTAATTCAGTAGTACGGAGCCTTTAAACGCCTCTAAGTGATCCTTATTTTAGAGAAAACTCACCCCTTCCCGAATACCCACTGGTGATAAAACCTGGACGCTCTAGGGATGGCAACGGGCCGGTATAATCCCATGCCTATATCCGTTTCTAAAACCATGTCCCACCCAAGCCCATTACCCGTCGGGTATTTTTCGAATAATTACCTGTCTGGTATCGGGTATGCCCATTGAGATGTTCAAGTCTATTTTTTTTATCATCATAATTCTTTTATACATTTTATTCATACAACAGTTATTACAGTTAAAATTTAATACACTCCAAATATATATGCGTTACAATAAATAAATAATATTAGGGGAAAGTGAATACGATGCTGTTAGCTGCCTAACCTTACACGAAAAACACATCAAAACTACGTAGTTTTGATTAAAATAAACCCTAAAACTAAAATTGACAAAAACAACATACCTGCCTCTTCTCTCCAATGCATCGCCTATGCTCTCTAATGCATCTTTGCAAAGCCAAGGTTCGTCAGGTCAAGCCATTGACAATTAACAAGGACAAAGATTGGATTCTAGCCATCACATCAGGTTAGATTTACGGTGTGACATTCGTCAAATTCGGGTCCGATTTGTATTCGTTTTGTAAATGTTTATCGTGTAAACTGACCCGTTTTGTAAACCGAAACTTATGATATAATCAAAATGATGGATTTTATGTCACAATATTGTTTTACACTTGTTGGGTCTTGAAAACATCCTTTTCGGTCCTTAAAACGCGTTAAAAACACTTAAAACGAACTTCAGGGGCCAAATTGTCATTTTTGAAACTTTTGAAAATTCCTGCCACCCACCCCATCGCGCTATGAGATGGGGGAGCTTCCTTTGGGTCGCTTAGCGCGAAGACAAGCAGACCAGAGCTGCAGGTTTGTGTTTATTTGTTGGTTTTATTATCCAAAATCCGGTTTTTACCCTATAAATCACTTGTTTAACCTTTTTAAGCATATCCTATAAATACATGGCCCTCTTCCACATTAATCCCTGCTCATAAACCATTTCCTCACTCAAATTCAAATGATTACAAGGTTGTTTTTCTTTGTTTTTGATAAGTTTGACTTTCAAAGTCAAACTGACCAAGTCTTGTATTTTAATTAGTTTACTTAGTCTTAATTAATACTTGAAGCATATGGCACAACATATATATAATATACACCCCTTGTTATCTTTGGTGGTCACTTTTCCGGTCTCGGTCGGTTGAGTGTCGGGCCTCGTAAGGCAAGGCTACATGGAGGACTTTTGTAGTCCTTGATATATATATATATATATATATATACACACACACTTATATAACTTGTTTATACATATTAATCATGCTTAAGTTCTGATCATTTTAGTTTTTACATCATATTTATGAAGTTCTATGGTTATGGGTTTGTAGAGACTAGCCTTGGTTTAACCGTAAATAACTCTAAACCGTAAACCGAACTTGTTTACTAGTTTTGTTAAATAATTGTTTAAACATGCTTTATGCTAGATTTAAGTTTCTAAAATCATTTTTATAAGTTCTATGGTTATGGGTTTGTAGAATTTTACCTCGGTCTTAACCCGAAACAAGATCCAAACCGAAAACTGAACTTTTGTTTAAAGACTTTGTTGTTAACTTTTTGGTTGTAAAACTTAAGTATCATCATTTATAAATTATTATACAAGTTCTTTGATATTTGGGCATGTGGCAACCATTCTTGAACTTATTGTGAGATGGAAACCGAACCAAACCGAACTAAACCGATTTTACTCGCTTAAGACACACAGGTCTGTTTTTAGCCATCAAGACTTGTATAAATCTTTAAAAATACTTTACAAACTGATTTTAATTATTTTCTTAAGTACTTGGAAATGTTGGATCCAACTTGATCTCATAAAAAAGTTTGGACCGACAAAACCGAACACTCGCTTAGCAGACATTGTTAGTTCTAAAACAATAGAACTATATACTTGGTTAAGTCTTATTAGATTTTTATGAGTCATCTCATAGCATTTAACATTTTGGAAAGTTGACTTTGGGTTTGACCAATTATCAAGACCCGAACCAACAACCCGAACACTCGTTAAAACCCGTTTTAGTATCTATATTATAAAGGGACTTGCATTCTAGCATTTTTACCCACCTTATTACTTAACATAGGTTGAGTAAATATTAAGGCTAGATACTTTAACCCGGTTTCGAGCAAATTTATATTTTTAAAGGACTAGTATTACATTTTCTTAAATATTTACATTTTAAACCTTAAACTTTAAATTGTTTACATTTCTTAACATTTATTTTCATTAAATGACTTCCAAGACAACTTTCCTAATATAAGTCTTCTTTTATTTTAGGCTTCGTTCGTTAAACCCGACGTTCCAGTTAAACTAAAAATCATACATCTTTCAAGTTTATTACTTGAATGTGAGTACTTTCATACCCCGTTTTTCATATTTCGTTTTGGGGGTGATATTGCATATTTATTCAAACTAAATGCTTTATACTTAAGTCTTAAACCACAAACTTTATTGTATAATTTACTTAAATAAATGCTCGATTTTGTGTTCTATGCTTACATGCTTATATGCTAATTTGTTTACCGCTTTTTGTGAGTTGATTCATAAATCCTTAGCTATTTGATATTCTCTTATAGCAAGGTGTCGTTAATGTATTCTTATTAACGATCTCATACGAAATCCGAATCTATTTGGTATTCTCTTATAGACGGTGTCGTTAATGTATGTTTATTAACGATCTCATATAAAAATCCGAATCTATTTGGTATTCTCTTATAGACGGTGTCGCTAATGTATTCTTATTAGCGATCTTGATGCAGTTTCGGAAGCGATCAATGGCTCGAGAGACTCATGATTAATCAAAAGACGAAAAATCGAACCGAAGTTCCAAGAACAATGTTCTTTATATTAAAACTCAATTAAAAACTGAATAACAAAGAAACCCTAGTACCCTATTTATACTAAAAGAAAAGAAGATAAACATGGAAACGAGATAACCGTAAAACAATAAAAGATAAACTAATAAATAAAAAGATTCTCGATGCTCCTGCATCATACTCCTAGTCTTCGAAAAAACTCGACCTCGAGTTTTGTTTATTTGGACCAAAGCCGCCTGGGTCGAAAGGAACATCAACACGATTCCCATCCATTATAACCATGACCCGCCCAAACCGTTTAACTTCACGGGTCGACTCCCTCGTTATCTCACCCGACTCTAAACTCGTACCACCTAGGTCTATCGGGTTGCTGGTTATGTCCACCTCCTTCTCCCCGTCTTCGAAAAAGACTCGTCCTCGAGTCTTGAGAACGTCGAAAAAATCATTGACACCCCAAGAATAAAGAATGGCTCCTTTGTTCTTGTTACTAAACAACTTGAAAATCTTTAAAAACAAACTTGAAAACTTCAAAGGCAAGTCACCGGTTCAAATGGAGCATTGTAGTGTTCCTTGTTTACTTTATCCACTCTAAAAAAGTTCCATGCATTCCACGTAAATTGGTCATGAGATGCATGCTTGCCTCAAACTTCCAACCCATAATTTCTCTAATTTGAAGATCACATGCATATGGAATATTTAAATCAATAGACTTATTATCGGAAATTTTGCATAAACATTTAGCAACCACTATCTTCTCTTCTAGCTGGAAATTCATATTCCTAATATATCCCGATTCTTGTGAATTCAATTCCATAGGAGATCTCGTAATAGTCAAACCTTCCATAATATTTGCCGGCACTAATGGAGCTTCCGAACCAACACCACCCGCTACCTCATCATCCGTATCCACAGCAAAATTACCATTGATGGTTGTGATACCCATTAAGAACTCGCCGCCAAAATTAACCGCGGAGAGTCTCGCGTAGTCTTGAATCTCCTGATTTAGTGATTTTCCATTCAAACCTTCATTGTTTGCCACCGTGTATTCTTCCTCGTCATAGTATTTATCAAACATGGGCGGTGATTCATAGATATTTTTCACAAACAAACATTCTTCTTCATCGAAATCAATCCCGTCTTCATCGAATCTGGGTTTGTCTTCCGATAAACACTCTTCTTGATAGATCGATTCATAGAACCGGGGTGGGTGACGACCAAACGGATGCTGCTCTCCGTCGCCACCTTTGTCCCAGACGATAGTGCTCGACTCGGTTTCCGCCTTGCGCATCTCCCGTTGTAACTCAAGATCACGAACTCGTTTTCGGAGCCGTTCAATCTCTTCAAGATCGCGAACTCGTTGTCGGAGTCGCTTAATCTTCATAAGATCTCGTGGGTCGGAACATAATTCACCGTTGCCTCGGTCGGCGAATCTGCGAGTAGGATATCGATCTTCTCCATGAGCACGTGAACAGAAAAATACTCCTATCGTTGCCTCTGTCGGCGACTCTACGATCAAGAAAGTATTCTCCCCCACGTCGAGCCATTTGAGAAACAAAAGCTCTGATACCAACTGATGCAGTTCGGAAGCGATCAATGGCCCGAGAGACTCATGATTAATCAAAAGGCGATAAATCGAACTGAAGTTCCAAGAACAATGTTCTTTATATTAGAACCCAATCAAAAACTGAATAACAAATAAACCCTAGCACCCTATATATACTAAAAGAAAAGGAGATAAACATGGAAACGAGATAAACGTAAAATAATAAAAGATAAACTAATAAATAAAAAGATTCTCGATGGTCCTGCATCATAATACCGATTCCACGGCTTTACTCAAATGGCTCAAGAACAATTGATCATAATCAAAATAACCCAAACCGAAATACTCGGTAGACAAACTTAAAGCTTACAAATTCTTTATTAAAAATAATCAACTGATTTAACAACAGACCTAACAACCATATTTATAACTAAAAATAACTATTTGGGCCGGGCCGACTTAATGGACCGGATCCCGCATCATACTCCCCTTCTTTGAAAAAACTCGTCCTCGAGTTTTGCCTTCAAAAGCAAGCCACCCGGATCAAATGGAACATCAACCCGATTCTAAATTATTATTATTATTATCATGACCCGAATAAACAATTTAACTTCACAAAACGCCTCACGCGACTCTGAACATATACCACCCGGGTCGAATGAAGCATTGAAGCGTTTCTTGTTCACTTTACTCGTTGTCGGTGACACATTCTGTTGACGTATAACAAAAGGAACTGTGTCAGGTTGGACTTGAGTAGCATCGAAGGCCCTTTCATTTAGGCTTCTCAAACCGTTTAATCCCTGTTTGCAATTCTTCATAAGGCTTAGGAAAGTTAAGGTGTGGTGAGGCCCACATATAACTGACATAAATTGATTAGGTTCCACAACACCCGAGTGGCTGGATTAATATATAGGCCGCCTTTTTCTCTTGAAATATCCAATTTAGAAACATGAAGCCCACGTATCTTTATTCCTTGTTGCGTGGTGTGTATGCCACCATTGTGCCTGACACACATATAATCATATTTAATGGGTAAATAATTCCTATATTTGCTAAAATCGATATCAATATCAACCATAATAATTCCGAAACTTGTGGCTCAATATCCCAACCATTCCCGTTTACTTGAATTTTAAAATCCTTTCCAACTTGAAATGCCGAAACTATAGGATCTTTAGGCAAACAACTCGGCTTAGATGTACACTGCGGGCGTAAGGTCGCTGAGCAGTCATTGAACCCATATGATTGGGATCCATGCTCACCAGTTTTCCATCTACAACTGTAACATCTTTCGGAGAACAATTATAAATTTCCAATGCCATCTTTGCACAATCAAAGATTTCTTTTTCATCTGCAACAATCAAACCGCCAATCATCCAATAATACCACTCATTATCCTGGTAGTCATCATATATGGGCGGAGAATTATAGATAGTTTCGCCATCGGTAGGATGCTCCTCATCCCCGATTGAATCGTCCCTGATGGGTTCTTCCGGTTCCGTTTCCTTCCATGTCGATGATGCCTTAAGATCTTGGATCCGTTGCTTGAGTTGCTGAATCTCATGTTGTAACTCGAGGTCGCATACTCGTTGTCGGAGTCTTTTGATCTTAAGATCCCGCGGGTCGGGAAAGATTCCACTGCTGCCTCTGGCGGCGACTCCGCAAGTAGAATACCAACCTCTACCGTGGGCACGTGAATCGAACATACTTCTCTCGTTGCCTCCGGCGGCGAATCTACGATCAAGCAAGCATCTCTCTCCACGCAGAGCCATTTGAACAACCAAAGCTCTGATACCAAATGATACCGATTCCACGGCTTTACTCAAATGGCTCAAGAACAATTGATCATAATCAAAATAACCCAAACCAAAATACTCGGTAGACAAGCTTAAAGCTTACAAATTCTTTATTAAAAATAATAAACTGATTTAACAAAAGACCTAACCACCATATTTATAACTAAAATAACTATTTGGGTCGGGCCGACTTAATAGACCGGATCCCGCATCAGATCTCATTTATCCAAATTATTGTTATTATTTATTGTTTCGTATACAAGTTGTGGAATTTCTTATTATATACATATTTGTTCAAAACTATGAATTGCTCACCAACCTTTGTGTTGATAAACCTTATTTTATGCAATCTTACAGGTTTGACTTATTTTTGACTCGAGATTTGAAGGAAAACGTAATCAAGACCGTTAGGATATTAGCAAAAATGAACAATATATTATTTGCTATGTTTTGTTTCGGTTATTGTATGAACAAGCATGTTATGTGACATCTTATGATTTTTGTGGAATTAAATGAGTTGATTAAATATTGTCGCTTAAATAACGTCTTGTGTATTTGGGCAACCGTTGCAACCCGGCATGTTCCGCCGCCTTTGGTCGGGGTGTGACATACGGTTTATAATTGAATAATGTGTTCTCAGTTTGAAATTGACGTGTTTGGTGTGTGATTGTTTCAATTTTTCTAGGTTTTGATGCAGCAGATATTGAGATTGATCATCGAATTATGTGTTTTAGACACATATTTATAGAGAATAGGTTTTAATTTGAATCTAACATTTTAATTGGTCTATAAACTCTAATCCCCTAAATCTTAATTTTTTTACCCAATCTAGCTATTTCTCTCTTCACACAAGTTGCTAATTCCATGTATTTTCTGTCCACTCTAATTTTTTTACTCAATTTCAGATTATGTAGCTTGTTATTCTTGATAGATGCAAGCTACTGAACATGTTTTATCTTTAACCTTCATGTTACTAATCTTAGTTCGTCGTTTTTCCTATACTACTGTTATTAATAAAATTTGAGATTGTGTTGGCTTTGCGGCTCTTTCGTCCATGGTGGCTCATTTGTTATTAATAAAATTTGAGATTGTGTCGGCTTTGCGGCTCTATTGTCCAGATTTTTTTTTATTATAGACTTGGGTACTTTGAAATAATGTGATTACATAGGAGTATTACTTTGATTATAAACAGAGGGTTACATCATATTGTTTCAGCTTTATCCATTTATGAGAAAATAAGAAATCCTAAGTCAAGTTAAAGAGTCTATTCGGGTGTGTTTTTACCTCAAGCGCGTCATAGTAAGCGTTGAAACCTATCTTAACTAGTCGTTTTGTGGGGCATTACAATGAGATATGGGAGCAAATCAAGTTTCACATGAAAGGGACATACATACTAGACTACTGAGCAGTTAAGCAAGTGCCTGAATGGTGGTTTTGATACATACTTTTTGTAATTAAATAACATCTAACCAATTCTAATTAATTTGAAAATTTTTTGCTTCCCATTACCCATCATCACATAAGTCCACAACAAAATAAATGTTGGGGTCTTCTAATAATTTGTCTTGGAAATGTTTAATAAGACCATAAAACTCTTACCTTTGTATTGTTTTTGTATTGTTTTCGTTGTTCATTCAAGACATCGGCACATTGTTTTGACGTGACATCATTTTCACCTGGATTTTCCATGGTATTAATGACTTTCTTGATTTGACAATGTCTCAACCCAGATTGACCAAGTTCCAACATTATAGATTTGCAAGCCTGTGAGGGGTGAAACTTTTCATGAGACTTTTGTTTCATTACTTTGGACAGAGCAATAGTTAGCTCATGGTTATGTGCATCATCAAATTCATCCACTAATCATTTACCATCATTACCAATTGAAATCCGAAAAAACGTTTCACATCCGGTCCTTAAATCCCTACGACGTTTCTTAGCATCTCCCTCATAATTACCACGCTTCAAATCTTTAAAACCCTCTTTGTTGCATACATATTTTATTCGATAAGCCACATTTGTTGTCCTATTTTTAAAAGTTGAACAAATGCGTATTCCAAATCCATGTAAAAACACATAGCTATTATAGAAATCATATGCCTCATCAGGAGTATCAAAAACTTGTCTGATTACTTCATTTGCTATTTCCTTTTCAACTCCAAAATCCAGGTACGCATCTTCTGTTTTCTCTACTTCAACATCTGACCCGGTATTTATGACCAAATACCCATTTGCATCAATATGTTCAAACAAATTTGTTTCAAGATCTTCTTTCTCTGATTGAACTTTTAAATCCATTAAGGTGTAGACGTCCTGTATCAACAAAAGAGGAATATCAGAACACAGAATAAGGCTGATAATCAACAAGCGAAGGAAAGTATAAGGAACTGAAAACAAAAATTAGAGTTACGTGATCACCAGAACTTATTAGATTAAATAATCAGTATGTTGATCTTATTTATAGATTTAAGAACTAGTTTATAGACCAATTAAAATGTTAGATTCAAATTAAAACCTATTCTCTATAAATCTGTGTCTTAAACACATAATTCGATGATCAATCTCAATATCTACCGCATCAAAACCTAGAAAAACTGAAATAATCACACACCAAACGCATCAATTTCAAACTGAGAACACATTATTCAATTATAAACTGTAAACCTTACCTGATGTGATGGTTGGAATCCAATCTTTGTCCTTGTTAATTGTCAATGGCTTGACCTACCTAGGCTTTGCAAAGATGCATTAGAGAGCAGAGGCGATGCACTAGAGAGAAAAGGCAGGTACGTGTTTTTGTCAATTTTAGTTTTAGGGTTTATTTTAATCAAAACTGTAGTTTTGATGTGTTTTTCGTGTAAGGTTAGGCGGCTGACAACACCGTATTCACTTTCTCCATAATTTTATTATAATATATATATACACACACACACACAACCTACAAAATACAAATAATTTTTCGGGCATGCGATTCATGTATATGATTCGAGTAAACAGGTATGCATTTTCTGGTAATCGGGCCATGTATCATCTAATCCCATACTCGCGAAAATTTTCAAATCCTAATCCAATACCCATCAGGTTACGAGTATATCCGTCCCATTTGTTTCGTGTTTCGGGTATACCCATCAAGTTAAGGCTTTTTGCCATCCCTAGGACACCCTCTTGATCGAACTGAATATCACAAAGATCCTGATCGTTCTTTATTAAGACACTCATGCTCCCTTTAAAGTGTTGTCAGTGGGGTTTAAACATAGATGTAAACAATTTAGGCTTCTTATTATTACACCTCATTAAATTGAACAAGATGTCTTTTCCTTACTAAGCATAACATAAATTTGTTTGTTGAACGGTAAAATGGATGCATAATTAGAGGTGAGACCGGGTATATAAATTATTGTGAAAAAAGTTTGCATGAACAAGACGAGTATGGTATTGTGAGATATTTGACATGATTATCAGATCATACATATCCGTTACGTAAACCATATTCAAAAACATTTATTATTATTATTATTATTATTAATTTTTTGGTCTTTGATAATAGAAAAATATACTAATTTAAAAAATTTTAGTTGTTATATTTCTAATTTCCTTGGCAATGAAATTGTATAAAAACTAAATGGTAAGAAATGTATTTGAAAATCCTAATTGGTAGTTATTAACAACTAAATGTATGCTTCGTATCCGACGGATATTATGAAACATGATTTCACAATCAAGTATGAGACTGGTTATCAAATGTCATTTCATTGACATCCATATTAAAGCATTAATAAAGTTTATTATTCCTGTTTTAATCTCCTTTAAACTCGTAATTCCTTCATTTTCTTCAACAATGGCTAACTCAGTGCAAGCCGCAAAGAGAGGCTCGAATTGGTTGTAAGCTCCAACAGAACCAAATCCACAATTTCAATTTTCCAGTTATTCGGTTTTCCAGTTTTAGAAAACCATCCGGTCTCAACTTTCGGCTCTCGGTTCACCTACCGATTTTGTTCTACGGTTATCAGTTCGATTCGGTTAATTCGTTATCAGATTTTCTCGACCAATGATAGGTTTCCAAAACGAACATAAAGGGCAAAAGAGTCTTGTATTTTTTATTATTATTACCCAACAAAACCTGTCGGCATCTCCCAACTAAAACAGTAATAACAAGTTGGTTGAACATTATTATTATTATTCTTCTTCGTTCCAAACTCTCTTCATTCATTCACTAAAGACACACATCAATCTCTCTTCTTTCGATTCGACTCTCATCAACACTCTTTCTTTCCATCCCGATGATCCACCGGTACTTTTATTTATTTATTTTGAAACCCTAACCCCCATCTTCTTAGTTTTTTTTTATTAAATTATATTATTATTAGTCGCACGTACCTAATATACACATCCAATTAAATTTGCCTCTTGTGTAATAATACGATACTAGGGTTATACTGTCAATATTTGGATTGGATTGGATTGAATTTTAACCGATACTAACAGACTAGTATTGTAAAAATCCGTCTACGCGAGTTTCTTTAACGAACCCGACATTACTTGGAATCGGTCCAACTAATAAATATTAATAATTAATAAATGTTATAAATATTAGTGAACTTATGATATTTGACCGACCTCGCAGCAGCCGACTTCTGTATGATTAAAACTGTTCAAAGTCATATGTATGCAGCTACCATATATTTTGTTTATTTTATTTAATGATTGATGATACCAAATAATGTTATATTTGTTGTTAAATTACAGTATTCTGTTCTAAGTTAAGAGATGGACGCTATTTGCTGCTGTCCGTGTGGTGATGACTTTGACGAGTTTCCAACTAATGTCGTGTATCGATATTGCTTGTGCTTAAGATTCTTTTTCCACCAGTTGTTTACTGGGGTAAGTGTAATTATATTCGCAAGCTTTACATTTATGATTCTCAGTTGTTTTATAGTTTACGTCTTATGGTGACAAAGTTACGGTTATTTCTGTTTATGGCTGGTTTATGTTGCTGAAGCACGCTTACTTACCTATGAAGTTATTAGAGTTACATAATAATCGACAGTTTGTATTGTTTTTGGGGATAAGAGTTACTATAGGAAGGACTGTAAGTGGTATAAAGTAGAAACGATCGTTACAATAACTTACTAAATTTTAGCGTCCAACATAAAATTAAGTGGAAGATAGAAACTAACTTAAATTTTATAGCCGATTATGGTAAACAAGTTACATTTTATATATTATTACCAGCTGTAGCAATGGATCAGCGGTTGCTTATTTTTTGAAAATTGATGACGGTGTGTTATCTGTAATATTAATATACGTACGGCGTGTACATGCCATTTGTGTCTGATGCGAATTTTAATAGTAAGTTTTAGGTTATCTTTTTTCTCGTGGTCTATTTTGCGTACTTGCCATCTGATGCGGCGGTTGACACAACGTAAAAATGAGGCCGGTTGCTAAAGTTGGTAATAAGTTATAAGCTGGTTTCTGTTTCATGCAGTTTGCCCGAATCGCTACTATTTTACGCAAGATGCAAATTTTACGAAAGTTGTCTGTTTTTTAATAAATTAGCCATTATTGTATGGTAAATGACTCTTAATCTAGCCATTATCGTATGGTAAATGACTCTTAATCTGGTTATGTTACAATATGCAGTATGGCGCGTTGTTTCAGAGGATTGAAGGACTACCCGTATCATCACCTATACAAGGAACCACTTCATCTTCGAGTGCTGGTTTAACTAATGAAAATCCTTTGGCTACGCGACCCTTGGCTTATGATTCTGATCATAGGTTCACACGTCTGCAACGTGGCCTAGTTCTTAGACGTGAGAAATCCATGACTCATTTTCAAGAAGATTCACAATCTGGTATTGAATTTGTGGACCTTGCAAAAAGAAAATCTAGTATTGATTCTACGGTTGAAGATTCTAAACGTGGTAATTTAGAGCATTCAGAGAAGTCTTTGAAAGTCAAAGATTCAGAAGGTCTTCTTTATGTGCAATCTGCTGATAATGAAGATGTTTGTCCTACATGTCTTGATGGTAAATTCTTTAATGATATTCATTCACACCGATTTTAAATTCTTTGTGTTAACAATGTCATGAAACAAAACTGCAGAATATACTTTGGAGAATCCTAAGATTGTGACACAATGTTCTCATCATTTTCACCTCGGTTGTATATACGAATGGATGGAAAGAAGTGAGACATGTCCCATGTGTGGCAGGGTGATGGAGTTTCGTGAAAGCCCGTAGTTGTTTCTCGAGTATGGTTATAAAGTAAAAGAGGTTAATAGTCAAAAGTAGGTTGTACTGTTAATAATGCAAAGTGTACTTAAAGCTAACTGAATCGTGTTTTGTCATGCATAATGAGTTATAGAATGTCTTTACTTTTATGGATCGTTCTTATTTTGTTGCGGTGTTAACATGCTTAGGACTCGGGTTCGGTTTCTTTAGCTGATGCTGGATTGATGAGGTTGTTGTTCATGTTAATGTTCTTTGATTGGTTCATGTATTTTTCTTAATTGGAAGGTTTATGATAAAGAAATTAGAATAATATGATAAAGAATTTAGAAAAGTGAAAGAAGTTGTGAATTATCTGATAAGTACCCAATTTTTACAATTACATTGCATTCTGAACGTGATTGTCTGATACTGAATAAATCAGAGAAGCATAACTGGTTGTAACAAATGGGCTGCTGGAGTTATGTTTGATCTTTTTGTAAATCTGGTAGGTTTTACAAAAAGGACTTGTAAAACCGGTATGTATTTTTTTACTTGTAAAACCATCATATATTTTTTTGAGTAAACTGCGGTTTTCGTCCATGTGGTTTGTTCAAATCTGCGGTTTTAATCCAATAGTTTTAAATTTGCGATTTTCGTTCATGTGGTTTCAATTTACTTGCAGTTAAACCCGAATCCACTAACCCCGTTAAGTTTGATCGTTAAACCCATCAGCGTGCCCCTCACGTCAGGGCAGTTTTGTCTTTTTTTCTCCCAAAATAAACCGCAATCATAATTCGCAAGCCCCCTCACGTGAGGGGTTGGGTTGTATTTGGGGAGAAAAATGGACAAATTTGCCCCTCACGTTAAGGGCGCGCTGATGGGTTTAACGATCAAGCTTAACGGGGTTAGTGAATTCGGGTTTAATTGCAGGTAAAATCAAACCACAGGGACGAATATTGCAAATTTAAAACTATTAGACTAAAACTGCAAATTTAGACAAAATACATGGACGAAAACCACAGTTTACTCTATTTTTTACTTGTAAATAGGTGTGTGGATTCGCAGTCCTAACTGCGAATTCAGAAGACCATAAAATAGAATAGATAAAAAAACAAAAACTTAGAATTCACACTCTCTAATAGTGAATTCACTTTTATAAAATGCAAGTTTTTTATATATTAATTTTAACTTAATATTCTGTTTCACTTCAATTCCAAACATTGAAGCCGGTCACTTTCGTTGTGAGAGCTTTGCTCCCATTCGGCCAAATGCGTGAAACCGTTGTACCCATAAGCAGTAGAAGCCAATCGCTTTTGACAGATATTTTGTGAGAGCTTTGTGCCCACGGGGCCAACTGCACTGGACTGGCCATCGCCTAGCTAAGGCCGTTTCTAACGTGGCCTGAAATTTTAATTTTTAATTGCATGTATAGAACTTTATAAAACAATTAAACTTATGAACCTTTTCTAGACTTGCAAATTTTATTAAAACTCAAGAAACAATAAACCACTTAACCCATTAAACAATTTAAAACCCAAAAAATAAAAAAATATCTGCCCATTAGAAATTTAAATCAATTACCCTACAACTAGAGGTGCACAAAATAACCGGTTCCGGATCCGAAAAAAACCCGGAGGAACTGATCAAAGTCCAACCCGGAACCGGTCAAATACCCGACTATACCCGGAACCGGTTCCTACCCGAACCCGATTTGAATTTTGTTGACCATACCCGGAACCGGTTCCTACCCAGTTCCGGGTTTAAAAAATACCCGATTTTGTGCACGTCTACCTACAACTAAATTATAACCAGCAACACATGCCTTATGCCCATTTTTAAGTACTCGCTCACGACACTTAAAACCTCGAAGACGGCCTAAGAAGAATTTGATGGCGAATAAAATGGAAGATATTTACCACGGATCAATAATCTTTATGGGTTGTATAGTTCCATCAAGGTACAATCTTTAAGCAACAAAAAGGGATTTGTTTATCCAATGTGATTAAAAATCACAACAATCACCATATTAGTTTTGAAACAAAACAGAAAACAAGCTAAAACTTTAATTAATATTTGTTTTCATTTCATAAAAGATCAATGGCAGCCTCATTTAACTGATATAATAAAAACAATTGAAGAATGGGACAGAAACAGAATCAATAACCACCACACAAGCAGCAAGGCATGTAAAGATAAGGCAAAATCAATCATAAAACTCCCATTACACAATCAATCTTTCATTCACTTACACAGCCATTCTTTATTATTATTATTATCTTTCAAGTCTGTTGAAACACACATGAAGGTGGTCTACAGGTTGACTAATTTGAGAGAGTTGGCCTTCTCTTGCAGGCTATCAAGCAGGCTGTCAAAGCTTTTCTTGAATGAGTCTACACCTTCAAGCTCCAACTGGGCCCCCACTTGGCTCCAATTGATTCCAAACTTCTCGAGCGCGCTGTAAATTCCTTCAGCCTCTGATACATTTGCGTCGATTATTCTTCCGACTGTACCATGGTCGATAAATGCTTGCAGAGCTTGATCAGGCATGGTTGACACCTAGTCAACAAGATTAACACAAACACATTAACAGGTAATTTTAATATCAACTATGGTTTACAAAGATTATATTATTTTAAGATAATTTTTTTACGTTGCGTATTCAACCCGTTAGAAAGAAAACATGATCCAAGCCAAACCTGTTTAGAGGTAACAGGTCAAAACAGATTAACTATGGTACAACTCAGGTTGACCCGAAACCTAATTCTTATCCATAATTTAACTTGTTTTTATATGCAATTAGGTTGCCCGCTATGGTTACAAAAACTACAATCAAAACTTTTGTATTAAAAGACCGGGTAATTGTTGGAAAACCTGTTGAATACGCATACAAGTCCTTTTCGTTTTTGCATGATAATATCACAGGGACTTTTAAAACATAACAAAATGAGCCTTTATTCACAGTTTAGAGAGGTAAGCATGCAAAAAATGAAGGATCTTTGCATTGTTTTATAAAAAATTTCAAGAATTTAATCATGCATAGAAGGAACCTTTTGTTATAAACAAAATCAAGAGACTCACCGTGTCTGGGCCAACAAGTGGGGCCACATAAAGGGTGTCGGGGTAGGCCGGGTTCTTGACACTGGTTGAAGCCCATAGCAACCGTTGCTTCTTAGCTCCTTTCTTCACAAGGGCCTCCCATCGTGGGCCCGAGAACTTCTTTTGGTAAAGTTGGAAAGCTAGAGCTGCTTGAGCATTTGCAGCCTGTAAAGTCAACCACATGGTTAAAAAGGAATATTAAAGATAAAAATGCAACTATTTATCTTTAAGATTGTCTTTTTACCTTGCCTCGAAGAGCCAGGGCCTCAGGGGTCCCAACTTTTTCAAGCAGTTTGTCAACAAGTGTGTCCACCCGACTAACAAAAAAGGAAGCAACACTTGTAACCCTAGACAGGTCATCAAGACCTGAAGCCTCCAATCCATCTAAATAAGCATCAATAATCGCCTCATATCTTGATAGTGAAAATATGAGCTGTGACAAATCATAAAAACAAAAAAGATTTATTAGTAATGAACTATAAACTAGCTACGAATGTAAAGAAACAACTTACGGTAACATTAACACTAATTCCAAGAGAAATAACATCCTTAATGGAAGGTACACATGCAGCAGTTGCAGGAATTTTGATGTAAACATTTGGACGGTTAACAACTTTATGCAAACATTTTGCAGCATCAACGGTTCCTTGAGTATCATCAGCAAGCCGAGGTGAAACCTCAACAGAAACGTAACCATCACCGCCGTCTGTTTCATCATAAATTGGCTCAAATAGTCTGCAGGCATCTTGGATATCTTTTACCACAAGTTCCCAATATGCACTTTCAATGTCTTTCCCACCTTGTACAAGTTCCCTGAATTGATCATTGTAAGCATTTGATGTTGAAATTGCTTTTTGAAAAATCTGTAATCACATATAGAACATGTCATTAGGACTATTATAGATTTGTAATTTGGAAAGAACATATTTATCATTTTGAATCATGAATATATATATTAGTAGAAATTAAAGGGTTAATTACCGCAGGGTTGCTTGTAACACCTCTCACGCCACTTTCAATTAGGGGAATAAGGTCCGTAACGGGGCGGCAGAGGTTATCATACCACGGACTCTGCCCTTGTTTCTCATAAAGATCATGAAGAGTTGTTCTCTTAACAGCGCTTCCGTTTCCACCGTTTTGGCTACATTTCACACTTTTAAAAAAGAATCAAGTCAGCAACAAGTGTGCAGATCTTTCAAATTTCACTAAACTTGAGTAAAATAAAAGTACATAAAGCAAGTCAAAACACCAACAGTAATTACATGCATCCCAAAAAACAAAAAATTACAGGAAAAAAAACAGCAAAAAACTCCTAAAGATATATAAATTAATTACACCACAAAAAGATTGAATCTTTTAGGACATAGCTATAATCACAAGTGTACAAATCTTTCAAATTCCAATAAATGAGTAAATAACAATAAGTCAAACCATTAATAGTTACATGCAACCCAAAAAACAAACCAAAAAACAAAATTACAGGCAAAAACTAGCCTAAAACACCTAAAAGAAACATGTAAAACCATCACAACACAAAAAAGATTAAATTTTTTAGTTCATAACTAAAAACCCAACTGTATTAAACTCAATTGATTAAAACCCTAACAGATTTTCATAATCAAGATTCTAAATTTCTCATCACATACCCTTGATCAAGATTCAACAACCCAAAAAAACTCAATCTTTAATAAAAAAGAACAATAAAGAATTATAAAAATTAATAAAAAGAATGCTTACATCAAAGAGGCGGCAAGAGGCGCAGTGGAGGAAGAAAGTTTGAGTCTTGCCGGAAAACCCAGGTGGACGGCGGCAGGTGGTGGTGGAAGCACCGGCGATGACTTTAAGGGTGTGATCGAAGAAGAAAGATTGGAAATTGAAACCATGGTATGGAGGTTGGTGGGTCTGTGTATGTGCGTGTTTGATCTGAGTGAGTGAGATCTATAAAGAGGTGAGAAATTTGGCTTCTATTTCACCAACCCCAAACTCAAGTGTGATTTGTTGGATTTTATTAAATTATTATTAATCAAAGTTTTTATTATTAGGGTTAATCTTAATATCAGGTAGGTAAGTTGGATCAACTTTGATGCCTCTGGTCTTGGCGGCTCTCACACAAGCATTATTCATTTTTGATTAATTTTTTATTGCAGGTTTAAACATACCATTTTAAGTTGAGGTTTTTGTTGACATGGTTTGTTTAAATATGTGGTTTCAGTCTAACAGTGCCATGTTTGTTATTTCCGTCAATGTAATTTCATTTCATTTACAATTAAACTGGACTCCACTAATTCCATTAAGTATGGTCGTTTAGCGTATCAGTGTACCCCTCACATGGGAAGAAGTTTTTTCTATTTTTCTCCTTAAATAAATCTGGCTCTAATTCGCATGCCCCTCGCGTGAGGGGATAGGGTGTGTTTGGGATTAAAAGATTACAAGATTGTCCCTCATGCAAGAAGCACGCTGATGGGTTTAACGACGAGACTAAAGAGGTCAGTGAGGTCGGGTTTAATTGCAAGTGAAATGAAACCACAATGACAAAAATTGCAAATTTGAAACTATTGGCCTAGAAACGTATATTCAGACAAACCACATGGATGAAAACCGCACTTCACTTTTTTAAGTTTTAGCAATTATTAATCATGTACGTGTCATCGTGAGACTAGCTCATGTGATGATCGAGACTGATGTAAATCTTTTAGATGAGAGGCCTTGAGTTCAATCCTAAATAAATATAAATTTGGTGTAACTTGAAAAGTAGGATAGAAGTAACATTTGGAAAAATTAATAATAATAAATTAAATAATACACTATGCCTTTGAAGAAATATTTCATTAGTGTATTAATTTGACTAAACATGCACTCACATAAAAAGAATCACGTTTGTGATTGGGTTTTAGTTAATGAACATTATTAGAACAAGTTTCTCAAGAGACAATAAACGAGCAACATGGCGTACATGAGCAATGAGTAGCGATAGAGGTGTACAAGTCGGTTAACCGGTTATTTTGCTAATCGTTTTTTTTTCGGGCATTAACTGTTTATACCGGTTTTTCGGTTAGGGTAGTAACTGGTTTTGGCCGGCTAGAGAAGCGGTTTTGACTGGTTAGGCTGGATCGGTTAACCGGTTAATAACCGGTTTTTATAAAATAATAATTAAAAAAATCGGTTAACCGGTTTATAACCGGTTTTGAAATCAAGAATACAAACCGGTTACTAACCGGCGGTTAGGATCGGTTAATAACCGGTTAGGATTGGACCGGTTACTAACCGGTTACAAAATCGGTTAGAAACCGGTTAACCGATTTCTGTGTGCACCTCTAAGTAGCAACCTAACGGGTACCTAACAAGCGACAAGTATGGGTAGGGTCGGTCCAATGAAACAACAAGCAGGGCGCCGACCCAGGCTCAGTCTCTCAAAAGACACATAATTATTAAAAAATATATATTGTTTATATATAATTTTGTTTTAAAACACAAGGCTACAAAATTACCCACTAATACAATGAAAAAAATGTTAGTCTATTGAACCAAAGGTCATGGATCATTTGATCCCAAAACGGTCTTTTTTATACAGAGAAAAAAATTTCTTTGTGTTTTATATGATACATTTTAGTAATTTGTTTATTTTATTATTATTATTTATTGATTTTTGTTTTGGTTAATATTGTTTTGAAAATGCAATACAATTTGTAAAATTGTTAAATGATTTATCGATAATCCAAAGCATGATTTTACAGTCCTTTTATTTATCGTTTAGAGCCATGAAATTTTAAGTAATTCTCATAAACTATCCTGGGTATTGGAATTGCTAATACTATCTCTTGCTTCTAGTGAATTATGACCACTAAGTATAGAATTTTACTTTTATGTAATCATTTAATCTTAAAAACCATATTTTCAAGTGAAGTAACAAAAATGAGCCTTTGGGAGGTTGCAAAGGGTCCAAATCAACAGTGACGACTTTTAATCAAATGGACGAGCCATACTCCATAGCACCCTTTTCAAGACACTTTATTTTCTACTAAACTAGTATGTATCTCACCATCCACGTAAAATATGCATATTTTGTTCATAATGCGTTTAAATTAAATCTGATTATATTACAGGTTTGTCAATTATTTAGTACTATTGTATGTTTAAATATTTAAGATATTTTTATATTTTGTTTGATAATAATAATTTTTTTAACGGCTAAACTTGCCATTTTGGCAGAGGAATCCACCAAAACACCTAATACCGTCTGACAAATAAATGCCATAAGCATTCTCTGAAACGAATTTAACTGGCCTTTGAGTTTGTGTTCATTAATTAAGGATTAGAATCGATTAACTTGATTTTAAATATTTTTTTTACTTAAAAACATGTAATTACCAAGCGAGCTATATATTTAATTTCAATCCACAAAGGGTTTATATATTAAGCCAAATACTTTATAAATGTCTTGAGAATTTGGTCTAGTGGTAAGAGGCATGCACTCTATATGTAGAGATGAATATTTGATTCTCACTTGGGCTGGTTCAAAGGACATCTGAGTGAAGGGATGAATCAAGGTTTTAATCTCGGGGGCGAACCTAACAGAGGGTGAGGGTTTACGGATTCTATCCGGTTCCCGCGCATAAGGGGCTACGGTCTCATGGCGGTCAAGGAGTCGACTTTGAGCATGGCTCCAAAAGGATAAGTTTACACGTGAGATTCTCTGGTGTTAAAAAAAATACTTTATAAAAAATGTAGATTTTGATGTTTTTGTTAAATTTATAACATCCTAAACTTTGAAGACACCCATTAACAATCATAATCATAAGACCGAACCAAATGCAATGTAGTTAGGTTAACATGGATGATGAGTTGGAGAAGAGACAGAGAGAGTGTGTAGTGAAATCTTTAACCAAGTCCTTTCATTTAGGGAGGGAGGGAGGGAGGGGTGGTGGATGTGATGGCATCACTCATCACACACCCCACCCTATTATATTATGTCACATCACCAACCCAAAATCCATCACATGTGATGGTCTTTTACTAGGGGTGGTGGTGTGTGTGTGGTGTGGTGTGGTGTGATGGAATTTTTTATTTTTTATTTTTATTTGTAACTTAAAAATAAAAACAATATTTAATAGAACTTAAAAATAAAAACAATAGTTTAATAGAACATAATTCAACTTAACATTTAGAAATAAAAAATAAAAGTTACTACGAACGTCTACTCCTCGTTTGAATCCGGAAATTCCAAACCTAAAGAACCTTATGCGCAACAAGATCCCATCTCAACCGATAATGAATATCTTCATCCCGCAAGTCTAATTGGACATCATCGGGAACGGGAACTTGAGTCGGAGGATCCGGTACCCAATCTGGAGAAATTGCATTTCCATCTTCTTTTATTAACATATTGTGTAATATGATGCATGCATACAAGTAGCTAGAGATCGTGGGTTTTTTCATTACACGAACCGGTCGACTGAGTATGCACCATCTACCATTTAAAACACCGAAAGCTCTCTCGACATCTTTTCTTGCCGATTTTTGCAACTTCTTGAACGCCTTTTCACTGGTCTTGACAGGAAACGAAAAGGCTTTCACAAAAACAGACCATTGCGGGTAGATACCGTCGACAAGATAGTAGCCACGTCTGTAATATCTCTCGTTGACAAAGTACGGATAGAAAGGTGCGGTGCCATCTATTACGCTCTGAAACAACGGTGATGTGTACAGAACAGTGATGCCGTTGTTTGAGCCGGGAACACCAAAATAAGAATGCCAAATCCATAAATCATTTGACGCAACCGCTTCTAGTGAGATGGTCGGTCGTTTGATATCACCCCTAACATACGCCCCTCGCAACTCATGTGGACAATTCCTCCATTCGATATGTGTACAATCGATGCTACCGAGCATCCCTGGAAAATGCCATCTAGCCTCGTGTGCGGCGTAAAGACGTGTAATGTCGTGTCTTGTTGGTTTTCGTAGAAACTCTTTGGCATACAATTTTATAATCGCGTTACAAAAGAATTGTAGACATTCACGTGAAGTTCTCTTAGACATTTGTAAGTATTCATCGAATTGGTCGGGTGGGTTACCTGTCGCTAGTTGACGAATAGCGGATGTGCATTTTTGAAGCGGCGTAAAACTTCGTTTGCCTCTCGCGTCGTAAGATTCTTGAAATCATTCTTCGTTTGCTTCGACGTCGCCTACAATCTTTAAGAATAAAGATTTCGGCAAACGAAAGCGTTCCCTAAACGTCTCGTCATTGTACTTCGGCTCCTCCACAAAATAGTCGTTCATTAGCACGTCGTGGGCATGTATACGATCACGCACCACCACTTTTTTCTTTGGACGGCTCGGGCCTTCAAGTTCTTTGTATAGCAACGGGAACCATTCGAGAATGTCATCGTCCGAAGACGAAGAGCTATCGGTGTCTAAGGGCATCGAGTGTTTCGGAAATTCCATATTTTTTTGTTGTGAATGAATGAGAAGTTTGAGAGTGTTTTTGAGTTGGATTTGGATTTGGTTTATGTTTTTCTTTTGGTTTTATATTGGTTTTTTTATATAAACCCCCCCCCCCCCCCCCACTCCTCCAACGGCTACATCCAACGGATCTTTTTCTTGGAATACACCCATCATCACACGTGACAACCATCACATAAACACCCTCTTTTCAGCGTGACAAGGGGACGACGGCGGTGTGCTAAGGGCCACCACGCTTGATGGGGAGGCCACCACGCGGTGCCCCGTCTACCCTTAGGATGATGATGTGAGTGGGAATGAGAGAGAAAATGAATATAATAGATGATGTGACATATATTTACATATTTTGCATCAATTATCTAATTATATATTTTTAATAGAGGAAAAATACTTATTTTTTTTATTTTGTTTACTTTTAAACATATTTCTCTTCTAAAAAAATGCTCCATTAATCTTCTAAACTCCAATGAATAAATTGATAACTTTTAAAAACGTACATGAAGTTTTTGTTTTTCGCTAAAACTACGTATAAGTTTATTTTTTCCTTTTAAAATCACTCAATTTTCATCAATTATTTCAATCACTCAAAATATAATACTTTTATCAGGTTATCAGTTACCAAATTAACATGCAATTTTTACTTTAACTCTAATAGCTTACATGATATGAAAGATATGACGTGGATTAAAAAAAAAGTTAATTTAGAAAAGTATATGGCATACTACCATCAAACACAAAGAAATAGTAATTATAAGATGAAGTGTAACAATTTAAACATTAAAGAAGTCACTAGAGTTGACATTATGCCTCTACTTATAATTGTATTTAACTTTGGAAATATGATATCATATTGACATTGCTATAAGCAATGTATCATATGAATGTCAAATATATGAGCACCCCTAACAATAAAAGTCTAGTCGACATTAGCATTTATCTCTCCTTAACATTACACCATCTTCACAAGAGAAAAAAATACACCACGAATGCCTCTACTAGGTGTGCTGAGAGATATATTATCGATATGCCTCGCTTCATTACGATTATAGCTTTCAAAATAATGACAAACATAAAATTATAAAATCTTTAACAAAAATAATAATTCTAATTCAATGTCAATATCATAAAATGAAAGGATTAGCAAGAAACTAAAAAGAAAACGAAAATAGAGAACAAGATCGATTAAGTATTAAACCATAACAAGCTCTTAAAACTTATTCCTATTTTTTTATCTAGTTGAACGAATGAATTGGCATCATATTTGTTGTGACATCATATACAAATTAACATCATATAATCCGTTCATTGGGACATAACAAATGATCTTGACCCTCACACGAGTAACCAAAAAGAACACACATCTTAAGTAATGGCCTCAAACCTTTCACACATCATCATCATCATCATCATCATCATCATCATCGTACTCAGTATATCCCATCAATAGCAAAACTATGGTAGTGTCTGAGGGTAAGATGTAGACAATCTTACCTCTACCCTGTAGGAATAGATAACCTCAAACCTTTCACACGAGTAACCAAAAAGAACACGAGTAGCGTGCAAAACAATAAGCGAGCTATAGCAGGCAAAACAAACGAGCACTGTCAACTTAAAAAAGAAAAAAAACAGGATTTTGCAGTGTTATTTATCAGCTTATGAAATCTCAAAAGAACATGACCAAAGGAGTACATATACAATTCACCAGCCAGTCCATCAAGAACAGGTTCTCAAGTCTCAACCACCCCAAATAAGCCAAAGTCAAACTCTTAACAACAATAAGCACCCCATAGTTGAACCCCTTTTTCCTTAAAACCTATACTGTGTGTTTTGTGTGAAAAAGAGAGGGTATAAAACTCAATGAAAGAAATGATCCCTAGAGTTAAAGCAAACAAATCACAACATATATAAAACAAACATTCCAACAAATAAAACACCTGATGCTGCCTTATTCATAACTTTGATGCAGCCCATACAAAAAAATATCTGATACATAGAATGACAAGAAAACTATAACAAAATTAAAACATTAGTCTCTGCTTTCTTTCAGCACTTTTTGTAGTAAACCTTGCTTATAACATTCTCAACCTATCAGCAACTTATTGTCACCCAAGAAGCTATAAGTAGGCACCTCCAGATTATAAGGAGCCGGACCCTTTCGGATTCTTCCAGATATATCATAGTGGGATCCATGGCACGGGCAAAACCAACCACCAAAGTCACCTGCATTCGGCAACGGGATGCAACCCAGATGGGTGCACACACCAACAACTATGAGCCACTCTGGGTCTTTAACCCTAACCGCATCCTCCTGTGGGTCCCTCAGAGAGTTCACATCAACACTGTTGGCTAGGTCGATGTCAGCTTCGGTCCTGCGCCTGATGAAAACAGGTTTCCCACGCCACTTGACGGTTACTGTGGTCCCTGGCTCGATGCTTGAGAGGTCAACTTCAAGTGAAGCAAGGGCAAGAACGTCTTTACTTGCAGACATGCTTAGAACAAACTTGAGTACCAAGAGACGGATTAGTGATGCGTAAACGAATCGACCACCGGTCAACACGAAGTATGCAAAAGCACGCTTGCTGGGGTCGCCAGGTGGATATCGTTCGTGATTGTACTCGTCGTAAGTGATTTTGGATGTTGGGTTCTGAATGGCGGCTACAGTAGGAGGGACATCAAAACCTAGGTCGTTTGTTGGAGTGATTGAACCAGTAGAAAGACCTGAAAGAAAGAGTCGATGTCTATATTGAACCATAATATGGAATAGAAGTCAAAGTTCAGAACAGAAAACTAATAATCAACCTAACATGGGACATTAAAACTTTTTATTAGTAAAAGTTGATCTGTGTTGAGGGACAAAGATGATACATGTTTACATTATCAACGTAACATTTACACATACTCATCGTTCATGCAGTTGTCTAGATAATAATATTGCACTTCATGAGAACCCGTATTCAGTTAAAGAGTGACAGCAAAAGGTATAAACCATTAAAATGGTGTGATTTCAGGTTATCATAAAACAAGTCAAAATGGGTGGGTCCATTACTAAAAAGTTACAGATAACATAGAAGTTTAGCAGATAAAAAGAATTGTCTAAAAATTTGTACCGACCAGAATGCAAATAAGTTCTAATGGTGTTTGCTTTGTGAAAAAGACACAAGCAGCCACATTCACCCATGTCATGAGGCACCAAGATTAAAGACTAAGCATGCATCGACATTTACACAAAAAATGAGCTAATCAACCAAACAATCCATGACAAACTAACAAACGACATACTGGCCTATCATGCCTGCAAAAGCTTACACACTCTAGAGCACCTAATTTGACCAAAAATCCAGTTCCAAAGTCGTTTCAACTTCAAACAAATACAGATGTGTGCACACAGTTTGAAAGCAGAATGTTAATGATGCTCTCGAAAAGATTGGAAATAAACTTATTTTAAGACATTCTAATTATTCGTTTGAGCAAATGAAGTGCAAATGACACACAAAGAGCAGTATTTGACGCATATCAATTTATTTTGTTTCTGCAATAAAAAGATAAAGCAAGAATGCACTAACTCATACAACAGTCGAAAAAACAAAAAGGCAGTGAATTTCCTCATCACGGAGCATAAACTTTATTGCACAAATTAGCTGCTCTCAATCCTAATTAATAGCAATGGGACATATATTTGAAAGAGCTTTGTAATTAATAGCAAAACCCAACCGGCCTAAAAACCTAGAAGGAACAATATAAGTTTCTCACTTCTCAGTATTTAAGGTGTAGGATAAAAGAGTATGTCCTCTAGGCATGAGCTACTTGTATAGTACAATCAACTGATGCGCAACATTTCATTACTAGTATATACAATACTGTTTTAGTAAAAACTGATGTGAATTTTCTTTTTTGTGTTTATACAGCTACAAGTGTTGTTGCAAAACAAGTGTGGGTCGCTACGTGATATATATGCCTTTAGCTCTCGCCTCAACTATCACTCAAAAGCAGGGTATGGATCGGGTTTTTTTGCACAATGTCTCTGCTATCTTTCATGTGCAACACTTATTATGCTAATATATAGCCATTAGCAAAACACCAAGAGAAATATTAACATCTACCAATCCTGGTAGCATATGATGATAACTACATAACAACACGAAACACGGGTGCCTTCAATTGAATTAATGTACCCATATCCCGACCCAACGAAATTCATATCACAGACAGACCTTGCAGAATCTAATGGCCCTTACGACTTCAAAGAACGAGGGAAACAAACACATATTATCAAATCATACATTTACAAGCAACCCAATGTCTAAAATGAATTACAACAATAACAAAATAACATTTAAGAAAGAAAGTTTTGATCTTTAACCGCAGTAAATAAATAAAAGCCAACAAACCCTAAATCGTAATCCGTAAAGAGTTAAATGAAACATAAATCAAAACCCAATAATAATAATAATAATAATAATAATAATAATAATAATAATAATAATAATAATAATAATAATAATAATAATAATAATAATAATAATAATAATAATAATAATAATAATAATAATAATAATAATAATAATAATAATAATAATAATAATAATAATAATAATAATAATAATAATAATAATAATAATAATAATAATAATAATAATAATAATAATAATATAATAATAATAATAATAATAATAATAATTATAATAATAATAATAATAATAATAATAATAATAATAATAATAATAATAATAATAATAATAATAATAATAATAATAATAATAATAATAATAATAATAATAATAATAATAATAATAATAATAATAATAATAATAATAATAATAATAATAATATAATAATAATAATAATAATAATAATAATAATAATAATAATAATAATATAATAATAATAATAATAATAATAATAATAATAATAATAATAATAATAATAAACGGAGTGAGTGACTGACCTCTGATATGATTAAGGAAGATGGAATTGAGGTATGAAGGGTAAGGAATGGAAATGGATCTGGGGGGCGTCGGAGGTGGAATGATCAACGGCGGTTGCGTTGTTGATCGGATTGCGATGGACGACGGCGGAGGAAGACGACCACCATGAAGAACAGCATCTCCTCCCGGCGACTCGTAACATTTTCTTGATTTCCGATTTAGGTTAGGGTTTCTTCTGCAAAAGGGGAAGGAAGATAGATGCAAAAATGGTGGATTGTCTACTTTTTTTTACAAATAAATGGGAGAACGGTATATATGGATTTTGCTTCTTATTTTATTTTATTTAGTTTTATCAAGGTAATTTTATATCCGCAGTTCAAAAAGAAACTAGGATTTAGGATGCTTCGTGACAGGACCATTAAACGGAACAAAAAAGCATACCTAAAAACGTTAAATCACAACGTGCTGGGCGAATAAGCTTGTATCGAGTTACAACATTGAAACTAAATAAAAGAAATTAATAAACCTGTCAATGCCAAAATACAACAAATTATCATATATAAAGTAATATTATAAAGATAAGGATATTAATTCTGTTAAAAAATGAAAACTTATATGTTTTGTTGTTCTTGAAGACATGCCCAAGTATGCTAATAAGCTTGCAACCCAGTTTTCGTTTGATGACATTGACTATTTGATCTCTCCAGGGCCAGTCAAGAAAGAACCTTTCAAGTCTACTTCGGCTCCTAGCCTTCATAACGTAACTACCAGAGCTAAGGCTCAGTCTGTGAAAAAGAGGAAGTTACCCGATCCCCAAGCAGAGGTTCATGAAGTCGAGAAGCAGCTTCACGAGGCGGTTACTCAAGCGGTTACCCAGGTAAGGATCCTTTATTCATCTTGTTAATCTTGTTAGACAATTGTTGTTGATCCTAGGCCTGTGGGTTGTAGGGTGTCCAAGGTTTCTGTTCTTACTACGGATCAATTATCAAAGATCTTGAGGAAACTTTGTCAGGGATGAGGATTCTTGCTGCTGCTGCTGCTGTTGCTAAGCTGATTGCGAAGGTTGCTAAGGAGAATAAACAAGCAGACTCCCAACTTCTTGCTATGGAAATGAAGATGAAGGATGGGATAAAAGAGGCTAATGATTGTTTTGGACAAAAATCAGCTAAGGATCAAGTATCCAAATCTGTTATGTGAGGTAAGGTGCTAATTCGATAATAACAAATGTATAAGCGTGATATCGGTGAACACAATGGTTTGATCACGAGGGAAAAAGCCCTTAATCACGATAGTCTTACTTCGGTCAAAACTTATCGAGGCAATCGTTGGTAAAATAGCTCCGGTCGAAGATTAATAGGATAATCTTTGGTCGAAGTACTTTAGTCAATGATCAACAAGGTAACCTTTGGTCGATGAGTATATGGTTATCGTGGTCTCCGGCACAAAAAACCCCCGGACGGTGAAAACTATCACCGTCGAGTTTATTAATGAACAAACGGTGATTACAAATATTTGTGGAGTATATGATCGAGATTACAATGAAAGCTAGTGTATAGAGAGAATAATTGCTTCTGCTCTAGTGTGTGTGTGAGTACATGTGTCTATTCCTATCGATCATACTCAAATATATAAGGAAAAAGTAATTAACAAACTTAACGACTTCATCCTATAAATCCGCTAGTCTTCCATTCTTCATCAATGTGCTCTTTGACCATGTGCTGATAGCCACTCACTAGCGAATAAAGCGGTAGACCAGGTTTAGATACCGTTGTTGTTATTTAAACGTCAATCCTCTAGAGTGTTCGTCCATAATCAGCTATGTTGAATTTTAGGATCCTAGATCCATGTTCCAGCTACATGATGTCCCATGAGGATAATTGATGCAAGTTCATCTTGAAGTCGATATACCTGTCTAACACATCACCATACTAAATGCAATTATTAGTAAACAAACAATACCGAGGATCGTCGATCCTTTATATCCTGATATATATTTCAAGGATAAACTATCCATAAGACAGTCAAGGATAAAGGATCCTCAGTATAAAAATCGTGGCCTAACAATTGCCCCCAAAATGACGGTTGACAGCAGAGCACAGCTGTCATTTTGAAATATAAAATCCTGCAAAAACTGAATGATGGGACGGTTTTGCCAGAAAATTTACCATTTAGCCCCCAAGGTTAATTATAACCGTCTATATATGCCGCCCTATATCTTGGATTATATACACCTTCATCCGACGCATCAGGTATTCTTCTAACCTATGTATCTTATTTTCTTTAATCATGTCCGCCGCTTCTTCTTCTTCTTCTTCTTCTTCTCCAGCCCCTTCTAAACCTTCTGAACATTCATCCGGCGGTTCTGAACTAGTCGAAATGGAACCTCAAGGTCTGCTTTCCAACCCATCTTCCGAAATTTATAAGCTCACGGATCCCGAGGTCGACAATTTTCAAACATTATTTCCTCCAGAAACCCTGTTCCGACCCTACGAATCCAACATTAGATGCGATATTTACTCCAAGGTTTGGGTATGCTTTCCGGCAACTCCCTTTCTTATCGGCTATAAATACCCCTTTCCGCCTTTTACCCAAAGTTTTTTCGATTCTACCGGCATATCTTACATACAAGCCATGCCGATGATCTGGAGGGTTCTTAACACTATCGAAAGAATCATCGAGGAGGAAAAAATCAATTTTGGCCTTCCGGAGTTGTCATATCTGTATACCCTTACTACCTTCGGTTCTGCCCGTTTTATCTTCAAATCCAAGCCCCGACAGCCCCATCCGATCTCCAAAGCCACACTAAATGATTCCGTGTGGAGGAATCAATTTTTCTTCGTTAAACACGACTTGATACCAGGTGGGACTGATCTTCCTTCAACGTGGGTCACGAAGGGTAGGATCCTGGATCCTTTAGGAATAGCAGGATCCTTTTTTCTTCAGTTTTAAGACTTATTCTTTTCTGTTGTCTGCAGTTGAGAACTTCGCTTCATTGAGTAAGCTACCTGGAACAGAAGAAAAGGCAAAACGGTTCCTAGCACTGGATACCAAAGTTAGGACCTTTCAAGCTCGGTTTGTAGAAGGTTTTTGTGACATATCCTCAAGTTCAAACATGTCAAGTAAGTTAATCATTTTAAAGTAAATAAAATAAAATAGAATACTTATCTGTTGATTTCTCTTCTACAGGCACTAAGAAATCTGGAAAATCCGCTCTCAAGTTCTCCCTTGACGACATTGATTGTATGATTACTTCTCCTGCTGTCAAGAAGGAGGCTTCAAAGGCTGGCACAAGCTCCGAACCCAAGACCGCCACTACCAGAGTCAAATCCGCAGCTTCCAAGAGGAAAAGATCCTCCGATCCCGAGACTCACTGTGACATTGTCTGCTCTGTAAGTATACCGTATTTTCCCCTTTAGGATCCAGTATTGTCTTAGTTTTGACATGAAATTTATTGGTAGGATGTGATTGCTATGAGGGACCATTATGAAATGACTATCCTCCAGATGAGCAAGAAAATGTCCGGGTTAGGGAAAGCTGCGGTTGCTAAGGATAAAGCTATGATCCGACTCAAGAAACAATTGGAGGATCAGATATCCTCAGCCGAAACCCAATGTCAAGAGGCAGTGGAGCAGGCGACTGATGAAGCCAAGGTGTGGGCTGCCAGGTCGGTATTCCAGGCGCGGATCAAGATGGCGAAGGAGGCCGGTGATCCTGCTTTTGACAAGTCAGCCTGGGATGTAGAGAAATGGAAGGCTGCTCTTGACGACCTTGGTGGCGAGGATGATGAGGAGATGGTTGAGAACACCGAGGCTGGGACCAGTGGCGTTAAGGAGGCGGTTGAAGCGGGCAAGGGGGAAGGTGATGCTGCAGTTGAAGATGCAGCTTAAGTGGGCGATGAAGGATATTAAAGACAAGGCCCGAGCCCTTTTTTTATTTGGTGTTGAAGTTTTTATGAACAATTTCTATGGTCTGTAATAAACAATAGTATTTAGGGTAAAGGATCTATGATCCTTAAGACAATCTGCGGGGGTGACAAAGGTGGAGGGATCCTCTGTTTGTGGGGATGAAGCCTTTGTTGCCCTTGTTTTTAATTTCCCTTCACTTTATGAACTATTAGTAACTTTCACTTAACCCGGATGGATGGTCCATCTTTTCGTATGGTGAAGTCCGGGTTAAGGATTTTGGATAAGTCCTTGGGGCTTATTTTAATTAATATATAAATCTTTTGACTATTTACTTGTCATTTATTTTCAAAAACTTGTTAAATATAAGTTTGGCATTGTTAATAGTTTGACAAATAATTTTGAGTAAAAGATTTTTTTTTTAGGATAAAAGATCCTTAAAAATTGTTTAGAATAGAATATCTTTAAATCGTAAATCTTAGGATAAAACATTCTTAATAGTTGATAACATTTATAAAAGAGAATTTCCTTGCAGGGCAAGTTTTAGGATAACGTATCCTTAAAATGGCTAAAGATTTTAGTAATCAAATTACTTTAAGAGAATAGCTTCTCAAACTGAAATTCTCAAAATAATTGCAACAAATAATACACATAAGTTAACTAATAGAGAACATACCAGAAGGTCTAGATAGACCTAAGTTACTAGGAGTATCGAACTCTTAATGATCCTTACAAGAGTAGCATTAGGATCCGGGATCCTTAGTTTCTTGATCTTCAGAAAAAACTTAGAAAATCCGCTGCAAAGAATTCATATTATCAACTAGGATCGAACCCATTAAACTGGGGACAAGCCCAATAAATAAACTGGGGACAAGCCCGTGCAACTGGGGACAAGCCCGTGTAATCTGGGGACAAGCCCGTGCAACTGGGGACAAGCCCATAAAATAAACTGGGGACAAGCCCAACAAACTGGGGACAAGCCCAAACTGGGGACTGGCCCAAAGATTCGGATGTAAACTGGGGACTCGCCCAAACCGGGATTTAGCCCAAATGTGAGATAACGTGAAAACGTTATAAACCGGAGGTATGGTACGTCTACCATAATTCGTAGGATCCTCCATATAGCCGGAGACAACGAAATTATCAACCACTAAGCGTGTACTGGCCCCGCTGCCCCGAACTATACGTCGGATAGCGTGCGCAACTGGCGATCGTGAGAAAGGTGAAAACCTTTAAACCGTAGGGGATATGACCATCGGGGGTCATATCCAGTCGTGGGCTAGGCCAAGGGAAATAAGATAGTACCTCAAACGTAAAGGAAAGGTGGCCAACCTCTTGAACATCAACTGAATTATTGTAATCCTGCATGGTTATTCAAAACTTGGAAAAGATATAGTGTTAAGAATACATTATCCTTAAATTAACAGTAATAATTCAAAAAGAATAACTGATCAGAAAGATGTTACCGATTTAAGGATCCTAGTTCCTTTTTTGGATAATATATACTCTTAGGATAGTGGATCCTGATCAGAAAAAATATTTCTTGAGGTGGATGACATTCCATGCTTTCGGTAACCTATTGCCTTCCATTGTGAGCAAATGATATGTCCCCTTTCCTGCCTCCGACTCAATTTGATAAGGTCCTTCCCATTTGGGCGCTAGCTTCCCATCAGCCGGATTTGTTGTGTTTTGAAAGGCTTTCCTTAACACTAGATCTTCTTCTTGAAATCTTCTGATTCTGATGTTTTTGTTATATGTCCCAGCTACCCTTTGTTGATAAGCTGCCATTCTGATTTTTGCTAGATCCCTGAGTTCTTCTATAGTATCCAAGTCTTCAAGAAGGACTTCTTTATTTTTGCTAGATCACGGATGTTGGTTCTCGCAGTAGGAACCACCATTTCTGTGGGAATTACTGCTTCTGATCCAAACACCAAAGAGAAGGGTGTCTGGCCTGTTGCATTTTTGGTTGTAGTTCTGTCTGCCCAAAGAACATAAGGAAGTTCTTCAGCCCATTTTCCCTTCTTGGATCCTAGCTTTTTCTTTAGATTGTTGATGATGATCTTGTTGCTAGACTCTGCTTGGCCATTGGCTTGAGGATGAACCGAGTTGAAGTAATCATTTTGGTGCCCCAACTGTCACAAAAGTTAGTTGTTCTCTTCCCGATAAACTGGGAACCATTGTCACAAATAATTTCAGCGGGAATACCAAATCTAGTTATAATATTTCGTTTAATAAAAGATATTACTTCCCTTTCTCGGACTTGTACAAATGCTTCTGCCTCAATCCATTTGGAGAAGTAGTCAGTCATAGCAAGCATGAAGACTTTTCCACCTGGTGCTTTTGGCAGTTTGCCTACAATATCCATACCCCATTTCATGAAAGGCCATGAGGAGGATATAGGATATAGAGGCTCCGCTGGTTGATGAAGGATGTTCGCGTGTCTTTGACAAGCATCACACCTTTTTGAATACTCCACTGCATCCTTCTTCATTGTTGGCCAGAAGTATCCAGTTCTAAGTATCCTGGAAAATAATGCTCTTCCACCTGTGTGATTGCCGCAATCTCCTTCTTGAAAATCCTTAAGTACTTCCTGGATCTCAGGATCTTCGATGCATCTCAGATATGGACCTGCAAGAGATTTTCTATATACCATATTATCTAATAAAATATATTGGGATACCTTGAGTTTGAAGGACTTGGGATTTTCTGTGGCTGGAATTTCTCCAGTCTGAATATAGTTCTTGATAGGATGGATCCATGATCCTTTGTTATTTGAGAATGAAGGATCCCAGAGTAAGATTTCCTTATCATTTGTTATGTCTCCAACTTCCTGTTCTCCTATCGCTGGTTACAGAATGTGGATTATTGGGATTTTCAAATCTTCAGGAATCTTCAGAGATGAGGCTAAGTTTGCTAAGGCATCTGCCCCAGCGTTTTCTTCCCTCGGTACCTGTGTAATACTAAATACTTCAAAAAATTTCGACAATTCCTTCACAACATCTAAATATTTCATTAGTTTCTCACCTTTAACAGCATACGAGCCATTAAAGTGGTTAGTTATCAATAAAGAATCTACATAAACTTGAAGATACCTGATCCTCATGCTTTTGGCTAATTGCAAACCTGTGATTAAAGCCTCGTACTCTGCTTCATTGTTTGTTGCCTGGAATTCACAAGCTATGGATTGGGGTAATATGCCCCCCTGTGGCGATTTCAGTAGGATCCCCAATCCTGTTCCTCTCACGTTGGACGCTCCATCTGTGAAGAGTATCCAAGGATCCTTGGTCTTTTCCAGTTGTTGGACTTCCAAATCAGCTTCTCTTTGTAGATCACTAGTGAAATCAGCCACAAAGTCCGCTAGTGCTTGAGACTTGATTGTTGTTCTCGGCTCGTATTGGATATCATATGCACTTAACTTTACAGCCCACTTAGCCATTCTACCTGATAACTCTGGTTTTCTAAGAACATTCTTTACATGATAGTTAGTTCTCAAAATAATAGGGTGAGTTTCAAAATAATGTCTCAGTTTAGTCGAAGCCATAATAAGTGCAAGAATTAATTTCTCTAAATGGGAGTACCTGGATTCTGCATCTAAAAGACTCTTACTTACATAATACACAGGGTGTTGTTCACCATCGTGGTCCTTTACCAAGACGGCACCTATTGCATTGCCTGACACTGCGAGATATAGAAACAAGGGTTCTCCATCTATAGGCTTCATCAAGGCTAGTGCTGAGGATAAGTAATCCTTCAAAGCCTTGAGTGCAGCCTCATGTCTTTCAGTCCACTCAAATTTCTTGTTCTTTCTTAGGATATCATAGAAGTCTTTGCACTTCTCGGAGGATCTTGAAATGAATCTATTCAAAGCCGCTATTCTTCCGGTGAGTCTCTGGACATCTTTGACATTTGTAGGAGACTTGAGATTGGTGATGGCTTCGATCTGTTCCAGGCTTGCTTCAATTCCCCTCTTTGTGACCATGTATCCCAGAAACTTTCCAGCCTTAACGCCAAAGTGGCATTTGGATGGATTTAGTTTCATGTTATAGTGATCAAGGATATTGAATGCTTCCTCAAGGTCTCTGAGGTGATCCTCTGCTTTCTTTGACTTTATCACCATATCATCTATGTATACCTCCATAGTCTCTCCCAATTGGTCCTTGAACATCATGTTGACTAGTCTTTGTTACGTCGCCCCTGCATTTCTTAGTCCAAACGGCATAGCAGTATAACAATATATGCCGGTTGGAGTCATGAATGCTGTATCCTCTTGATCAGATGGTTCCATTTGAATTTGTTGAAATCCAGAGGAAGCATCCATAAATATGAGCATTTCATGTCTAGCCGTCGCGTCCACCATGGCATCTATATGTGGTAATGGGAAAGGATCCTTGGGGCATGCCTTGTTTAAGTCCGTAAAATCGACACACACCCTCCACTTTCCATTCTTTTTTGAAACAACGACCACATTAGCTAGCCATCAAGGATATTGAATCTCTCTGATCATACCGGCCTTAAGAAGTTTTTCAACTTCTTCTTGTATGATCTTGTTCCTCTCAGGAGCTAATTTCTTTCGCTTCTGATGGACAGGTTTCACAGTTAAATCAAGGCCAAGTTTATGAGTGATTACCTCTTTTGAAATACCTGTCATGTCTGATTGTTTGAAGGCAAAAGTAGATCTTCTTCGCCCTAAGAAGGATATTATATCCTCCTCGATCTTACTGGGGATATTGGATCCTAGGAACACTTTTATTTCTGGATCTTCGGGGTCCAATGATACTTCTTTAAGGTCTTTCTCCTGAGCTTCCAGCACGTCCCTAGGATGTTGCTGTGGTTGCTATGCTATAGTTGGTTTGGCTGTTGGCTTCATTGATGATGAATAATAGTTCTTGGCCTCCGCTTGGTCACCCATTATCTTCACAACTCCCTAAGGAGTAGGTAACATGATGCATTGGTGATAAGTTGAAGCAACAGCTTTCATCCCATGGAGCCAAGGCCTACCTAAAATAACATTATAACAGGAAAGGTTATCTATTACACAAAATTTTTGATATGAGTTTAACCCTTCAATATAAATTGGGAGGTTGATGTCCCCCAATGTTTTCTTGGTTTCACCACTGAAACCGACTAGCACCGATGTTCTAGGAATAATTTCTGAATCCGGGATGTTCATCTTCTTGAGTACATCATGTTGGATAATGTTGACTGAGCTGCCACCGTCCACTAGGATCCTGCGTACATAATGGTTAGAGATAAATAAAGTAATAATCAAACCGTCATGATGAGGATCCTGAATGTTCAACTTGTCTTCTTCGTCGAAGAAGATTCTCTTGTCTGTTGTTAATGTGGTTGACACTATCGGATGATCCCTGTTATCCATCTTGATCTCCTTGGCGAATCTTTTTGCTGCAGAGAAAGAAGTTCCACAGATGTCTGAACCTCCGAAGATGAAATTGATTGCTTGCACACCCAGCTTGTCCTGTTGAGGATCCGGGATCCTTGAATTGAAAAAGATTCTCTGATCAGTTACTCGAGTGGTGGGAATGAGTGGTCTTCTCTCATTATCCAACTCGAATTCTTTTATGGACTTTCTTCTATGGTACAAGAATCTCTAAATAGTTCGTAGTCTCTGGAGAGAAAGTTGATCACATGAGCATCTGGTGGTGGTGGTGTTGCTTTTTGTGGAAGGTCTTCAGGATCTTGGATCTTGGATTTCTTCCTTCCCAAGAGTTCTTTAAAGTGACCCTTACTCAGGAGGTATCTAATCTCCTTCCTTAAGCTGATGCACTCGTCTGTCGCGTGGCCAAAATCTTCGTGGAAGGCACACCACTTAGACTTGTCCTTGAAGCCCACAACCTTCTCATTCTTTCGGGGCCACCTTGCTTTTTCTCCCAGATCCTTCATGGCACAGATCAGGCCATGAGTATCTACAGAGAAACAATAGTCGGAGATGCACGGATAGTCTTCATCGTCATCCCCTTCTTCAACTGCCCGTACATTTTGATTGTTGAACTTGGCGTATGGCTTCGAGTTGTTGTTCCTATTCCAAGATCCTTTATTCTTTTCGGGAGTTTCTTGTTTTGTTTGTCCCCCGAGATGATCCTGGATCTTCTTATCTTCCTCTAACTGGATGTATCTTAATGCCCTGTTTCTGACTTCATCTAATGTCCTGCATGGAGTCATCACTAAATCATCATAAAAGGGGGAGCTCTTTTGAATTCCCATCTTGAATGCTTCAACAGCAGTAGTCATATCAAGGTTTGAGATTTCTAGAGCTTCCTTGTCAAACCTGGCAACGAAATCCCTAAGGGATTCATCACTAGGTTGAACAACACGATATAAATCACTGGTTAACCTCTCAAATTTCCGACTACAGGAAAATTGAGTGTTAAATAAATTAACTAAATGAGAGAAAGATGTAACCGAGAAAGGAGGGAGACTTAGCAGCCATTTTAGTGCAGCTCCTGTTAGTGTGGCTCCAAATCCTTTACAAAGGCAAGCCTCCTTGAGTCTTTCAGGAATGGGATTAATTTCCATCCTCTCCCTATACTGTGCAACATGTTCCTCCGGATCGGTACTTCCATCATACGTCTTCATGCTGGGAGTTTGGACCCGCTTCGGGATTTCAGCATCACATATGGGTGGAGCGAATCTGGATAATTTGTGACTTCCCTCAGGTATCTCAGGAATTGGACGTATTACTCCCGGGACACTGGATATCATATCCTTTAGCTTCTGTAACTCTTTGGCCATGGCCTGGTTGATACCTGAATCCTGCATGGGAACATGGTTAGTATCTAAAGATATAGGATCGTACCAGTTACCTCTCTGTTGGGTTGAGTTTGGTATTCCAGATGAGTATCTGGGATAAGAGGAGTCAGCAATCAGAGTGGGTCCTCCAGAAGCTATGGTTTGCATGGGGATTATGTCCCCATCACGGACTTCGGAAGATCGTTGATGTTGGGATCCAAAGGATCCCTGATCCTGAAAGAGGGATCCTTGATAAGGAATCCCGGAGGACCCTGGCGGAAGCTCCCCTGATCCCCTTTGGAACATCGAGGAACTCTGCATTGGTTGACCTATTGACCCATGGTTGAAGCTAGATGGTCCTTGCTGGAAATCCGAGTATCCTTGAACCTGAGGACCCATGGATCCTTGTTGAAGGATGAATGATCCTGGCTGAAAGACTGAGGATCCTTGAGTTTGCTGGCCCATGGACCCTGGTTGCAGGATAGAGGATCCTGGCTGAAACATTGAGGATCCTTGAACCGGTTGACCCATGGACCCTTGTTGAAGGATATGTGATCCTGACTGAAAGAGTGAAGATCCTTGCGAAAGTTGAGCCATGGATCCTGGACTGGTGAAATCCAGCATCTTGGGCACCAGGGGAGTGAGATCTTCTGCTGGCCTCTTATTCTTCCTGAGATCTTCTATCTCACGAAGGATCCTCTGGTTAGTCTTGTTCTGCTGCTCCATATATGCTTTAACCTGCGAAAACATAGAGGAAACGTCATTGTTAGAGTTTACCGCCGAAGTAGCAATGGTTGTTCTCGAGCTCTGGAAGACTGGTATTTGAGTCTTGCTCCCAGAAGTAGCAGCCTTTGGTGCTCCCATGATTGGCAGAGGCATCGGCGGCAAGGTTCTTGAGGAGAGAGAAACCGAAGACGGCATAGTTGACGATGCAGAGGTGGATTGAGAGGCCATTGAAAGTGATATGGGTATGAAAGGTTGAATATTGATATGGTATTTTCTGGATTATAGCACCAATTGCCTCACGGTGGGCGCCAAATTGTTTTGGACAAAAATCAGCTAAGGATCAAGTATCCAATCTGTTATGTGAGGTAAGGTGCTAATTCGATAATAACAAATGTATAAGCGTGATATCGGTGAACACAATGGTTTGATCACGAGGGAAAAAGCCCTTAATCACGATAGTCTTACTTCGGTCAAAACTTATTGAGGCAATCGTTGGTAAAATAGCTCTGGTCGAAGAATAATAGGATAATCTTTGGTCGAAGTACTTTAGTCAATGATCAACAAGGTAACCTTTGGTCGATGAGTATATGGTTATCGTGGTCTCCGGCACAAAAAACCCCCGGACGGTGAAAACTATCACCGTCGAGTTTATTAATGAACAAAAGGTGATTACAAATATTTGTGGAGTATATGATCGAGATTACAATGAAAGCTAGTGTATAGAGAGAATAATTGCTTCTGCTCTAGTGTGTGTGTGAGTACATGTGTCTATTCCTATCGATCATACTCAAATATATAAGGAAAAATTAATTAACAAACTTAACGACTTCATCCTATAAATCCGCTAGTCTTCCATTCTTCATCAAAGTGCTCTTTGACCACGTGCTGATAGCCACTCACTAGCGAATAAAGCGGTAGACCAGGTCTAGATACCGTTGTTGTTATTTAAACGTCAATCTTCTAGAGTGTTCGTCCATAATCAACTATGTTGAATTAGGATCCTAGATCCATGTTCCAGCTACAGGATGTCCCATGAATATAATTGATGCAAGTTCGTCTTGAAGTCGATATACCTGTCTAACACATCACCATACTAAACGTAACTATTAGTAAACAAACAATACCGAGGATCGTCGATCCTTTATATCCTGATATATATTTCAAGGATAAACTATCCATAAGACAGTCAAGGATAAAGGATCCTCAGTATAAAAATCGTGGCCTAACACTGATGAAGCAAAGATGTGTACTGCCAAGTTGATCCCGCAAGCAAGAATCCAATTCTTGGCTGAAGCTAATGATCTCTCTTTTGACAGAACCAACTGGGACGTGGAAGAATGGAAGAAATCTTTGGCAAGGCTGGGCATGGTAGAGGAAGAAGAGGATACTGCCGAGGAGAATAAGGCTGCATATGAAGGTTAAGCTGGGACTAGTGGTACAAAGGATGCAACGGAGATGGATGCAGGAAAATATGCAACGATGGAAGAGGATGCTGCTAAAGTGGGCAATGAAGGATAAAAAAGACAAGGCCCGAGCCCACTTTTTATATGTTTATGTTTTATGAATATTTGCTGGTTTTACTTAAGACAATAGTAATTAGGGTAAAGGATCTATGATCCTTAAGACAATTGTGAGGGGTAGCAAAGGTGGATGGATCCTTCTTTCGTGGGGATGAAGCCTTGGATGCCCCTATCTTTATCTTTCATGCACTTTATGAACAATTAGTAACACCTGCTTAACCCGGGTGGATGGTCCATCTTTTGTATGGTGAAATCCGGGTTAAGGATTTTGGTAAGTCCATGTGACTTATTAATAATAATAACTTAAAACTTTTGGCTATTTGCGTGTTGTTTATTATTTTGAAAGCATATCTGTTATAGTCTTATTTTTATTAAAAGTTTGGAGAAAGGTTTCAAGGGTAAATTATTCTTGTAAAAATAGATTAAGAATCCCGGATCCTTACATCTATAAAGATATTAAGATAACAATCGAATAAATATCAATATAAATTGATAAGTAGAGATCATACCATAAGGTCTGATTAGACCTAAATTACCACAAGTGTTGATACTTCCATGATCCTAGTAGTTATAATTAGGATACCTGATTCATATTAACTGGGATTAAACCCAACAAACTGGGGACAAGCCCAAAAAATAAACTGGGGACAAGCCCGTGCAACTGGGGAAAAGTCCGTGTATCTGGGGACAAGCCCGGGTATCTGGGGACAAGCCTGAAAACTGGGGACAAACCCAAAAACTGGGCACAAGCCCAAAAACTAGGGACAAGCCCAAACTGGGGACTAGCCCAAGGATACGGATGTTTACTGGGGACTCGCCCAAACAGGGATTTAGCCTAAACATGAGTGACGTGAAAACGACAAAACCTTAGGTATGGTACGTCTACCATAAATCGTAGGATCCTACATATAGCCGAAAGCAATGAAATTGTCAGCCACTAAGCGTATACTGGTCCCACTGCCCCAAACTATACTTAGGATAACGTGCGCTACAGGCGAGAGTGTAGAAACTCTAATTCGTAAGAAAGGTGAAAACCTTTAAACCTTGGAAGATATGACCATCGGAGGTCACACCTTAATCGTGGTCTAGGCCAAGGAAACAACAATGTACCTTAAGCGTGAGGGAGATGTGGCCAACCTCTTAGTCATTGAACCTCTTATTGAAATCTGCATTGTTACTTAAAGCTTGAAAAAAATAAATGTTAAGAATATATTATCCTTTAGTTAGTAAAGTAAATCTGAAATAAATAAATGATAGAATAAAATTTTACCAACTCGAGGATCCTTGATCCTTTAAGGATTCGTGATCCTGGCTAGACAAAGTATTTCTTAAGATGGATGGCATTCCATGCTCTTGGTAGTTGGTCACCTTCCATGGTAAGTAGATGATATGCCCCATTTCCTGCCTCTGACTCGATCAGGTAGGGGCCTTCCTATTTAGGTGCTAGCTTTCCATCTGCGGGATTAGTTGTATTTTGGAAGGCTTTCCTTAAGACTAAATCTCCTTATTGAAATCTTCGAATCCTGGCGTTCTTGTTGTATGCCCAGCTACCCTTTGTTGATATGCTGCCATTCTGATCTTAGCTAGGTCTCTGAGCTCATCAACAATATCTAGATCTTGGAGAAGAATTTCATCTTTGGCCTGAGGATCACGGATGCTTGTTCTAGCAGTAGGAACCACCATCTCTATAGGGATTACAACTTCTGATCCAAACACCAATGAGAAGGGTGTTTGACCCATTGCATTCTTGGGTGTTGTCCTATTAGTCCAAAGAACGTAGGGTATGTTAGGACTGATATTTTCTCTAATGAGGATATGTTATCCTTGAAGATATGTCTGGATCAGTTATCCTTCTGAAGAGCTCCATAACCATGTCGAAGATCAAGGATCCTCAAAGGTTGGTATTATTAACAATCGTTTCACGTGTGCAGGCTATTATTCAACAAAAGTAACGACTCTATGACTGAGTCCCCCTTAAAGTTCGCTACTGGAAGCTCCTAGCACGTGGTCAAGGAACATTGGAGGAGTTATCGAAGAGTGGCGGATAATTAGGACTTTTTGTTAAATGTATTTTCTTTATAAACATCGAGATATGATCGATTAGAAACTCACTTGTATTCCCACACACTTAGAGCAGAACTCATAATTCTCTCTATACACTAGCATTCTATTGTAACATCGATCACAATCTCCAAACACTTGTAACCTTTTTTGTGATTAATAAATTGGTGATCGACGAGTTGTCATCACCCGGGGTTTTTTTCTTTTGATCTGAACAAGATCAAAGGGTTTTTCCTCGCAACAAATCACGATGTTCATTCCATTTTCGTTCATACAATCATTGTTATTAGCATAGCACTATACCTCACTTTACGGATTTGGATACATTATCCTTAGCAGATTTTTATCCAAAACAATTTGGCGCCAACCGTGGGGCAATTGGTGCTATAATCCAGATTATTTTCTATCAATTTTCAAACTTTCATACACATATCACTTTCAATGGCCTCTCAATCAACCTCTGCTTCATCAACTATGCCATCTTTGGTTCCTCTCTCATCAAGGACTTTGCCACTGATGCCTCCGCCAATCACGGGAGCACCACAGACTACTTCTGCTGGAAGCAAGACGCAACTACCAGTCTTCTAGAGCTCGAAAACCACTTCTGCTTGATGTGTTGGTAGAAATATGTGTATTAAGTGTGTAAAGTCGTGTGTTTTGATTAGTTTTATATTGTGAACACGATTACCTTGAGTGCGTTTGTGGTTACAGGTGTGCGGAGCTTAACGGAGCTTAACGGAGCTTAAAGAAGCTAATTTGGAGCATTCATGATGGAGTGGAAATGAAAGTGATGATCCATGAGAAGATAGAGAATTGAAATACGAAGACGTGTCCGCAAACAGGGAGGAAAACGGAGTTGAAACGAAAATTCTATGAAGGAAACAGTGTTTTGGCCTAGCAGACCGTAAAGCAGATTGACTAGACCGTAGCTTACGGTCTGACCGTAGCTTACGGTGGCCAGACTGTAGCTTACGGTCTGGTCTGACGGAAATTGTGATTTTGGTGATTTTTCTTCCATATTTAAGCCCCAAAAACCCTAGAGTCGATATCATTCAATAATTATCAGTTGGGGGACGTCTTGGAGGCTATCTCACACCATCATAACACATCCTAATCACAAGATTGATCCATGAAATCATTCCTTAACATCATAATCAAGAACATGAAGATCAAGATGCAAGGCTAAAAGGCTTCATAACCATCTCCGGGTGTAGGGTTGAGTTGCATGATTAGTTTTGGATATTCTAAACTTTAACTTTGGATTTGGATTTGGTTAATCATTCGGTTGATCAATTCTTTGTGTTTGCTTTTGTGCTTAAACGGTTTTTTATATATTGATTGCTTAATCTTTTATCAGTTATTGATTTGTGGTCATCAACAATTAGGATTAAGTTCTTTCGTCATTGGCCCTTTTATCATTAACCATATTATTGATTTTGTGTTTCAATAAGTAAAATCGATTATCAAATAGATTTTCATTTAACCTTGTCAATTGTTCGGATTCAGTTCTGACGATCAACACGGTCAATCGTTAAATCTTTTGGTTCACATATTTTATAAGACATTGTCTAAAGAAGTTTATCAATTCTTTAACTTGCTGCAAAACCCGAACCCTGGAGTTTGGTTATTTTCATATTATTTTTTACAAACTACTCTTTTAAACCGCTTGACATCGTTTGTCCACTGAGTTAATTAATTATTATGTATTGAACTTGATTAGCACTTTCCACTGATTCCCTGTGGATTCGACACCTTACTTGCCCTTGCTAGTAAAGGTATTTTAAAAATGTTTTTGATTGACCTTTCGACATCGATCAAAATGGCGCCGTTGCCAGGGAATCAACGCACAAAGTGCTAGTTTTAGTTTTTATTTTTTTTCTCTAGTTTAGCTTAGTTTTTAGTTTTTGTTTTTAATTTTTCTTCGTGATTTTACGCGGGGTGTTAGTGTTTGTGTCTTTGCAGGTAAGTTCACAAGTTGATCCAGACAAGATATTCCCGTGAGAAAGAGCCGCTCCGATTTGATCCCGAAATCTAGAAAACAGCACGACGAAACCGAGCAGCTCAGAAACCCACCATAAACCAAATACCCGAATTCATATAGCACCAAAAGAAGAGACCATGAGTAACCGAAGCAGAAGAGATACAAATGCTTACCAACCAGATGACCAAGAACAACCAATCCCACAAAACCAGAACGTTAACCGTGACAGAAACCGTAATCTGTTCAACCGAAGAGATGTTAACCGTAATCCCAGAAACATGGATGACAACTTTTCAATCAGATCAGCTCCAGTGAACCGTCAAAGACAGAATGATTTGAGAGAGGAAAGACCCGAGATTGATCGTGCTCGTGCACGGGTGGACAATTGGCACATAGGGGACGATTTTGGTTACGATTCTGAGGATGAGGAGGAGCATAGAGATGAACAGCGGGGTCGATATCAGCAACAAGATCCCCGTTATGACCAAAAAATTAGGCAGAATCATCCATAAAATCAGAGAGATCGAGCACCGAGACGACAACAACACCATGAACAACCGTATTATGATTTTGATGATGGAGTTCCAAGGACGTTTGTTCCACTGCCAGCCAGAGGCATTCAAAGCCACTTCATTCCACAAGTGGCTACGAATCCTCTACCAATCATCATTCCAGTCAGACGGGGAAGAACTTTTTCGGTAAGGCAGAACAGTTTAACAGGAATACCGACATTTCATGGAAAGGCTACAGAAGAACCATACTTACACTTGAGTGATTTCAACTCGATATGCGCACTCATCTCGAGTTAAGGTTTTACTGCGGAAGAGGTGAAGATGGTAGTTTTCCAGTTCAGTTTGAAAGACGCGGCAAAGCGGTGGTTTCTATCGTTGCCATCAGCTAGTATTTTCACTTGGGGAGATTTGGCACAACAGTTTTTAGATGAGTATTATACCCCCCCCAGAGAACCACAGAGGCCCGCAACAACATTCGGAACTTTCAGCAGATCACCGGTGAAACCTTCTATGAATCATTCCAAAGGTTTAAACAATTGTTGAGGACTTGTCCACATCATGGGATTGCCTTATGGGAATTGATAAAGGCATTCCATGATAGTCTCTCAAATGATGATGTTTGTGACCTCCAAGCCACCACGAATGGATTTTTCCTTGTAAATGACGAAAACGAGGATTGGGGACATTTGGAGAGACACGCTAGTAATTCAAAGAGACAAGCACATTCGAACAGGATGTCAAAAAGATCAGTGGTCAAAGCAGTTGAAAGTCATGGGTCAGAAGAAAGAATGGATAGATTGGAAAAGAAGATGGATAGGTTGTTGGTTGCAGGTGTACAAGGAGCCGGAAAGTCGGGAAAAACATATCCGGTATGTGAAGGTTGTGGTGAATTAGGACACGAGGTTGCGAGTTGTGGGGTTGTGCAAGATGAAGAAACTGAAGAAGAAGAAGAAGAGGTCAACTATGTGCAGGGTGAAAGAAAGTACAATAATATGAGTTCAAATACTTATCATCCGGGCCTCAGGAATCATCCAAACTTCAGTTATGGAAATCCGAACATGCAACAGAACCCGAATTTTCAGGGTAGTTTCAGAAGACAGGTTATCAGTCAAATCAGAAACAGTATGGTAATAGTTCGGGCAACGGTCAGAGTTGGTACAATCAGAGAGATTCGGGGGGTTACAATAAAGGTTATCAAAAGAGTTATCAACAGGGGCGAGGAAATTCTTCGGGTAATAAAGAGGAGTCACTTAAGGATGTGGTGGAGTTATTGAAACAAATGAAGGCAGATCAAGAGACTCAGAATAAGGCATTGAATCAGAGGTTGGAGATTCAAGAGAAGGAAAATGCTGCGAGAGATAAATAGGTGAGTCAACTGGCTAAAGAAATGGCGAACCTAAAGAGAAATCCATCCAAATTACCAAGTGAGACCTTGAAGAATCCGAGCCATCAAAGTAGTAGTTCGTCAAACTCCAAAAATGCACACGTCAGTGCCATCACAATCGAAGATAGTGTGGAGAATGACACGGTTGAAGAATTTGAAACGGGGGCACCACTCATCTCTATTCAGATTGGTGAGTTCAAGACCACCAAGGCACTTGTTGATTATGGTGCGAGTGTGAGTACTCTACCGGGGAGTGTGTATGACTGGTTTGATTTTGGGCCTTTACATGAGGTTGACACCACCTAGGTGTTAGCTGATTTCACTCGAAGGCGGCCACGTGGTAAGCTGGTTGGTGTTGCGGTAAAGGTTGGTGATTTTTACTATCTAGAAGACTTTCTTATTCTTGATTATGCACCAGCTGAGAAGGAAGAAGAACCACGTGTGATATTGGGGAGACCGTTTTTGGCTACTTCAAATGCTCATATTAACTGCCGAGACGAAACAGTTTGCATGACGTTCGGTAATCGTAAGTTAATTTTAAGTATATTTTCAAATTCATATGATTATTCTTTTGAAAATAAATATTCTAGGTCATGTGCTACTAATGGGTGTCTTCCTCGTACGTGTGAGGATGACACCAAAAAGGAAAAAAGTGTTGTTTTTGACAGGTCTAAGCGTGAACGAGAGAAGGAAGAGTTAAATGCAGTAGATGTAAAAAAGTGGAGCAACAGTAAGTTCAACAAACAACACTAAGACGATGATGGAAGTGGTGGTCGATGAGAAAAAGGATGGACCAAACAAGAAGAAACCACCAAAGAAGGAGAAGGTAAAGAAACCACCCGGATTCGAGAATGAACAAAGGAGGTTGGCATGTTTTGGGCCTAGACGGGAAGCATTAGAGCTACCATTGTGTTAGAGAAGTAAGAAGAATGATGTGGAGGAAGGTAAGAACTCCATTAGACCACCATAACCGCAAAATGAGGTAACAGTCTGGCTGAAGACCTTAACAAAAACTTAGCGCTGACCGGGAGGCAACCCGACCTTTTTGTTTTTTTTTTGTTTTCTTTATTTTTGGTTTTCTTTTTGTGTGTTACTTTTTGTTTGTGTTGTGTGGTCATAGTGAACCATAAGTGTGGGGAAGCTCATGGTGGTTTTGTCAAGATTCGGTGAAGTAGATATTGTCATATCATATTCAAGAAGTGTGGGTCAAGGTTGCAAAAGTACTCATCAACAGGACCCGTTTGACATATGAGATTTGAATCAGGTCCATATGTTGCAAGTACTCATCAACAGGACTCGTTTGACATATGAGATTTGAATCAGGTCCATATGTCTCTCCCTATCTTTTATTTGCTGTTGACTGTTTAATAATTGTGTTATGGGTGGTCGGGTGGCGTGATGAACTTTCGGGTCGTGTGGTTGATGCTAGTGTCTATGCTTATGTTTGAACACTTTGTGTGTTTCGTTTAATGGTATGCAACTTTATTTAAATCTGGAGATGGGTAATTGGTTGTCCCTTGAATTGCAATTGGTATGAATATCCCGTGTTTGCATCTGTTTTTGAAAATCTGAGTTACATTGAGGGCAATGTAAATCTCAAGTGTGGGGATGGAGAAATTAAAATTTTTAGCCTTAAGAGTAGCTTGATTGTGCGCAAAAGCCGGAATTGTAAATTGTTAATTGTTAGTATTAATGCCAAGTAGAGGTCTTTGGTCATGGTCAATTTTTAAGCTTCTCGAAAGTCTTCCCATGCAAATGTTTTTCAAAAATAGAAAATTAAAATGAATCGTTTAGATGGGGATAACGAGTCGTGGGGAAAGGTACACATGTTTATATCGTCAATCCTATTCCTCCGGTATGTGTGTGAGTTGACCCAAATATATATAATACACATATAATATATAGTACACACATGTCATTTGAGTGCTTTCATTGATGTTCATGGATCACGGGATCATAGTTGGCAAAATGCAAAAGTGATAGAGGCAATTAGGTAAGCCTCGTCTAGATGAGCGTGAGTGTGGGTACTGGGGGGTTGGGGCCTCATACATTATACATATGAGGATGGTTAATGAGAGGGGCGGGGGGTTGGGTCCCTTAGAAAACCTTTCTTGGACTTATTTTTCATTTGGTTAACCCCGACATTATGTTACGAGACGATCCGGCTTACTATGTTTATTTGTAATTGTATTTGTTTTTGATTTTGTATTTATATTTGTTCCAGTATTAAGCATTACATATTATGCTTTAAAAAATATGAGGAAAAAGCCAAAGATATGTATGTGTATATTCAGTTATGTATTTAGTAGTTCGCTTATGTAAAAAAAAAGGAGAAAAAAAGCAAAAAAAAAAAGTCAAAGAAAAGCTCAAAAAGAGTCAATGTTTTAGTCAGTATTGGTTGTAAATGAAAGTCAGTGAGTTTGTTTAGTTGTTTAGTCGTTGGAATAAATTAAGTCATTGTTTATTTAGTTGTTTTGTAATAAGCCGGATCGGATCGTCTGAGCTACTTCAAAAATTCCTTTTCATACCCTTACACTTGGCCCCGTTACAACCCTTTTTAAGACCTCTTGATTTGCATTTGTGTCAAAGCAGCTTTATGGATGAATATTTGCTTATGAGTGATATTGAGAGCAGAGTGATATTAGCACATCTTTTGCTAGTCCAGATATTAAACCGAGAAGAGAGATATTATATTATGAGGGGTATGACCATGTGTGCCTTAACCGGAAACAAAGTACACTCGTTTGGGCGGTTTCAAAAGTTTTAAAATGTGTCATTAAATTATTTGGTGGGTTATCAACCTTGACAGTGTTAGTTCTTGGGAATCGGGTATGACCTTATACCTCACTAGTATTAATACTGATAATTGATGAACCGTCGATCGAGGTGTATGTGTTGCATGAGAGTTTGCTTGAGGGCAAGCAAATGATAAGTGTGGGGATGTGATGTGTGGGTAGAAATATGTGTATTAAGTGTGTAAAGTCGTGTGTTTTGATTAGTTATATATTGTGAACACGATTACTTTGAGTGCGTTTGTGGTTACAGGTGTGCAGAGCTTAACGGAGCTTAAAGAAGCTAATTTGGAGCATTCATGATGGAGTGGAAATGAAAGTGATGATCCATGAGAAGATAGAGAATTGAAATACGAAGACGTGGCCGCAAACGGGGAGGAAAACGGAGTTGAAACGAAGATTCTATGAAGGAAACAGTGTTTTGGCCTAGCAGGCCGTAAAGCAGATTGACCAGACCGTAGCTTACGGTGGCCAGACCGTAGCTTACGGTCTGTTCTGACGGAAATTGTGATTTTGGTGATTTTTCTTCCATATTTAAGCCCCAAAAACCCTAGAGTCGATATCATTAAATAATTATTAGTTGGGGGACGTCTTGGAGGCTATCTTACACCATCATAACACATCCTAATCACAAGATTGATCCATGAAATCATTCCTCAACATCATAATCAAGAACATGAAGATCAAGATGCAAGGCTAAAAGGCTTCATAACCATCTCCGTGTGTAGGGTTGAGTTGCATGATTAGGTTTGGATATTCTAATCTTTAACTTTGGATTTTGATTTGGTTAATCATTCGGTTGATCAATTCTTTGTGTTTGCTTTTGTGCTTAAACGGTTTTTTATATATTGATTGCTTAATCTTTTATCAGTTATTAATTTGTGGTCATCAACAATTAGGATTAAGTTCTTTCGTCATAGGCCCGTTTATCATTAACCATATTATTGATTTTGTGTTTCAATAAGTAAAATCGATTATCAAATAGATTTTCATTTAACCTTGTCAATTGTTCGGATTCAGTTCTGACGATCAACCCGGTCAATCGTTAAGTCTTTTGGTTCACATATTTTATAAGAAACTGTCCAAAGAAGTTTATCAATTCCTTAACTTTTTGCAAAACCCGAACCCTGGAGTTTGGTTATTTTCATATTATTGTTTACAAACTACTCTTTTAAACCGCTTGACATCGTTTGTCCACTGAGTTAATTAATTATTAAGTATTGAACTTGATTAGCACTTTCTACTGATTCCCTGTGGATTCGACGCCTTACTTGCCCTTGCTAGTAAAGGTATTTTACAAATGTTTTTGATTGACCTTTCGACATCGATCAATGCTGCGCCGGTGGATAATACTAACAATGTTGTTTCATCTATGTTTTCGCAGGTTAAAGCATACATGGAGCAGCAGAACAAGACTAACCAGAGGATCCTTCGTGAGATTGAAGATCTCAAGAGGACTAAGAGGCCAGTGGAGGATCACACTCCCCTGATACCCAGGATGCTGGATTTCACCACTCCAGGATCCATGGCTCAGTTCACACAAGAATCATCTATTCTTCAACAGGGGTCCATTGGTCAACTGACTCAAGGATTCTCGTTGTATCAGCCAGGATCATCTATCCTTCAACAGGGGTCTATGGGTCAGCAAACTTAAAGATCCTCATCCTTCCTCCAGGATCCTCTGGGGCATATTACCAAGGATCTTATAATTCCCAACCTCAAGGATCCTTCTTTCAGAATCAAGGATCCTTAGGAATTCAACATCAACGATCCTCCGAAGTCCATGAAGGAGATATAATTCCCATGCAGACCATAGCCTCTGGAGGACCAACTCTTGTAGCAGACGCTTCTTATCTCAACTACTCATCTGGGATGCCAACCTTCAGCCAGCAAAGAGGTAACTTGTATGATCCTATATCCTTAGATGCTAACCGTGGTTCCATGCAGGATGCAGGTATCAACCAAGCTATGGCCAAGGAACTACAAAAGCTTAAGGATATGATATCCAGTGTTCCCGGGGTGATATGTCCAATCCCTGAGATACCAGAAGGAAGCCACAAGTTATCAAGATTCACTCCACCTATCTGTGACGCTGAGATCCCTAAAAGATTTTAGACTCCCAACATGAAGACTTATGATGGGACCACTGATCCTGAAGAACACGTTGCCCAATACAGGGAAAGGATGGAGATTAATCCAATCCCTGAAAGGCTCAAGGAGGCTTGCCTGTGCAAAGGTTTCGGATCCACACTGACAGGATCCACGCTCAAATGGCTGCTAAGTCTTCCTCCATTTTCTGTTACTTCATTTTCTCATTTAGTTAACTTGTTCAACAGTCAATTTTCCTGTAGTAGGAAATTTGAGAAGTTAACTAGTGATTTATACCGAGTTATCCAACCTAGTGATGAATCCCTTAGGGATTTTGTCACAAAATTTGGCAGGGAAGCTCTAGAAATCCCCAATCTTGACATGGCTACTGCTGTTGAAGCATTCAAGATGGGACTTCAGAGGGGCTCCCCCTTTTATGATGATCTTGTGATGACTCCATGCAGGACCTTAGAAAAGTTAGGAATAGGGCATTAAGATTCATCCGGTTAGAAGATGATAAAAGGATACGGGATCGGTTAGGGGGACAAACGAAACAAGAATCTCCCGACAAGAAACAAGGATACTCGTACAAGAACAACAACTCAAAGCCCTACTCCAAGTTCAACAACCAAAATGTCCGGGCTGTTGAAGAAGGAGATGATGATGAAGACTACCCGAGCATCTCAGAATATTGCTTCTCAGTAGATACTCATGGTTTAATATATGCCATTAAGGATCTAGGTGAGAAGGCAAGATGGCCTAGAAAGAACGAGAAAACAACGTCATTCAATGACAAGTCTAAATGGTGTGCATTCCATGAGGATCTTGGTCACTTTACTTATGAGTGTATTGGTCTAAGGAGGGAAATTGGATACCTCATAAGCAAGGGCCACTTCAAGGAACTTTTGGGAAGAAAAAAGTCCAAGATCCAGGATCCTGAAGATCTTCCACAAAAAGCAACTCCACCACTGCCAGATGCACACGTGATTAACTTTATCTTCAGATACTCAGATGTATTCTGAACTTCCTGCCCTGCAGTGGAAAGCCTAGTCGAGGAGACCAAATTAGATAGTGGGGGAATACCACTTATTCCCACTACTTCAATAACAAACAAACGGATCTTCTTCAACCAAGAAGATGAGACGGGTATCCAGAATCTCCACTATGACGGAACAGATGTGCGAATGATCAATTTCAACTCTGGAGGCTCGGACATATATGGAACTTCCTTCTCCGTAGCTAAAAGACTCGCCAAAGAGATCAAATTGGATAATGGGGACGACCCGATTTTATCCACCACTTTGACGACTGACAAAAGGATTTTCTTTGATGAGGAAGATAAATTAAACATCCAGGATCCTCACCATGACGGTTTGATTATTACTTTATTTATAGCTAACTATTAGGTACGCAGGAGCCTTGTCGACGGTGGAAGCTCGGTCAATATCATCCTGCATGACGTACTTAAAAAGATGAATATACCGGATTCGGAGATCATCCCAAGGACATCAGTGCTAGTTGGTTTCAGTAGAGAAACCAAGAAGACATTGGGGGACATTAACCTCCCAATATACATTGAAGGGTTAAATTCTTACCAAAGATTTTGTGTTATTGATAACCTTTCTTGTTGAAATGTTATTCTAGGTAGGCCTGGTTGCATGGGATGAAGGTGGTGGCCTCTACTTACCACCAATGCATCAAACTACCTAATCCGTGGGGGGGGGGGGGGTTGGGGTTGTGAAGATAGTTGGTGATCAAATGGAAGCCAAGAACTACTACTCTTCTTCCATGAAGCCGACAATCAAACAAACGATAGCATAGAAACCACAGCAAAATCCCAGGAACGTGCTGGAAGCTCGGGAGAAAGACATAAAAGAAGTATCCTTGGATCTCGAGGATCCAGATGTAAAAGCGTTCCTAGGATCCATTATCCCTAGCAAGATCGAAGAGGATATGATATACTTCCTAAAACGAAGAAAAAGCACATTTGCTTTCAAACATTCATATATGACATGTATTTCTAAGGAGGTAATTACTCATAAGTTAGGCCTTGATTTATCTGTTAAACCTGTCCATCAGAAGCGAAGGAAATTCGCTCCTGAGAGGAACGCGATCATACAAGAAGAAGTTGAGAAACTTCTTAAAGCGGTATGATCAGAGAGGTTAAATATCCTCGATGGTTAACTAATGTGGTTGTTGTTTCCAAAAATAATGGAAAGTGGAGGGTGTGTGTCAATTTTACTGATTTAAATAAGGCATGCCCCAAGGATCCTTTCCCATTACCACATATAGACTCCATGGTGGATGCAACAGCAGGACATGAAATGCTTACCTTTATGGATGCTTCCTCTGGATTTCAACAAATTCAGATTGAACCATTTGATCAAAAGGATACCGCATTCATGACCCCTACCGGCACATACTGTTATATTGTTATGCCTTTTGGACTAAGAAATGCAGGGGCAACGTATCAAAGACTGGTGAATATGATGTTCAAGGATCAGTTAGGCAAAACCATGGAAGTCTACATAGATGAGATGGTGGTAAAATCGAAAAAAGCTGAGGATCATCTCAGAGACCTTGAAGAAGCGTTCAATATCCTGGATCAGTACAATGTTAAACTAAATCCATCAAAATGCCATTTTGGTGTTAAGGCTAGAAAGTTTCTAGGGTACATGGTCACCAAGAGAGGGATAGAGGCAAGCCCAGATCAAATAGAAGCCATTATCAACTTAAAGTCTCCCGCAAATGCTAAAGATTTCCAGAGGCTGACAATAAGAATAGCCGCGCTCAATAGGTTCATTTCCAGATCCTCCGAGAAATGCAATGACTTCTATGACATTCTCAGAAAGAATAAGAAGTTCGAATGGGCGGAAAAGCATGAGGCTGGACTAAGAGCCTTAAAGGATTACTTATCCTCAGCACCAGCTCTGATGAAGCCTGTGGATGGAGAATCCTTATATCTATACCTAGCTGTGTCAGGTAATGCCTTTAGTGCCGTCCTTGTGAAGGATCATGAAGGTGAACAACACCCCGTCTATTATGTAAGTAAAATCCTGTTAGATGCAGAGGTCAGGTATTCTCACCTTGAAAAATTGATTCTTTCTTTGATTATGGCCTCAACCAAGTTGAGACATTACTTTGAAACGCATACTATTATTTTGAGAACTAATTATCCTGTTAAGAATGTGCTTAGAAAGCCAGAATTGTCAGGAAGGATGGCCAAGTGGGCTGTGAAATTGAGTGCATATGATATTCAGTACGAGCCAAGAACAACCATCAAGTCACAAGCACTCGCAGACTTTGTGGCTGATTTCAGTAGTGACATGCAAAAAGAAGTCGACTTGGAAGTTTAACAACTTGAGCAAACTAAGGATCCTTGGATCCTATTTACGAATGGAGCCTCCAACGTAAGAGGAACAGGATTAGGTATCCTACTGAAATCGCCACAAGGGTACATATCACCCCAATCTATAGCCTGTGAATTCCAAGCGATGAACAATGAAGCAGAGTATGAAGCTCTGATCGCAGGTTTGCAATTAGCCAAAATCATGAGGATCAGGTATCTTCAAATATATATAGATTCTTTGTTAATAGCTAACCACTTTAATGACTCATATGCTATTAAAGGTGAGAAACTAATCAAACATTTAGATTTTGTGAAGGAATTAGCAAAATCCTTTGAATTGTTTAGCATCATACAGGTACCAAGGGAAGAAAACGCTGGGGCAGATGCCTTGGCAAATTTAGCCTCATCTTTGAAGATTCCAAGGGACTTGAAGATCCCAATCAATCACATCCTCTCCCCAACAATAGAAGAACAAGAAGTTGGAGAGGTAACAAATGAGAAAGAGATTGTACTTTGGGATCCATTATCCTCAAATAATCAAGAATCATGGATCCACCTGATCAAGAAGTATATTCAAACCGGAGAGATCCCAGTCACGGAGAATTCCAAATCTTTCAAACTCAAGGTATCACAATACATTCTATTATATGATATGCTATATAGGAAATCTCTTGTAGGTTCATACTTGAGATGCATCGAGGATCCTGAGATCCAAGAAGTAATCAAGGACTTCCACGAAGGAGATTGGGGCAACCAAACAGGTGGAAGAGCACTATTTTCCAGGATACTTAGGACCGGATACTTCTGGCCGACAATGAAGAAGGATGCAATGGAATATGCAAGGAAATGTGATGCTTGTCAAAGACATGCAAACATCCTTCATCAGCCAGCAGAACCTCTGTATCCTATATCCTCTTCATGGCCTTTCATGAAATGGGGTATGGATATTGTAGGCAAGCTACCAACGGCACCAGGTGGAAAGGTCTTTATGCTTGCTATGACTGACTACTTCTCCAAATGGATTGAAGCATAAGCATTTGTGCAAGTCCGAGAAAGGGAGGTTATATCCTTTATTAAACGAAATATCATAACTAGATTTGGTATCCCTTCTGAAATTGTTTGTGACAATGGTTCCCAGTTTATCGGGAAAAGAACCACTAACTTTTGTGATAGTTGGGACATCAAGATGATTACTTCCACGCCGATTCATCCTCAAGCCAACGGTCAAGCAGAGTCTAGCAACAATATTATCATCAACAATTTGAAGAAGAAGTTAGGATCTAAGAAAGGCAAGTGGGCTGAGGAACTTCCTTACGTTCTTTAGGAAGATAGGACAACGCCAAAGAATGCAACAGGTCAAACACCTTTCTCATTGGTGTTTGGCTAGAAGCAGTAATCCCTACAGAGATGGTGGTTCCTACAGCAAGAACAAGCATCCGTGATCCTGAGGCCAATGAAGAAATCCTTCTTGAAGACTTGGATACTGTTGAAGAACTCAGAGACCTGGCCAAGATCAGAATGGCAGTTTATCAACAAAGGGTAGCTGGGGCATACAAAAAAAATATAAGGATCAGAAGATTTCAAGAAGGAGATTTAGTTTTAAGGAAATCCTTCCAAAACACAACCAATCCGGCTGATGGGAAGTTAGCACCCAAATGGGAAGGTCCTTATCTGATTGAGTCGGAGGCAGGAAAGGTGGCATATCATTTGCTCACCATGAAAGGCAACAGGTTACCAAGAGCATGGAATGCTATCCACTTCAAGAAGTACATTTTTTGATCAGGATCAAGTATCCTTTGAGGATCAATTATCCTTAGAGGATCAAGGATCCCCAAAATTGGTAATATTTGTCCGATTACTTATTCTTTTCAATTTCTTATTATTAATTCAAGGATAATATATTCTTAACGACTTGTCTCTTCCAAGCTTTAAGTATTAATGCAGGGTTATAATAATATGTTTGATGATCTAGAGGTTGGCCACCTCTCCTTTACATTTAATGTACTTTACTATTTCCCTTGGCCTAGCCCACGATTGGATATGACCCCCGATGGTCATATCCCCTAAGGTTTAAAGGTTTTCACCTTTCTCTAGAGTTTCTACACTCTCACCTGTTGCGCACGCTATCCAAAGTATAGTCCGGGGCAGCGGGACCAGTACACGCTTAGTGGCTGAAAATTTCGTTGTTTTCGGCTATATGGAGGATCATACGATTTATGGTAGATGTACCAAACCACCGGTTTATAACGTTTTCACGTTATCTCAAGACAAAGGTTTCTAACATTTCTATGTTAGCTAAGGTTTTGGCGTTTTCACGTCACTCACGAATGGGCTTGTCCCCAGTTTTGGGCTTGTCCCCAGTTTTGGGCTTGTCCCCAGTTTATTATTTGGGCTTGTCCCCAGCTTAACGGGTGTAACCCCGACTAATATTATAAGTTCTTTGCAACAGATGTTATAATCCAATAACAAGAGTCAAGATCAATGGATTCAAAATCCTTAGCCTGCTTCTCCAAGGATCATAGAAGGTTCTGTACTTATAATGACTTAGGTCTACTTTGACCTTGTGGTATGAATTCTACTTATAAGTTTGTATCGTTTTAGATTTTCACACCCGGCCCTAAATGGCGGAAACAGCCGGGTGCGCGCGAGTGGGAATTGATAATCAAGCACGGGTCATTGCAAACATTCAAATAAATTTTCCATTGCGCATGAAATGTCTAGTACAAAATACATTACATTGTTTAGAATTACATATAAAAACATCCACATATGAAAAACGTTGAAGATTTCCGCGCCATATCCCCTTACACGGCGGGAACAACCACGCGTGTGGAAGGGATAGAACTAAAATCTTCCAAAAACCATTTTTATAGATGTTCTGCATGAAGTGCTCTATGTGTGACTCCTTGCGCTACTAATTATCACCTGAAAGACACGTAAAAACATTTGAATCAGTATAAACTGAGTGAGTTCACAAGTTTTGGTGACTTGATAAATCGTATTGCATCATATCCTTGATAAAACCATATTGAAACATATTTCTGATAACATCATTAAAACATATGCTTGATAAAGCCGTCCCGCGGGTTACGCGCGAACATTTCTGAAAACCGTGCTCGTCCATGCAAAGTGGCGCTGCCACTACGAGCGAAAATAATACCGTCCCGCGGGTTACGCGCGGACGTTGTGCTCGGAAAACTAGGCGCTCGTCCATGCAAAGAGGTGCGACCCCTACGAGCGGGCTTTACAACCAGTAGTACTACCCCATGACCATACTAGGCACTCGTCTATGCAAAGAGGTGCGACCCCTACGAGCGGGTTGATCAAACACAGTAGTCCCTACCCTTAGAGTTCCATTGACGAAGTGATCACTTTCTTGTTCTTGCGCACTCACATTGAAAACCAAGATAAACACCATGAACAGATAATCGTTTGCATTGCTTGTAAATATACCATGATAAAACATAATTTAAACACGTGTCCCTCGCCCCGAAAACAGTTTAAAAACAGTGAAAATAGGGGCTGTGAGACTCACCTGTGATTCTTGTTAAGTGATGGTTTAGAGAGAGATTAAACGAGATTCGGGTTTCCCGATGTTAGCCTCGAAATTGGAAGTCTAAAATATGTTTAAATAACAAGAAATATGTATATTAAGATCAAGAAATCGAAGAATATAAGGGTTGGTCAGAAAAGTAAATCTTAAGACTAAAGTTTCGGCTTACCTAGTGATGGAAACGGAACTGGAAACGGATGCTCGGGAGATGGTTAGTGCAGAATTACAGGTTTAAGAGAGGAGTTTGAAGTGTGTTTGTGTGATATTTTTATTCAAGGATTGATACTTATTTATAGGCAAATTCAAGGGAACACAATCCCTTGATTTAGGGGATTGAAATCTTATCATATTGGGTGTAATGATGACAAGGTATGGGGTTTATTATTATTTATTTTAGGGATGGGGGTGATGGTCCTAGGGAGTGGTTATAAAGATTCTGATGGATTTGACAGTACATGCAGGACTGTGGTTGGTGAGAGTAGGTGCGGCTGACAGCTGACATTTCGTGTTACAGTATACTTTTCCTGGTACTGTTGTCAGTGTGCAGTCAAAAGGTAAAAATCTCTGAAACACGCAACTGGTTCTTTCTGGGCGGGGGTAATCCCTTTACATCTGAAGAATAGACTAAGTGTTTTGTGCGTGTAGCCTTGCGCGTATAGCCTTCTGCGTGTAGGCCATTTCTTTGAACGTTGTGGGTCCGGCGGCTCCAGTTGGTCTTCGCGCAAGCGTCCTTGTAGCGAATCCTGCGCGTATCACTGCGCAGGCGTCCTTATAAGGAATCCTGCGGGTCCATCTAGCTCTGCTGGAACCAGCGTTCTCGGAGTTTATTAACAGGGTGAACTTTTGGATTTAAGCGAAAAGGTGGTTGGTTTCTGTGCAGACGTTCATGCGTAAAGGGTTTAGTTTTAAGGTGTCCCGCGGGGATTCTTCCCGCTGGTGCCGCACATAACTCCTTTTTATTTGATGCGGGTAGGTGCGTAACCTTCTCGTAGTCAGGGACGTTGAGTTTCATTTGTAGATTCTCCATGAGGTCTTGGTATTTCAACATAGTGATCAGTTATGTTGAAGTCAATTCCATCTTGGAGCTTCAAACAAACTAGCTCTCAATGTTCCCGCCATGCGGGGAGGTTAGTTCCCCTTTTCCGCGCGCGCATAAATGATTTGGGTCTTAATTAGGAAATTAGGATATTGTTTGAACATAGTTTTACTTATTGATCATTGAAGAGGTATGCAACCCATTAGACAGAAACGACATAAAATTAAGTTGTCATGAAAACACAACAAAAACCCGTGCGCGTGGCGCATATAACATATGCCCGCGCTGATCATAACATGGCGCGCATCGCATCCGCGCATGGCGCATATAACATATGCCCGCGCTGATCATAACATGGCGCGCATCGCATCCGCGCATGGCGCATATAACATATGCCCGCGCTGATCATAACATGGCGCGCATCGCATCCGCGCATGGCGCATATAACATATGCCCGCGCTGATCATAACATGGCGCGCATCGCATCCGCGCATGGCGCATATAACATATGCCCGCGCTGATAATGGCGAGCATAACATTCACAATCTCCTAATAATTAGGTTGGTTACTTGGTTTATGGGATTGGGAAATTACCGGGTGTCACATTCTCCCCCTGTTAGGAGAATTTCGTCCCGAAATTTAGGAGGTGTCGCTGGTAGGAGCTATCCTTTGGAAGAGTTATGGGTACTTTTTGCGCATTTGGTCTTCTCTTTCCCAAGTGAATTCAGGTCCACGCTTTGAGTTCCATTGAACCTTTACTAACTTGATTCGGCTTCTTCGCAACTTTTGTTCTTTCCAATCGGTTACTGCTATAGGCTCTTCCACGAAGTGTAGCTGTTTGTCGATATGAACCTCGTCCAATGGTAAAATTAACGTTTCATCAGATAAGCACTTCTTGAGGTTGGATACATGAAACGTGTCGTGAACTCCACTAAGTTCGGCGGGTAAATGGAGTTTATAAGCAACTGGACCGATCCTTTCCAGGATCTCAAATGGTCCGATGTATCGCGGATTTAACTTTCCTCGCTTGCCGAAACGGGGGACTCCCTTCCATGGAGAGACTTTCAAAAGTACTCTATCCCCTACTTGAAATTCCAACGGTTTTCTTCTCACATCTGCATAGCTTTTCTGTCTGTCGCGCGCTGCCTTAAGGCGATCCCGTATCTGGAAAATTTTGTCCGTCGTTTCTTGGATCAATTCTGGACCAGTCATTTGCTTGTCACCCACTTCAGTCCAACACAGCGGGGACCTACACTTGCGCCCATACAAGGCTTCAAATGGCGCAGCCTTGAGGCTTGTGTGGTAACTGTTATTGTATGAAAATTCAACCAATGGGAGATGAGTATCCCAGCTACCTCCAAAATCGATTGCGCACGCGCGCAACATATCTTCTAATGTTTGAATGGTTCGCTCGCTTTGTCCATCCGTTTGGGGATGATAAGCCGTACTCATGTCAAGACGAGTACCTAAAGCCCCTTGTAACGATCTCCAAAATCTTCAGGTGAAACGACTATCTCTATCAGAAATGATGGATACCGGAACTCCGTGTTTTGAAACTACTTCTCGAATATACAATCGGGCTAACTTTTCCATCTTATCGGTTTCCTTGATCGGCAGGAAGTGTGCTGACTTAGTTAGCCGGTCTACAATAACCCAAATCGTGTTGTAACCCCCAGGTGTCCTTGGCAGTTTGGTAATGAAGTCCATGGAGATTTGTTCCCACTTCCACATGGGAATTTCTGGCTGTTGAAGCAACCCCGACGGTTTCTGGTATTCAGCCTTCACCTTCGAATACGTCAGGCACTTACTGACATACGTCGCGATGTCGCCCTTAAGATTGGGCCACCAATACAGCGCTTTAACATCTTGGTACATTTTGTCTGCGCCAGGATGTACGGAATACCGCGTTTTGTGAGCTTCGTTTAACACCTGCTCGCGCAATCCTCCTTTGAGAGGGACCCATATGCGGTTAGCAAAATATCGAGTGTCGTTCTCTTTGAGCTCTAAATTCTTAATCATACCCCCAAGGGATTCGTTCTTGACAAACTCTGGTTTCAAGGCTTCTTGTTGAGCTTCTCGGATGCGGGTAGTGAGGTCTGCGCGAATGGTCAATCTTAGAGCCTTAACTCGTAGCGTCTTTGCTCGCTCTTTCCTACTTAAAGCGTCTGCTACCACATTCGCCTTTCCAGGATGATACTTTATTTCACAATCATAATCATTCAATAATTCAACCCATCTTCGTTGCCTCATGTTTAAATCCTTTTGATCAAATATATGTTGAAGGCTCTTGTGATCCGTAAAAATTAAACACTTTGTACCATAAAGATAATGGCGCCAAATCTTTAGCGCGAAAACAACTGCTCCAAGTTCCAGATCATGCGTTGTATAATTCCTTTCATTGACCTTGAGTTGACGAGAGGCATACGCTATGACTTTGTTTCTCTGCATAAGGACACATCCGAGCCCTTGATGTGAAGCGTCGCAGTAGACGACGATGTCGTCCGCCCCCTCGGGTAGCGACAAAATTGGCGCACTACATAACTTTTGCTTTAACATTTGAAACGCTGCTTCCTGGTTTTCACCCCAATCAAACTTCTTATCTTTCTGTGTTAGCGCAGTCAGAGGTAAAGCTATCTTGGAGAAGTTCTCAATGAAACGTCGATAGTAGTCAGCTAGTCCTAGGAATTGCCTTACCTCAGTTGGTGTTTTTGGCGCTTCCCAATTCTCGATGGCTTTGACCTTGGAAGGATCGACGTGTATTCCTTTCTCGTTTACAACGTGACCGAGAAAGTGAACCTCTCTAATCCAAAACTCACATTTAGAAAACTTTGCATACAACTTTTCTTTCTTCAGCATTTCCAAAATTAATCTCAGATGTTGTTCATGCTCAGCTCTGGTTCGGGAGTAAACCAGAATATCATCTATAAACACAATCACAAACTTATCCAAGTATGGCCTGCACACACGGTTCATCAGATCCATGAATACAGCCGGCGCATTAGTTAGCCCGAAGGGCATCACTAAGAACTCATAATGGCCGTATCTAGTTCGGAAGGCTGTCTTCGGTACATCTTCCTCATGGACCTTAAGTTGGTGGTAACCTGACCGTAGATCTATCTTCGAATAATAACTGGATCCCTGCAACTGATCAAATAAGTCGTCAATCCTTGGTAAGGGGTACCGATTCTTGACTGTCAGCTTGTTCAGTTCCCTGTAGTCAATACACATTCTAAATGAACCATCCTTCTTCTTTACAAAAAGTACTGGAGCTCCCCAGGGTGAAAAGCTTGGGCGTATGAAGCCCTTATCCAATAGTTCCTGCAACTGATTGGAAAGCTCTTGCATCTCGGATGGAGCTAGTCGATAGGGTGCTCGAGCTACTGGTGCAGCTCCTGGAACCAAGTCGATTCGAAACTCGACTTGTCGCGGTGGCGGTAATCCGGGCAGATCTTCAGGGAAAACTTCCGGGAATTCGCGCACCACTGGTAAGTCTTCAATCTTTCGTTCATCTCCTTTCTTCTCTACTACGTGCGCCAGGAAGGCGTAGCATCCTTTCCTCAGGCACTTGCGCGCCTTTAGACACGAAATGAGTTTTGTCGCAACTCCACTTCTTTCCCCTTGAATTACCAAGGTTTCTCCGCTCAACAGTGAGATCCGAACCTGCTTCTCATGGCAAATAATTTCCGCGTGGTTCTTGACTAACCAATCCATGCCTACCACAATGTCAAAGCTTCCCAAGTCTATTGGCAATAAGTTAATATTGAATCCGTGACCTCCCATGACCAATACACATTGCTCAGTCCTCTCGTTCGCGCGTATCTGCCTACCATTGGCTATTTCTATAGTATAAGGCGTGTCCAGCCTACTGGTTGCTAGGCCTAGGGAGTTTTTAAACTCAGTGGATATGAAACTTAGGTCAGCGCCAGTATCAAATAAGACAGATGCAAAATGGTCGTTAAGTAGAAACGTACCGGTTACCACATTCGGTTCTTCTTTTGCTTCGCCCGCGCCGATCACAAAGGCTCTCCCGCGAGCTTGGTTTCTCTTTTGCGGGCAATCCCGACTGAAATGTCCTGGCTTCCCGCATGCGTAGCAGTTGTCGTTTGCTCCAGCTTCCTTATGGCAGTTTATCGCCTTGTGCCCTGGTCTGCTACATTTGGCGCATACGATGCTTGCGCATTCACCCTCGTGGTGATACTTGCATCTGCTGCACCATGGGCGAGGCCCATTGTACCCTCTTCGTGGTGGCTCCAAGGCTTGTATCGCGTAAGCCCTTACGCTCTCCTGTTTCTTGAATGGTGGTTGCTTGGAGTCGGACCCTCGGTGGTGAGAGTTCCATTTTCTCTTGGGGTCAGAGGTTCGCTGCTCGTTCCCGCGCGAGGTCAACATGCCCGCACGGACCGTATCTCTTGTAAGAGTGATGGCCCGCGCTACTGCATCATCAAAGGTTGGAGGCGCTGCGGCATTGAGCGGAACTCTGATAACATGGGGTAACCCAAAGATATACCTCTCGATCTTTTTCTCCTCCGTGTTTGCCATATCCGGCACCATCTGGCAAAGTTCGTTGAATCGGTTGTTGTAGGCGTCGATATCAGTTCCTATCATGGTGTGGTTCCAAAATTCCTGCTGTAGACTCTGAATTTCGGCGCGAGAGCAGAACTTTTTCATCATCATTTCCTTCAGCTTCTCCCAGGTCTTGTGGAGAGCAACTTCTCGTCCCAATGTTTTCACTTGAAGCTTCCACCAAGACGAGGCCGCTTCTTGGAACATGCAGGTCGCGTAAAGGACCTTTTGACTTTCACTACACCCGCTAATGGAGAGAACTGTCTCCATTTTGTCGATCCAGTTGTAGAGCCCAATGGCCCCTTCGGTGCCCTTGAATGGCAAAGGCTTACAGGCCATAAATGTCTTATAGGAGCAACCTTTGTCCAAAGCTCCTGATTCGGGTTCTGGGGTTTCGGTCTCTTGACGACCCTGATTTGATTCGGCCTTGCTGGCCTCATGCGTTGCGATCGCCTGTGCGATTATTTATGCAAGTTCCTCGGGTGTCATGGTAATTCCCTTGGCTCTGGTTGGAGGCATTCTCGTTTTTCTTAAAAGAGAACGAAAATATATCAAACTTAGCGCATGTACCCTGAGCACATAATGTTCTTATCCTTAGTGTTCACTAGACATTGTGTGACCCGTGTTCCTAAGTGTGTGTGTGGTTTTTCTTTTGAAAATATTTTCTTTGCAAAATATTTCATGCGATTCCCCTACGGTTATAGTCTAGGTTAAAACTTCTTTCCAAGTTCGCTATAACCAGTGCTCTAATACCAATCTGTCACACCCGGCCCTAAACGGCGGAAACAGCCGGGTGCGCGCGAGTGGGAATTGATAATCAAGCACGGGTCATTGCAAACATTCAAATAAATTTTCCATTGCGCATGAAATGTCTAGTACAAAATACATTACATTGTTTAGAATTACATATAAAAACATCCACATATGAAAAACGTTGAAGATTTCCGCGCCATATCCCCTTACACGGCGGGAACAACCACGAGTGTGGAAGGGATAGAACTAAAATCTTCCAAAAACCATTTTTATAGATGTTCTGCGTGAAGTGCTCTATGTGTGACTCCTTGCGCTACTAATTATCACCTGAAAGACACGTAAAAACATTTGAATCAGTATAAACTGAGTGAGTTCACAAGTTTTGGTGACTTGATAAATCGTATTGCATCATATCCTTGATAAAACCATATTGAAACATATTTCTGATAACATCATTAAAACATATGCTTGATAAAGCCGTCCCGCGGGTTACGCGCGGACATTTCTGAAAACCATGCTCGTCCATGCAAAGTGGCGCTGCCACTACGAGCGAAAATAATACCGTCCCGCGGGTTACGCGCGGACGTTGTGCTCGGAAAACTAGGCGCTCGTCCATGCAAAGAGGTGCGACCCCTACGAGCGGGCTTTACAACCAGTAGTACTACCCCATGACCATACTAGGCACTCGTCTATGCAAAGAGGTGCGACCCCTACGAGCGGGTTGATCAAACACAGTAGTCCCTACCCTTAGAGTTCCATTGACGAAGTGATCACTTTCTTGTTCTTGCGCACTCACATTGAAAACCAAGATAAACACCATGAACAGATAATCGTTTGCATTGCTTGTAAATATACCATGATAAAACATAATTTAAACACGTGTCCCTCGCCCCGAAAACAGTTTAAAAACAGTGAAAATAGGGGCTGTGAGACTCACCTGTGATTCTTGTTAAGTGATGGTTTAGAGAGAGATTAAACGAGATTCGGGTTTCCCGATGTTAGCCTCGAAATTGGAAGTCTAAAATATGTTTAAATAACAAGAAATATGTATATTAAGATCAAGAAATCGAAGAATATAAGGGTTGGTCAGAAAAGTAAATCTTAAGACTAAAGTTTCGGCTTACCTAGTGATGGAAACGGAACTGGAAACGGATGCTCGGGAGATGGTTAGTGCAGAATTACAGGTTTAAGAGAGGAGTTTGAAGTGTGTTTGTGTGATATTTTTATTCAAGGATTGATACTTATTTATAGGCAAATTCAAGGGAACACAATCCCTTGATTTAGGGGATTGAAATCTTATCATATTGGGTGTAATGATGACAAGGTATGGGGTTTATTATTATTTATTTTAGGGATGGGGGTGATGGTCCTAGGGAGTGGTTATAAAGATTCTGATGGATTTGACAGTACATGCAGGACTGTGGTTGGTGAGAGTAGGTGCGGCTGACAGCTGACATTTCGTGTTACAGTATACTTTTCCTGGTACTGTTGTCAGTGTGCAGTCAAAAGGTAAAAATCTCTGAAACACGCAACTGGTTCTTTCTGAGCGGGGGTAATCCCCTTACATCTGAAGAATAGACTAAGTGTTTTGTGCGTGTAGCCTTGCGCGTATAGCCTTCTGCGTGTAGGCCATTTCTTTGAACGTTGTGGGTCCGGCGGCTCCAGTTGGTCTTCGCGCAAGCGTCCTTGTAGCGAATCCTGCGCGTATCACTGCGCAGGCGTCCTTATAAGGAATCCTGCGGGTCCATCTAGCTCTGCTGGAACCAGCGTTCTCGGAGTTTATTAACAGGGTGAACTTTTGGATTTAAGCGAAAAGGTGGTTGGTTTCTGTGCAGACGTTCATGCGTAAAGGGTTTAGTTTTAAGGTGTCCCGCGGGGATTCTTCCCGCTGGTGCCGCACATAACTCCTTTTTATTTGATGCGGGTAGGTGCGTAACCTTCTCGTAGTCAGGGACGTTGAGTTTCATTTGTAGATTCTCCATGAGGTCTTGGTATTTCAACATAGTGATCAGTTATGTTGAAGTCAATTCCATCTTGGAGCTTCAAACAAACTAGCTCTCAATGTTCCCGCCATGCGGGGAGGTTAGTTCCCTTTTTCCGCGCGCGCATAAATGATTTGGGTCTTAATTAGGAAATTAGGATATTGTTTGAACATAGTTTTACTTATTGATCATTGAAGAGGTATGCAACCCATTAGACAGAAACGACATAAAATTAAGTTGTCATGAAAACACAACAAAAACCCGTGCGCGTGGCGCATATAACATATGCCCGCGCTGATCATAACATGGCGCGCATCGCATCCGCGCATGGCGCATATAACATATGCCCGCGCTGATCATAACATGGCGCGCATCGCATCCGCGCATGGCGCATATAACATATGCCCGCGCTGATCATAACATGGCGCGCATCGCATCCGCGCATGGCGCATATAACATATGCCCGCGCTGATAATGGCGCGCATAACATTCACAATCTCCTAATAATTAGGTTGGTTACTTGGTTTATGGGATTGGGAAATTACCGGGTGTCACATAGTAAGAATGATCTTATATACTTCTTTTTAAAGATTTAACATTTTTGAATTATCAAAGGATACTTTATCCTAAAGATTGTTATTTCAGGTATTTTTAAGGATATTCTGTCTTCAAATATTTGAAAATATTATATCCTAAACATTTCTTTCAATCAAGTATAATTTTTGAAGTTTACGAAGAAGCTAAATCTATATGAAATAAACTTTCATAATGACAAAAAGATAGTCAAAAGGTTTATATTACTAAACATAAGTCAAAATTCTTAACCCGGATTTCACCATGCAAACGATGGACCATCCACCCGGGTTAAGTAAGTAGTACTAATTGTTCATAAGTGCAGGAAAATAAAGAACATGGGCAACAAAGGCTTCATACCCACAAACAGAGGATCCATCCACCTTCGATACCCCTGAGAATTGTCTTGAGGATCAGTGATCCTTAAATCCTACTTACTACTGTCTGTTACAAACCATAACCATTGTTCATAAAAACATCAACATAAAAAAATGGGCTCGGGCCTTGTCTTCAATATCCTTCATCGCCCATTTAAGCTGCAACTTCACCATCCGCAGCACCTGCTCCTTCACCGGCTTCAGCCACATCCTTGACTCCGCTTTTCCTAGCCTCGTTCTCCTCATCCATCTCCACGTCCTCATCGCCACCAAGAGCCGCCAGAGCAGTCTTCCACTTCTGCACATTCCAGGTCGCCTTGTTAAAAGAAGGATCACCGGCCTCCGTCGCAATCTTGATCCTTGCTTGCAGTACTAACCTGGCAGCCCACATCTTGGCCTCATCTGTTGCCTGCTTGACTTCCTCTTGGCGCTGGGCATCTGCTATGGATATCTGATCCACAAGCTACCTCTTGAGCTGGGCTAAAGCTTTGTCCTTGTTGACCACCGCGTTCCCTAACCCAGACAACTTGTAACTCATTTGGCTCAAATTGTTTTCATAATGCTCTTTGAAAGCATTCATAGCCTGTAACCAACCATTGAGTAACGATTAGAAGGATATTGGATCCTTAAATTCAAAATAGCAGGATATAGGATACTTATAGTGAGGACTGTGTCATAGTGGGTCTCGGGATCAGAGGACCTCTTTCTCTTGGAAGCGGCTGACTTGGCTCTGGTAGTTGCAGTCTTAGGCTCAGAACTGGTTGCTGCCTTCAGAGCTTCTTTCTTGATGTCTTGAGGAGTGATCATACAATCAATGTCTTCTAAAGAGAACTTGCTGGCCGATTTTTGAGACTTCTTGGCGCCTACAAAGGATAAGTTAACAGAGAAGTATTCTATTTACTTTTATTTACTTTAAAATTATTATCAAAACTTACTTGACATGTTGGAGTCTGAGGAGATTTCACAAAAAGCTTCGATAAATCGGGCTTGGAAAGTTCTAACCTCAGGATCCAGTGCAAGGAACCGCTTTGTTTTCTCCTCTGTCCTAGTTAGCCTAGCCAAAGAAGCAAAGTTCTCAAATACAAACAAAAGAAGAATCAAGGTTAAGTTAATGATCAAGGATCCTATCTCTACTAAGGATCCAGGATCCTACCCTTTTTGACCCATTTTGAAGGAAGGTAAGTCCCTCCGGGTATGGAGTCACGTCTCACGAAGAAAAAGTGATTCCTCCAGAAGGAATCATTCAATGTCACTTTCAAAATCTGATGGGGCTGTCGAGGTTTGGATTTCAATATGAATCGGGCTAGACCGTGGGTAGTAAGAGTATACAGGTGGGACAACTCTGGAAGACCGAGGTCAATCTTTTCTTCCTCAATAATCTTTTCTATAGTGATGAGGACTCTCCATACCATAGGCATAGCCTGGATGTAGGATATGCCAGTGGAATCGAAGAAGCTTCGTGTGAATTAAGGGAAAGGATAACGATAGCAAATCAGGAATGGACAAGCCGGCAGACAGACCCAGGTCTGAGAATATATGTCACATCGGATTCCGGCATCATATGGACGGAATTCCGTTTCCGGCGGGAACAGGGGACGGAACTCATCGACTTCAGGATCCGTGAGTTTGCAGATTTCAATAGAAGGGTTGGCTATGAGGTTTTGTGGCTCCATCTCCAAAAACTCAGAGTCATCGGAAGATTGGTCGGACGGTTTAGAAGGAGGTAAAGAAGACGAAGTGATAGACATTATTATCAAAGAAAGTAAACAGAGAAGAAAAGATACCTGATGCGTCGCCTGGATATGTGATTATAAAAGAAATATAAGACGGAATATATAGGCGGTTATGATTATATCAAGGGCTGAATGGTAAATATCTCTGGCAAACCGTCCCATCATCCAGTTTTCGCAGAAGATTCAAATTTCAAAACGCCAGCTGTAAAGCATAAACACCCGCCAGTTTTGGGGCAATTGTTAGGACTGATATTTTCTCTACTGAGGATATGTTATCCTTGAAGATATGTCTGGATCAGTTATCCTCCTGAAGAGCTCCAGAACCATGTCAAAGATCAAGGATCCTCAGAGGTTAGTATTATTAACAATTGTTTCACGTGTGTAGGTTATTATTCAACAGAAGTAACGACTCTATGACTGAGTCCACCTTAAAGTTCGCTACTGGAAGCTCCTAGCACGTGGTCAAGGAACGTTGGAGGAGTTATGGAAGAGTGGCGGATAATTAGGACTTGTTGTTAAATGTATTTTCTTTATAAACATCGAGATATGATCGACTAGAAACTCACTTGTATTCACACACACTTAGAGCAGAACTCATAATTCTCTCTATACACTAGCATTCTATTGTAACATCGATCACAATCTCCAAACAATTGTAACCTTTTTTGTAATTAATAAATTGGTGATCGACGAGTTGTCATCACCCTGGGTTTTTTTCTTTTGATCTGAACAAGATCAAAGGGTTTTTCCTCGCAACAAATCACGGTGTTCATTCCATTTTCGTTCATACAACCATTGTTATTAGCATAGCACTATACCTCACTTTACGGATTTGGATACATTATCCTTAGCAGATTTTTATCCAAAACAGGGTAGCTCTTCACCCCATTTATCCTTCTTGGATCCCAACTTTTTCTTCAAATTGTTGGTAATGATCTTGTTACTTGATTCTGCATGGCCATTAGCTTGAGGATGCGTTGGAATAGACGTGATCATCTTTATTCCCCAACTGTCACAAAAGTTAGTGGTTCTTTTCCCGATAAAATGGGAACTATTGTCACAAATAATTTATGAAGGAATAACAATTCTAGTAATAATGTTCCTTTTAATGAAGGACATCACCTCTTTTTTGCATACTTGTACAAAAGCTTTTGCTTCTATCAACTTTGAGAAGTAATCAGTCATGGCAAGCATGAACACTTTTCCTCCTGGTGCTTTAGGTAGCTTACCCACAATATTTATGCCCCACTTCATGAAAGGCCATGATGAGGATATAGGATAAATAGGCTCCGTTCATGAAACGCCATGTCGTGTCTTTGACATGCATCACACTTCTTTGAGTACTCCATGGCGTCTCTTTTCATGGTTGGCCAGAAGTATCTTGTTCTTAGAATCCTAGAAAATAGGAGTCTTTGAGCACCTCTTGAATTTCAGGTTCCTCAATACACCTCAAGTATGGACCTGCAAGAGTTTTCCTATACAGAATATCATGTAATAAGATGTATGATGATACCTTAAGTTTGAAGGTTTTAGGATTTTCTGTGGCGGGAATCTCTCCATCTTGAATGAATTTCTTGATCGGGAGGATCCAAATCCTTGATTATTTGAGGATAATGGATCCCAACGCACAATCTCTTTGTTAGTTGTTATCTCCACAACTTATTGTTCTCCTATTACTGGTGAGAGTATATGGATGATCGGGATCTTCGTAGCTTCTGGAATCTTCAAGGATGAAGCTAAATTTGCCAAGGCATCTTCCCCAACATTTTCTTCCCTTGGTAGCTGTATAATACTACAAGAATCGAAGAACTTTGACAACTCTTTCACAATGTCTAGATATTTAATTATTTTTTCTCCTTTAACAGCATATGAGCCATTGCAAACCTGAAGATACCAGATCCTCACGTGTTTAGCTAATTGCAAACCTGCGATTAAAGCTTCGTATTTCACTTCATTATTTGTGGCTTGAAACTCACAGGCTATAGACTGGTGTAAAGCCCCGTTACAGGTGCCCTACATTGGACATTGGCATTACTCATAAACACAGTTCTAAATATCAGAGTTAAATAAAACTTTTGCGGAATATTAAAACTTTAATAAACATTTCAAATCATTACAAAAACTTGTCTCAATTATCATACTTTGTCTTTCAAACATAAACATCATTTAAATAAAAAAACGTCACAGGTCTTCAGATGTCAGCTTCTTATTCTTCCACCATGTGTCCTCCTCAAGCTAGCTGCCTCATCCTACTTACCTGCGTGCGTACTAAAAGCCATCTACGTTGAGTAAGTTCTAGTTAATCAAGTAACATACAATACTTTCACATACTTATACATACTCATCCGAAGATACATATTATATACTTAACCTGCTTATCTTACTTTCGTACATACATGAGTATATACCTTCTTACTTTCTTTTTTTCATTCTTTCCTTTTATTCTTTCTTTTTATACTTTACATCTATTCATACTTTACATACTTATACGTTTTAAAGAGCATTACGCCCTACTTCCTCGAGTATTATTAGGGCTCGGTCCCTTTTCTGCATCGAATATTATTAGGGTCCAGTCCCTTTTCTGACTAGAATATTATTATGGTTCGGTCCCTTTTCTACCTCAAATATTATTAAAGTTCGGTCCCTTTCTACCTCAAATATTATTAGGGTTCGGTCCCTTTCTTCTGTACGTAGCCATCTCTTTACATTCATTCATAACATACATATATCATCCATGCATTACATATAACATTCATATCTTTATTTATAACCTGATAGTACATGAAATATCCAAAGAATCGTTCACGTACCGACAAGTAATCATTCATATCTATCACATATATCATGTTTAGCATACGCTTACCACTTAAGGTAAGTGTATTAACTAATCACATCGAGTATGCACACAGTCCTGAAAACATAACAAGGAATGTAGCTAGAAACTCACCTGGATCCTGTTACGTTCTCCGTTAATCGTTATCCCTTTCTTTAATTGAGCTCTGCTAATTGTATATTAATCATGTGTATCAATACTTGTTCTAATCATATTATTCATATTTCAGCCAAAATGGCTAAGTCTGGTCTATTCTAATGGTCTTGTCTTAGAATACAATTTACTTAGAATATTTTATCCTTAAACCCTAATGTATTCAACTACATTGAGTTCCTTTCTTTCTTTCCTTCGCTAATCCTTCTTTCTTTCTTTTCTGTTCAATTAGAATATAATCTTGCATTCACACCATAAGGGTTTCAAAGATCATGCAAGCATTCACCATACCATGTATTCGAATGCCTTGGTGTATTCGAATGTATGTGAGTATGCAAGTGTATACATGTATCAAATTCCTTAAGTGTAATCGGGTTTACAATTTGCATTCGAACCATCAAGTAATCGAGTATACACTTGCATTCAAATCTTATATTGTATGTGATTCTCTTAGTGTAATCGAATGGCATATTGTATGCAGATTCATGCATGTAATCGAGTCCTCATTGTATGCGAATGTATTATGTGTATGCGAATTCTATTATTGTAATCGGGTTCTCATTGTATGCGAGTTCAACATGGTTTTCGATTCCCTAATTGTAATCAAACGTATAAGTGTATTCGAAATGTATGTATGTATGTGATTGGCCTCATTGTATTCGAATTTCCATAATGTATTCCAATATGTAAGTGTATTTGAGTTTAACCGTGTAATTGAATAGGGCCTTTTGCGAGTTAACATTGTAATCGAACACACTATTGTATTCGAGCTTAGCATTGTAATCGAACTTGTCATTGTAATCGAATACAATGATGTATTCAAACGACCTGTAGCTCATTGTATTCGAATGGCCTGTGGGTGACGGTTTTGGTCCTTTATTATCGTTTTACATGTATGTCTTAACTTTTAAAACCTTATTGTGATATTGTATTACCCCATAAGCGTTCCCACGACCATTTTCGGCTAAGACTTGACCCGTGCAGCCATAAAGTTTGGACCTTTAGGGCTTAAAACGTTCAAAACTAGATCTAGGGTTTCTTTATGAGCCGTAACCTTAACCGCGTTCATCTAGTCCATTTTAAACACCAAGTTTGTAACTTTATGAACCATCTAGACCCGATCTACTCTAGGGTTAAGTTTCGTGGTCATCCGTTCATAAAAGCACAACCTTTAAGGATAAAGAACGTACCTTTACTCGTTTTTAGGCTACGAGTTAGCTTGGTTATGAACTTTAATCTTGTATCTTGTTTGAATATTCAAGATCTAACAAGATATAGCTCGGTTTTGGGTCTTGAATCCATCATTTTGGTTCGGCCGTGTATATTGGTGTGTGTGTGTTTTAGAGTGTGTAGGGAATTATGAAAGATAGAATGAGGGTTTTAGGGTTTTAGGGAGGTTTAAGGGAGTATTTATTCTCTCTTAAGCCCATAGACCTAAGGCCCATTATCACCCTTTAATCCATCATTTAATAATCCAAGTCCATGCTCCTTCCTTAATATTTAATATTAATTAAATATTACACACATTAAACAAACGTAAATCCTTTTATTTATTATATCAAAATTTAGGATATTACAACTGGGGTATTATGTCCCCCCTGTGGCGATTTCAGTAGAATACCTAGACCTACTCCTCTAAGGTTGGATGCCCCATCCGTGAATAAGATCCAAGGATAATTGGTTTCCTTTAACTGTTGGACCTCCAAGTCGGCTTCCTTTCGTAAATCACTACTGAAATCAGCCACAAAGTCAGCTAGTGCTTTAGACTTTATAGCAGTCCTTGGCTCATATTGGATGCCATATGCACTCAACTTTACAGCCTATTTAGCCATCATACCTGACATCTATGGTTTTCTAAGAACATTCTTGATAGGTTAGTTAGTTTTCACAATTAAAGTATGAGTTTCCAAGTAATGCCTTAACTTAGTAGAAGCCATAACTAGAGCAAGAATTAATTTTTCTAAATGAGAGTACCTAGCTTCAGCATCTAGAAGACTTTTACTTACATAATAAACAGGATGTTGTTCCCCTTCATGATCATTTACAAGGGCAGCACTTATTGCATTACCCGATACGGCTAAGTACAAGGATAGGGGTTCCCCATATACTGGCTTCATTAATGTCGGTGCTGAGGATAAGTAATCTTTCAAGAATTTGAGTGTGATGGAGAGGTGGCCAACCTCTTGGTCATTGAACCTTTTATTGAAATCTGCATTGTTACTTAAAACATGGAAAAGATAAACGTTAAGAATACATTATCCTTTAATACATAACAAGAATCTGAAATGAATAAGTGATTAGATAGATATTACCAATTTTAGGATCCTTGACCCTATAAGGATACTCGATCCTCGGAGGATACTTGATCCTTATTAAAAAAATATTTCTTGAGATGGATAGCATTCCATGCTCTTGGTAACTTGTTGCCTTCCATAGTCAGCAGGTGATCCAGCTTTTGACTCAATCAAGTAGGGGCCTTCCCACTTAGGTGCTAGCTTTCCATCTGCTAGATTAGTTGTATTATGGAAAGCTTTTCTTAAAACTAGATCTCCTTCTTGGAATCTTCAAATCTTGATATTCTTGTTGTATGCCCCAGCTACACTTTGCTGATATGCTGCCATTATGATCTTAGCAAGGTCTCTAATCTCATCAACAATATCCAAATCTTGGAGAAGGACTTCATTGTTGGCTTGAGGATCACGGATGCTTGTTCTGGCAGTAGGAACGACCATCTTCGTAGGAATTACAGCTTTTGAGGCAAACATCAATGAGAAAGGTGTTTGACATGCTGCATTCTTGGGTGTTGTCATGTCAGCCCAAAGAACGTAAGGTAGCTTTTCAGCCCATTTACCATTCTTGGATCCCAACTTTTTCTTCAAATTGTTGATGATGATCTTGTTACTTGATTCTGCATGGCCATTAGCTTGAGGATGAACTGGTGTGGAGGTAATCATCTTGATGCCCTAGCTGTCACAAAAGTTAGTGGTTATTTTCCCGATAAACTGGGAACCATTGTCACAAATAATTTCTGAAGGAATACCAAATCTAGTAATAATGTTTCTTTTAATGAAGGGTAACACCTCTTTTTTGCGGACTTGTACAAAAGCTTCAATTTCTATCCACTTTGAGAAGTAATCAGTCATGGCAAGCATGAACACTTTTCCTCCTGGTGGTTTGGGCAGCTTACCAACAATATCCATGCCCCACTTCATGAAAGGCAATGACGAGGATATAGGATACATAGGCTCCGCTGGATGATGCAGAATGTTTCCATGTCTTTGACAGGAATCACATTTCTTTGAGTACTACATGGCGTCTCTCTTCATGGTTGGCCAGAAGTACCTGTTCTTATAATCCTAGAGAATAGGGCTCTACCTCCGGTGTGATTACCACAATCACCTTTGTGAAAATCTTTGAGCACCTCTTGGATTTCAGGTTCCTCAACACACCTCAAGTATGGACCTGCAAGAGATTTCCTATACAGAATATCATGTAATAAGATGTATGGTGATACCTTAGTTTTGAAGGTTTTAGGATTTTTTGTAGCAAGAATCTCTCCGTCTTGAATGAAATTCTTGATCGGGAGGATCCAAGATCCTTGATTATTTGAGGATAACGGATCCCAAAGCACAATCTCTTTGTTAGTTGTTATCTCCATGACTTCTTGTTCTCCTATTGCTGGTGAGAGTATATGGATGATCGGGATCTTCGTAGCTTCCGGAATCTTCAAGGATGAAGCTAAATTTTCCAAGGCATCTTCCCCAGCATTTTCTTCCCTTGGTAGCTGTATAATATTAAAAGAATCGAAGAACTTTGATAGTTCTTTCACAATGTCTAGATATTTGATTAGTTTTCTCCTTTAACAACATATGAGCCATTAAATTGGTTAGCTATTAACAACGAATCTATATACACCTGAAGATACATGATCCTCTTGTGTTTAGCTAGTTGCAAACCTGCAATTAAAGCTTCGTATTCCGCTTCATTATTTGTGGCTTGAAACTCACAGGCTATAGACTGGGGTATTATGTCCCCCTATGGCGATTTTAGTAGAATACCTAATCCTATTCCTCTAAGGTTGGATGCCCCATCCGTGAAAAAGATCCAAGGATCCTTGGTTTCCTCTAACTGTTGGACCTCCAAGTCAGCCTCCTCCTGTAAATCACTACTGAAATCAGACACAAAGTCAGCCAATGCTTGAGATTTGATAACTGTCCTTGGCTTGTACTAGATATCGTATGCACTCAACTTTACGGCCCATTATGCCATTCTTCCTGACATCTCTGGCTTTCTAAGAACATTCTTGATAGGATGGTTAGTTTTCACAATTATAGTATGAGTTTCAAAGTAATTCCTTAACTTAGTAGAAGCCATAATTAATGCAAGAATCAAATTTTCTGAATGAGAATACCTAGATTCGGAATCTAGAAGACTTTTACTTACATAATAAACATGATGTTTCTCACCCTCATGATCTATTATAAGGAAAACACTTACTGCATTTCCCGAGACAGCTAGGAACAAGGATATGGGTTCTCCGTCTATTGGCTTCATTAATGCGGGTGCTGAAGATAAGTGATCCTTCAAGGCTTTGAGTGCAGCCTCATGTTTCTCCATCCACTCGAACTTTTTATTCTTTCTAAGGATATCATAAAAATCCTTACACTTCTCTGAAGATCAAGAGATGAACCTATTCAAGGCTGCAATTCTTCCAGTCAACCTTTGTACATCCATTGCATTTACGGGGGACTTGATGATGGCCTTTATTTGTTCAGGGATAGCCTCTATACCCCTCTTAGTGACCATATAACCAAGGAACTTTCCCGCCTTAACACCAAAATGGCATTTAGATGGATTGAGTTTCATGTTGTACTGGTCAAGGATATTGTACGCTTCTTCCAAGTCTTTGAGATGATCTTCAGCCTTCTTGGATTTGACCACCATGTCGTCTATATAGACTTCCATGGTCTTCCCTAGCTGGTCTTTAAATATCATGTTGACTAAGCGTTGATAAGTCGCACATGCATTTCTTAGTACAAAAGGCATGGCAATATAGCAATATATTCCAGTATGAGTCATGAATGTTGTGTCTTCCTGATCAGATGGTTCCATATGAATTTGTTGAAATGCAGAGGAAGCATCCATAAAAATAAGCATCTCATGTCCTGCTGTTGCATCCACCATGGAGTCTATATGTGGTAATGGGAAAGGATCCTTGGGAAATGCCTTGTTTCAATATGTGAAATCGACACATACCCTCCACTTTCCATTCTTTTTTGAAACAACCACAGCATTAGCCAACCATCGAGGATACTTAACCTCTCTGATCATACCAGCCTTAAGAAGTTTTTCAACCTCTTCTTGTATGATCGCGTTCCTCTCAGGAGAGAATTTCCTTTGCTTCTGGTGATCGGGTTTAATAGAATTATCAAGACCTAGTTTATGCATGATTACCTCTTTTGAAATACCTGTCATGTCGGAGTGCTTGAAGGAAAATGTAGATTTCCGTTGCTTGAGGAAGGATACTAGATCCTCTTCAATATTGGTAGGGATACTGGATCCTAGGAAAACCTTTACGTCTGGATCCTCAGGATCCAATGATACTTATTTTAGGTCTTGTTCTCGAGCTTCCAGCACGTTCCTAGGATGTTGCTGTAGTTGTTATGCTATCGTTTGCTTGGCTGTCGGTTTCATGGATGAGGAATAATAGTTCTTAGCTTCCACTTGGTCACCATCTATTCTCACTACCCCCCAAGGAGTTGGTAATTTTATACACTGGTGATAAGTAGATGCTACAGCTTTCATTCCATGTAGCCATGGCCTGCCAAGAATTACATTGCAATAAGAAAAATTATTTATAACACAAAATTTTTTATAAGAGTTCAAACCTTCAATGTATATAGGAAGCTTGATGTCCCCCATTGTTTTCTTAGTTTCGCCACTGAAACCAACTAGCACGGATGTTCGGGGAACGATTTCTGAGTCTGAGATATTCATATTCTGGAGTACATCATGTTGAATGATGTTGACTGAGCTTCCACCATCAACTAGGATCCTGCGCACATAATGATTAGCAATAAATAGAGTTGCAATCAAACCATCGTGATGAGGATCCTGGATGCTTGTTTTATCTTCTTCGTCATAGAAGATTCTCTTATCAGTCGTTAAGGTAGTGGATATGACAGGTCGCTCTCCTTTCTCCAACTTTGTCTCTTTAGCATGTCTCTTCGCCGAGGAGAAGGAGGTTCCACGTATATCCGATCCACCGGAGATGAAGTTAATGACTTGTGCATCAGGTGGGGGCGAAGTCTCATTTTGCGGGACATCTCCAGGATCCTGGATCCTTGACTTTTTTTCTTCTTAGGAGCTCCTTAAAGTGGCCTTTGCTTAGAAGATAGCCAATATCTCTCCTTAGACTAATGCAGTCATCAGTCAAATGGCCAAAATCTTCACGGAATGCACACCACTCGGACTTATCTTTGAAGGATGTTGGCTTCTCATTTTTCCAAGGCCATCTTGCTTTCTCTCCAAGATACTTCATATCACAAATTAAGCCATGAGTATCTACAGAGAAGCAATACTCGGAAATACTTGGATAATCTTCATTATCATCGTTTCCTTCTTCAACTGCTCAGACTATTTGATTGTTGAATTTTGAATAAGGCTTTGAGTTGTTGTTCCTGAATGCGGATCCTTGTTTCTTGTCAGGAGACTCTTGTTTTATTGGAGCTCCTATTCGTTCTTGGATCTTTTTGTCATCCTCTAGACTTATAAATCTGAGTGCCCTGTTTCTGGCTTCATCTAATGTCCTGCATGGGTTCATCACAAGATCGTCATAAAATGGGGTGCCCCTATGTAGTCCCATCTTGAATGCCTCAACAGCCGTAGCCATATAAAGATTAGGGAACTCTAGGGATTCCCTGCCAAACCTTGTAACAAAATCCCTAAGGGATTCATCATAATGTTGGAATACTCTATATAAATCACTAGTAAATTTCTCGAATTTTCTACTACAAGAAAATTGGCTATTGAATAACTTAACTAAGTGTGTAAAAGAAGTAACATAGTAGGGAGGAAGACTTAGCAGCCATTTTAGTGCAGATCCTGTTAACGTGGATCTGAAGCCCTTGCAGAGACATGCCTCCTTGAATCTTTCAGGAATTGGATTGATTTCCATCCTCTCCCTATACTGAGCCACATGCTCTTCTGGATTGGTGGTTCCATCATACACCTTCATATTGGGTTTTGAAAGCATTTTGGGATTTCAGCATCACATATTGGTGGAGCAAATCTTGATAGCTTGTGGCTTCCTTCTGATATTTCAAGAATAGGTCGGACCACTCCTGGTACACTGGATATCATATCCTTCAGTTTCTGGAGCTCCTTGGCCATGGCCTGGTGAATACATGTGTCCTACATAGAACCAAGGTTAGTGTCTAAGGATACATGATTATATGTGTTACCTCTCGGTTGATTGAATGTCGGCATCCCAGAAGTGTAGCCAAGATAAGAGCCATCTGATATGGTAGTCGGTCCACTATAGGCAATGGTCTGCATGGGGATGATGTCTCCTTCATGGACCTCTGAAGACCTTTGATGCTGAATCCCTGAGGATCCTTGATTCTGCCAGAAGGATCCTTGAGGTTGGAAGTTCTAGGATCATTGGTGATAAATTCCAAAGGATCCTGGTTGAAGGATGGGTGATCCTTGCTATAGGAAAGCGGATCCTTGAGGTTGTTGACCCATGGATTCATGTTGAAGGATAGATGATCCTGGCTGAAGGAACGAGGATCCTTGGGTTTGCTGACCCATGGATCCCTGTTGAAGGATAGATGATCATGGCTGAAGAAACGAGGATCCTTGGGTTTGCTAAACCATGGACCTCTATTGAAGGATAGTTGGTTCTGGCTGAAGGAACGGGGATCCTTGGGTTTGCTGACCCATGGACCCTAGTTGAAGGATGGATGATCCTTGCTGGAAGATGAAGGACCCTTGAGTTTGTTGAGCCACGGATTCTGGAGTGGTAAAGTCCAACATCCTAGGCATCAAAGGAGTCTGATCCTCCAGTGGCCTCTTATTCTTCTTAAGGTCTTCTATCTCACAAAGGATCTTCTGGTTGGTCCTGCTTTGCTGCTCCATATATGCTTTAACTTGTGAAAACATAGCAGAAACATCATTGTTAGAGTTAACCATCGAAGTGGCAGTAGTGGTTTTTGAGATCTGGAAGACTTGAATTTGTGTCTTGTTTCTAGGCGTGGTGGTCCTTTGTGATCCTGCGGGTGGAGGAGGCATCTGTGGTAATGTTCTTTGTGGGAGAGAAACTGATGATGGGATGGTGGATGAAGTAGAAGTTGATTGAGAGGCCATTGATAGAAGTATAGGTAATAAGGTTGAATATTGATATGGTATTTTCTGGATTATAGCACCAATTGCTTCATGGTGGGCGCCAAATTTTTTTGGTCAAAAATCAACTAAGGATATTGTAACCTAATTTGTAAGGTGGGATTTAGTGCTTAATTGATAATGATGAATACGTAAATGAAATATGAATGAACACAATGATTTGTTGCGAGGAAAAACCCTTGATCTTGGTTGGATCGCCGGCACAAAAACCCTAGGTGATGACAAATCGTCTATCACCAGTTTTATTAATCAAAAAATGGTTACAAGGTTGGAGATTATGATCAGTAATACAATGAATTATATGTGTGTGTGTGCTGCTAGAGAGAGTTCTTGATATTGCTCAAGTGTGTAAGTGAAAAGTTGTTAACCTAACTGATCATAAACTCGTTTATAAACAAACTAACAACTAACTAAAACTCCTATTAATCCGCCACTCTCCCATTAGCTCCGTCCGCGCCTCTTGACGACGTTCTAAATGAGTCCAGTAGCGAGATATTAGGTAGACTCGGTCATATAGCCGTTATATCTATTAATCACAACACCATTCAAACACAATCGTTAGTAAACAAATAATACCGAGGATCTTTGATCCTTCGCAACCTGGAACATATCTCGAGGATACATGATCCCTAAGTTACATAAGGATAGAGTATCCTCAGCATAAAATCTATGCCCTAACACCCTGTTCCTTACTTCATCTAATGTCCTGCATGGGGTCATAACAAGATCATCATAAAATAGGGAGTCCTTTTGTAACCCCATCTTGAATGCCTCAAGAGCCGTAGCCATGTCAGGATTCGGGATTTCTAAGCCTCCCTTCCAAACTTTGTAATAAAATCCCTTAAGGATTCATCACGAAGTTGGATGACTCTATATAAATCACTAGTTAATTTTTCGAATTTTCTACTACAAGAAAATTGGCTATTGAATAAATTAACTAAGTGTGAAAAAGAAGTAACAGAGTAGGGAGGAAGACTTAGCAGCCATTTAAGAGCAGATCCATTTAATGTGGATCCAAAGCCTTTGCACAGGCATGCCTCTTTGAGTCTTTCAGGAATGGGGTTTATCTCCATACTTTCCCTGTATTGAGCCACATGCTCTTCTGGATCGATAGTCCCATCATACACCTTCATATTGGGGGTTTGAAAGCGTTTTGGGATTTTAGCATCACATATTGGTGAAGCAAATCTTGACAGCTTGTGGCTTCCTTCTAGTATTTCAGGAATAGGTCGGACCACTCTTGGTACACTGGATATCATATCCTTCAGTTTCTGGAGCTCCTTGGCTATGGCCTGGTTGATACATGTATCCTGCATGGAACCAAGGTTAGTGTCTAAGGATATGGGATTATAAGAATTACCTCTTTGTTGACTAAACGTTGGCATCCCAGAAGAGTAGCCAAGATAAGAAGCATCTGCTATGGTAGTTGGTCCACCAGAGGTAATGGTCTGCATAGGGATGATGTCTCCGTCATGGACCTCCTATGACCTTTGATGTTGAAGTACCGAGGATCCTTGTTCTGCATGAAGGATCCTTGTTCTACATGAAGATCCTTGAGGTTGGAAGTTGAAGGATCCTTGATGAAACAATCCTGAAGATCCGGGCTGAAGGAACGAGGATCCTTGAGCTTGCTAACCCATGGATCCTGGTTGGAGAATGGATGATCCTTGCTAGAGGAACGAGGATCCTTGAGCTTGCTGACCCATGGATTCTGGTTGGAGGGTGGATGATCCTTGCTGGAGGAACGAGGACCTTGAGCTTGCTAACCCATGGATCTTGGTTGGAGGATGGATGATCCTTGCTGGAGGAACCAGGATCCTTGATCTTGATAACCTATGGATCCTGGTTGAGGGATGGATGGTCCTTGCTGGAGGAACGAGGATCCTTGAACTTGCTGAGCCACGGATCCTAGAGTGGTGAAATCCAGCATCCTAGGCATCAAGAGGGTTTGATCCTCCGCTGGACTTTTATTCCTCTTGAGATCCTCTATCTCACGTAGGATCTTCTGATTGGTCTTGTTCTGTAGCTCCATGTACGCCTTAACCTGTGAAAACATTGCAGAAACATCATTGTTAGAGTTTACCACAGAAGTGGTGGCAGTGGTCTTTGAGCCCTGGAAGACTGGAGTCTGCGTCTTGTTTCTAGCAACGGTGCTTTTTGGTGCTCCCGCAAGTGGAGGAAGCATTGGCAAAGAAGCTCTTGATGAGAGAGAAAGTGATGAAGGCATTGTGGTTGAAGTAAGGTTTGTTGAGAGGCCATTGACGATGGTATTGGTTGAAAAGGTTGAATATTGATAGAATTTTTTTGGATTAAAGCACCAATTGTCCCACTGTGGGCGCCAAATTGTTTTGGTCAAAAATCGATTAAGGATAATTGACGTGAGGTCGAAAACTCACTCAAAAATAAACCGATTATAACTAATTAGATAGCGATAAGCGGGTGTCGAACACAAGGAGTTTGTGGAAAATGTGTTACTAAGTGGCTTTGTAACTAAACTATATTAAACTAAGTGCAAAAAGTAAATTCACTGATTTGGTTGTTTGGTTTGATTTAATAATAAGAACTAAAAAACAATTTAACAAGTTTAAAATCAATATGAGAAAATATGCCTTCCTTCGGTTTCAGGTTTCTACGAATGTCAAAGTTAATGTTTAAACTGAGATGAACAATAGATAAAGTTCGTGTTTATATAAACAATTGTGATAACTGAAGATCAAGTACTTGGATTATATAACGCAAGGTAATCACTCAAAAACAAATTAGTTTATCCAACCCCGAATCCCTCCCGATTAATCTCGATTGCTTAAAACACCAAGAACTGACGGTTTAGAAAACGAACTCAATAAACTAAAAATCTATCAATCAATACATTAACACCATAATAATGAAATCAATAAGATCAAACTATCATCTCAAAAATTGCATAAACATTCAACCAAACTGTTAAGCCAAATAAATTTGACTATGAGGATATGTTATTCTTATTGACAGATCTGGATCTATTATCCTCCTGAAGGGCTCCAGAACTGTAATAGGATCGAGGATCCTCAAGTGTTGGTATTATTAATGATTGTTTCTTGTATGTAGGCTGATATTTATCAAGTGCAACGACTCTAAGACTTAGTCTACTATCTATTTCGCTATTGTACTTCAACGGCACGTGGTCAAAAGGCATGATGGAAGAGAGTGGAGAAATGGCTGATTTATAGGACTAGTTAGTTAGTTGTTGAATATTTCTTTTCTTTATAAACCAAGTCTATGATCAACTCTAGGTCACACAGTTACACTCGCACATACTCTAGCTGATAGTTCTCTATCAACACACACATATCATTATTGTATTAGTTGATCATAAACTCCACCCATTGTAACCCTTTTTTGTGATTAATAAAGTGGTGATAGACGATTTGTCATCACCGGAGTTTTTTTCCTTTGATCTGAACAAGATCAAGGGGTTTTTCCTCGCAACAAATCACGGTGTTCATCTCTATTTCGTTCATATATTCGTTGTTACCATTTTAGCACTAAACCTCACATAACATATTTTGATACAATATCCTTAGCAAATTTTTGTCCAAAACAATTTGACGCCCACCGTGGGGCAATTGGTACTATAATCCATATTATTCATATCAGTTTTCAATTTTTCATACCCATATCATCATCAATGGCCTCTCAATCAACCTCTGCTTCATCAACCATGCCATCTTCGGTTCCTCTCTCATCGAGAACTTTGCCGCCGATGCCTCCGCCAATCATGGGAGCACCACAGGCTACTGCTGCTGGAAACAAGACGCAACTACCAGTCTTCCAGAGCTCGAAAACCACTGCTACTGCTTCGGTAGTTAATACTAACAATGATGTTTCCTCTATGTTTTCGCAGGTTAAGGCTTACATGGAGCAGCAGAACAAGACCAAACAGAGGATCCTTTGGGAGATAGAGGATCTCAAGAAAACTAAGAGGCCAGTGGAGGATCAAACTCCCCTAATGCCCATGATGTTGGATTTTAAGACCCCGATATCCTTGGCTCAACCTACTCGAGGATCATCTATCCTTAACCAGGGATCCATGGGTCAACATATTCAGGGATCCTCAACCTTTCAGCCAGGAGCGTCTATCCTAGATCCGAGGTCCATGGGTCAGCCGATCCAAGGATCCTTAATCTTTCAGCAAGGATCCTCAATTCATAATCCAGGATCGATGGGTCAGCAGATTCAAGGATCCTCTATGTTCCGTAGAGGATCATCGATCCTTCAACCAGGATCCTCTGGGGTATATCACCAAGGATCCTATAATTCCTAGCCTCAAGGATCCTTCTTCTAGGATCAAGGATCCTTAGGAGTTCAACATCAATGATCCTCCGAAGTCCATGAAGGAGATATAATCCCCATGCAGACCATAGCTTCTGGTGAACCAACTCCTGTAGCAGACGCTTCTTACCTCAGCTACTCTTCCGGAATGCCGATCTTTACACCACAAAGAGGTAATACGTATTATTCTATATCCTTAAATGTTGATTGTGGTTCCATGCAGGATGCAGGTATCAACCAAGCCATGGCTAAAGAACTGTAAAAACTTAAGGATATGATATCCAGCGTACCCGGGGTGATACGTCCAATCCCTGAGATACCGGAGGGAAGCCACAAATTATCCAAATTTGCTCCACCTATCTGTGATGCTGAAATCCCAAAGCGATTCCAGACCCCCAACATGAAGACTTATGATAGGACCACTGATCCTGAGGAGCACGTGGCTCAATACAGAGAAAGGATGGAGATCAATCCTATTCCTGAGAGACTCAAGAAAGCTTGTCTATGCAAAGGCTTTGGATCCACACTGAGAGGATCTGCGTTAAAATGGCTGCTAAGTATTCCTCCCTTTTTAGTTACTTCTTTCTCACACTTAGTTAACTTGTTAAACAGTCAATTTTCCTGTAGTAGGAAATTTAAGAAGTTAACTAGTGATCTATACCGAGTTATCCAACCTAGTGATGAATCCCTTAGGTATTTTGTTACAAGGTTTGGCAGGAAAGCCCTAGAAATCCCCAATCTTGACATGGCTACTGCTGTTGAAGCATTCAAGATGGGACTTCAAAAGGGCTCCCCCTTTTATGATGATCTTGTGATGACTCCTTGCAGATCCTTAGATGAAGTAAGGAACAGAGCACTAAGATTCATACGGCTGGAAGACGACAAAAGGATCCAAGAACGAGTGGGGGCTCAGACGAAGAAAGAATCCCCTGACAAGAATAAAGGAACCTCATACAGAAACAACAACTCCAAGGCGTACACCAAGATCAACAATCAAAGCGTATGAGCAGTTGAAGAAGGAGACGATGATGAAGATTATCCCAGCATCTCAGAATATTGCTTCTCCGTAGATACCCATGGCTTGATTTGTGCCATGAAGGATCTAGGGGAGAAAGCAATATGGCCCCGAAAGAACGAGAAGTCAACTACCTTCAGAGACAAATCCAAATAGTGTGCTTTCCATGAGGATTTTGGCCACATGACGGATGATTGCATAGGTTTAAGGAGGGAAATTGGATACCTTCTGAGCAAGGGCCACTTTAAGGAGCTCTTGGGAAGGAAAAAGTCCAGAATACAGGATCCTAAAGAGGTTCCTCAAAAAGCAACCCCGCCCCCACCAGATGCTCAAGTGATCGACTTTATCTCTAGAGGATCAGACATATGCAGCACTTTTCTCCGCAGCTAAGAGACTTGCCAAGGTAAACAAGTTGGATAACAGGGAACGACCGATTATATCCACCACTTTAACAACTGACAAAAGGATCTTCTTCGATGAAGAAGATAAATCAATCATCCAGGATCCACACCACGACAGTTTGAATGTTACTTTGTTTATTTCTAACCATTATGTACGCAGTATCCTGGTAGATGGTGGTAGCTCGGTCAATATCATCCAACATGATGTTCTTCAGAAGATGAACATACCAGATTCGGAGATCATCCCGAGGACATCGGTGTTAGTTGGTTTCAGTGGAGAAACCAAGAAAACATTGGGGGACATTAACCTCCCAATATACATTGAAGGATTATATTCTTATCAAAGATTTTGTGTTATTGATAACCTTTCTTGTTGCAATGTTATTTTAGGCGGGCCTTGGTTACATGGGATGAAGGCGGTGGCTTCTACTTACCATCAATGCATTAAACTCCCTACCCCTTGGGGAGTATTAAGGATAGACGGTGATTAGGTGGAGGCCAAGAACTATTATTCTTCATCAATGAAGCCGACAGCCAAACAAACTATAGCATAGCAACCACAGAAACATCCTAGGGACGTACTGGAAGCTCGGGAGAAAGACATAAAAGAAGTATCCTTGGATCCCGAGGATCCAGATGTAAAAGTTTTCCTAGGATCCGGTATCCCTAATGAGATTCAGGAAGATATGGTATCATTCCTAAAACGAAGAAAGTCTACGTTTGCCTTCAAACATTCAGACATGACAGACTGGTCAACATGATGTTCAAGGATCAGTTAGGCAAGACTATGGAGGTTTACATAGACGATATGGTGGTGAAGTCAAAGAAGGCTGAGGATCACCTCAGGGATCTCGAAGAAGCATTCAATATCCTTGACCAGTATAACATGAAACTGAACCCGTCAAAATGCCATTTTGGTGTTAAGGCTAGAAAATTTCTAGGATACATGGTGACTAAAAGGGGAATTGAAGCCATCCCCGAGCAGATCGAAGCCATCATCAACTTAAGTCCCCTGTAAATGCTAAAGATGTCCAAAGACTAACAGGAAGAATAGTCGCTCTCAACAGATTCATTTCCAGATCCTCCGAAAAGTGCAAAGATTTCTACGACATTCTTAGGAAGAATAAGAAGTTTGAGTGGACGAAAAAGCATGAGGCTGCACTCAAAGCCTTGAAGGATTACTTATCCTCAGCTCCAGCTCCGATGAAGCCTATGGATGGAGAATCCTTATACCTGTACCTAGCTGTATCAGGAAATGCTGTAAGTGTTGTTCTTGTGAAGGATCACGAAGGTCAACAACACCCAGTCTATTATGTAAGTAAAAGTATTTTAGATGCGGAAGCCAGGTATTCTCATTTAGAAAAATTAATTCTTGCACTTATTATGGCTTCTACTAATTGAGACATTACTTTGAGAACTAACTATCCTGTAAAGAATGTCCTTAGAAAGCCAGAATTATCAGGAAGGATGGCAAAATGGGCTGTGAAGTTGAGCGCGTATGACATTCAATATGAACCCAGAACAACCATCAAGTCACAAGCACTCGCAAACTTTGTGGCTGATTTCAGTAGTGACATGTGTAACATCGTGAAAATTTCGAGTTCAAAATATCAAATTTCCAAAGTTAGGGGACTAAAAATACCAAATTCCAAACCTTAGGGTTTAAAGTGAAAATTCTGATTTCTTGTCCTATCGCGATACGAGACGGGACAAAATACAAGCCCATCGCGTATCCCGATAGGGTTTGGTCAAATCTTCTGGAAGAGGTCAACAGCGATACGCGATCGCTGTTGAACCAACGCCATCGCATATAGCGACGACGTGGTCTGACACGTTTTGACACGTGTGCCACATGGCACACGGTGGCATCACCTGCTGCCACATGTCACCATGTGGCAACACTGCCACCACATGTTGCCACGTGGCGCAACGGCTGCCACGTGTCGCCACGTGGCAGGCCTACCTTGTGAGACATCAGGCCTATATCGCGATACGCGATAGGCCAGCCCAGGGACCCATCGCGTACCGCGATGGGATCCAAATTTTCGTCTATAAATAGTGGCCAAGGGCAGCTCATTCTCACATCCCAACCACAACTCTCAAGTCTCTCTCTAACATCTCTCTACACATCCACAATCATATTAACGATCCGCCTCGATAAGCATGCCCCAATCTCTCATTTGTGTACCCGACGTTTCCTTGAAATTCGTGCCACCCTCCACCCACTATCTACCAAGGAAAGTGTTTTTCTTGAAAGGCGTACTATCAATAATCGAAGATTGGTGTCGTCGTTGGCATACCAAAGTTGATCGAGAAGTGAAGCGGCGTTGGAGTGCTGCTCGAGTTCCTAGGGTTTCCAATACGCCAATAAGGTTAGGTGTAACGACAAATTAATATAATATAATATTATATTATAAGGCTTAAGCCTTAAGTCGAGGTTATACTCGATACCTCGATAAAAGAGATATAAACATAACAAAGAAAAGAATAAAAGAATGAATTGTGAATATGTATATATGTGTGTAAGTATATATGTAAGTTCTTTGTTATGAAACTATTATTTAAGCAATAATGAGTATTCTTAAATAATAAAAGAAAAAGAATACGTTTCTTAGAGAAGAAGCAACGTCGGGTTTTTATATAAACTAAAGGTTTATAATTACTTTTAAACTAAAGGTTTTCAAGTAAATGAGATATATGGACTAAAGATGGACCATCCACCAGGGTTAAGCAGGTGTTACTAATTATTCATAAAGTGCAGGAAATCATAAAAAGACAGGGGCAACAAAGGCTTCATCCCCACAAACAGAGGATCCATCCACCTTCGGTACCCCTGAAGATTGTCTTGAGGATCACTGATCCTTAAATCCTAATTACTATTGTTTGTTACAACCAAATTATCCATAAAAACATCAACATAAAAAAATGGGCTCAGGCCTTGTCTTCAATATCCTTCATTGCCCATTCATGTAGCTTCCTCGCCTTCCGCTGCACCTACTCCTTCACCAGATTCCACCACGTCCTTGACCCCGCTAGTCCCAGCTTCATTCTCCTCAGCCATCTCCACATCCTCTTCACCACCAAGAACCGCCAGAGCAGTCTTCCACTTCTTCACATCCTAGGTCGCTTTGTCAAAAGCAGGATCACCGGCCTCCGTCGCCATCTTAATCCTTGCCTGCAGCACCGACCTGGCAGCCCACATCTTAGCTTCTTATGTAGCCTGCTTCACCACTTCTTGGCGCTGGGCTTCCGCTGAGGATAGTTGATCCTCCAACTACTTCTTGTCCTTTGAAAGCTGGATTAAGGCTTTATCTTTGGTCACCACAGCATTCCCCATACCGGACAGCTTCTCACTCATCTGATTCACAATATTTTCATAGTGGTCTTTGAAAGCGTTCACAGCCTGTAACCAACAGTTAAGTGAGGATTAGAAGGATATTGGATCCTTAAATTCAAAACAAGAGGATACATGATACTTACAGTGAGGATCACATCAAAGTGGGTTTCAGGCTCAGAAGATCTCTTGCTCTTGGAAGCGGCTGACTTGGCTCTGGTAGTTGTAGTTTTTGGCTCAGAACTGGTTGCTGCCTTCAAAGCCTCATTCTTGATATCTTGAGGAGTAATCATGTTGTCGATGTCCTCCAAGGAGAATTTGCTGGCAGACTTCTGAGATTTCTTAGCACCTACAAGAATAAGTTAACAGATAAGTATTCTATCTAATATTATTTATTTCAAATTATTATACCAATTTTACTTGACATATTGGAGTCTGAGGAGATTTCACAAAAAGCTTCGACAAATCAGGCTTGAAAAGTTCTAACCTCGGAATCCAGTGCAAGGAATCGTTTTGTTTTCTCCTCTGTTCCAGGTAGCTTCGCCAGGTAAGCGAAGTTCTCAACTGCAAATATAGAAGATTCAAAGTTAGATCAGTCATCACGGATCATGTCATTGTTAAGGATCCAGGATCCTACCCTTTCTAACCCATTTTAAAGGTAGGTCAGTCCCACCGAGTATGGAGTCGCGTTTCACAAAGAAGAACTGATTCCTCCAAAAGGAATCATTCAGAGTGACTTTTAAAATCGGATGGGGTTGCCGAGGTTTGGATTTCAGAATGAATCGGGCAGGACCATGAGTAGTAAGGGTATAAAGATGAGACAATTCCTGAAGACCGGAGTCGATTTTTTCTTCCTCGATGATTCTTTCAATGGTGCTTAGAACTCTCCAAAGCATCGTCATAGCCTGGATGTAGGATATGCCAGTGGATTCAAAGAAACTTTGTGTAAAAGAAGGGAAAGGATATCGATAACCGATGAGAAAAGGGCAAGCCAGAAAACACACCCAGCTTTGAGATAGACATCACATCGAACGCCAGAATCGTACGGTCAGAACACGATTTCCGGTGGAAATAGTGAGCGGAATTCATCGACCTCAGGGTCTGTGAGCTTGCAGATCTCAATAGACGGATTGGCTATAAGGTTTTGAGGTTGCATCTCCATCAACCCATAGTCATCGGAAGAGTACTGGTTAGAGGGAGGAGAAGAGGAAGTGGCGACTGACATTGTAATCAAAATAATAAAAGAATAAAGATAGGAAAGAATGATACCTGCTGAACGGCTGGGATATGTGATTATAAATGGGTTATAGGAATCGCATATATAGGAGGTTATGATTATATCAAGGTTTGGATGATAAATATCTCTGACGGTTGTCCTATCAACTAATCTTTTGCAGCAAATTCGAATTTCAAAATGCCAGATGTAAAGCATAACACCCGCTATTTTGGGGGTAATTGCTAAGCCAAATAAATTTAACTATGAGGATATGTTATTCTTATTGACAGATCTGGATCTATTATCCTCCTGAAGGGCTCCGGAACTATAATAGGATCGAGGATCCTCAGATGTTGGTATTATTAACGATTGTTTCTTGTATGTAGGCTGATATTTATCAAGTGAAACGGCTCTAAGACTTAGTCTACTATCTATTTCGCTACTGTACTTCAACGGCACGTGGTCAAAAGTCATGATGGAAGAGAGTGGAGAAATGGCGGATTTATAGGGCTAGTTAGTTAGTTGTTGAATATTTCTTTTCTTTATAAACCGAGTCTATGATCAACTCTAGGTCACACAGTTACACTCGCACATACTCTAGCTGATAGTTCTCTGTAAACACACACATAGCATTATTGTATTAGTTGATCATAAACTCCACCCATTGTAACCCTTTTTTGTGATTAATAAAGTGGTGATAGACGATTTGTCATCACCCTGGGATTTTCCTTTGTTCTAAACAAGATAAAGGGGTTTTTCCTTGCAACAAATCACGGTGTTCATCTCTATTTCGTTCATATATTTGTTGTTACCATTTTAGCACTAAACCTCACATAACAGATTTTGATACAATATCCTTAGCAGTTTTTTGTCCAAAACACAAACAATCATAAATATACCTTACAATCCTAGGGAAAACACAAAGGGAATTAGCCAAGCATGATTCAGTTCATTATCACAACAATTAGAGTATGTAGATGAATCAAAAATACCAAATCAATGATTACAATCACCAAAGTCTTGTTCTTGCACTTCCTAATTCGTCCTTAGGTTATTTTAGAATAGAAGATAGATGAAAAGACATCCCAAAAACGGATTAAAATAACATGAATTCGGCAGTTATGGCCAGAACTTTGGCCCACGGTTCCCAGCATGGGTCACGGTGAGATTTGCAATATGTTAAACCGTGACCGACGGTCCCCACCGTGGGCCACGATGGTATACATGGTGACTCAGAGGCCACGGTATGGCCCCCTCTGTTCCTTTTTGATATTCGGACAGTGGATCACGGTCTGGACCGTGGGACACGGTGGACTTCAGCCACAATCTTCATTTTTTACATGTTTTGACCTCTCTCGAGTCTCTGGTTTCTTCGTTATACACCATACTAACTCCGAAACCTTATTTAACTTGCAATTCACCACAAAACAGTAGTTATCTAGTTCCACAAGATAAACCGATTAAATGCATGATTATTAACGAGCTTAAATCACTTAAGGGTTGTCCAATGGACCACCCGTCACATTCCCACACTTAAACGTTGCTTGCCCCCAAGCAACATCTCAACACACATTTTTCTATTATTTTCAACTTGTAGCCACCAATCTTACCAACAATTCCGGTTCAGTTAAGGTCCCAAGTCATACTCTATTCCCTCATTTCTATCGGTTGCACTAGTGTACTTGATGTTCTATTTAAAGTGTTCTAACCAAACCTAACATGCTTTCGGTTTTTACCCATGCATAGCACTCTTTTACACATATAACCAATTCTCCTCACATACGATTGTGCAATCATCAAATCTCCACCTACATAAATGATTTGGCATGAATGCAATCAAGAGATCTTAAAACGGGTTATAACGGGGCTAAGTGTAAAGGTATGGAAGGGAATATTGAAAGTAGCTCAAACGATTCGATCCGACTTATTACAAACAAACTAAGTAAACAATAAAATAAACAACTATATATACATCACTAACTTCTTTTTTTATATATTTTTTTTTTATTTTTTTTTTCTTTTTTTTCACTCAATATATAATACTTTGAACATTGAATCTCTAACATTTTTTTGTAAGCATAATAAACATAGCGCTTAATACATCTTATTGATACATACTAAAACAAATACAAAGAAACCTATTAAGTCGGATCGTCTCGCAATATAATATCGGGGTTGATTGAATGAAAGAATAGGCCCAACAAAGTTTCCTAAAGGATAATGTATGAGGCCCAACCCCCAAACCCATACCCGCACTCATCCAGACGAGGCTTAACCCAATTGCCTCTATCACTTTTGCATTCATGTCAAGCTAAGATATCAAAATGCACTAACTGCACAAGTTCTATCGGAGAAATCTCAACTTTCTCAACAATCCTTATTTTCTCAACGCGCAAGTGTAAACGAACATGTTATGCAAGCTATTGCACCGAAAGCATGCTAACCTTGGTTAGAGTACTAAACAACCTCCTTTTAAAAAAATAACTAGGCAACATGTTACTTAGAGAATTGTGACCATGAAAAATGACCAAAACCTTACCCCGCCATCGTACAACTTTCCGGTTTCTTTAAACACATTTTTTTTTAAATTTCTGATTTTTTTATTATTATTATTTTTATATATGTTTTTTTATTAATTTTTTTAAACAAACAAAATTTACCTCATCCCACACTTGGGATGCATTGTACCCAATGTGCGGTTTTGAGAAAAAATGAAAACAAGCTACTTCTTAAAAACAACCTTCTTGTCAACACAACCCACAATACTTAATCATAAGTATTTCTTCCTAGGGATGAGCATGGTACCGGACTGGTTCCTCATCCCCACACTTGGGATGCATTGTACCCAATGTGCGGTTTTGAGAAAAAATGAAAACAAACTACTTCTTAAAAACAACCTTCTTTTCAACATAACCCACAATACTTAATCATAAGTATTTCTTCCTAGGGATGAGCATGGTACCGGACCGGTACCGACCGGTCCCGATCCCGAACATGCCTAACTCTTGGTACCGATCCCGGTACCGAAATATTCGGTTTGATACCGGTACGGTACCGGGAAGGTACCTGGATTATACCGGTACCGGAGGTAAAAAATCAGGAAATACCGGCACTGTACCGTACCGGTACCGGTACCGTACCGATCCCGAAACTTAAAACTTTGGTACCGATTAGGTACCGACGGTACCAAATCGGTACCAATTTCGGTACCGATCCCGATTTTGCTATCCCTATTTCTTCCTCCACCCATCCACCCAAAAACAAATAAAAACACAAATGATAACAACTATACAGAAATATACAGAACGGTGTTCACCTGGTAATACGAAACTCAATCAGAAGTATGGCGGTTGGGTCGGCCCGAAGATAGATGTCATGAAATCTGAGAACCGGCCAAAATTAAACGCGCCATCTCCGCCGCTACTTCCTTCTCCTTGTGGTGGTGGTGGTGCCATCAATTGCATTGGATCAACCCACTTGGAATAATGAAGAGGTGGTTCAGCATAACGTACTGAACCGTCATATGGTGGTAGGGTCGTATAATCCACCATTGGTGGATCCGGTACAACCGGTTCACCCGCATGCCATTGGTCATGCATCCACCGATTCCTATCATCCAAGTATCGCATGTTCATCTCATGCTCCCGCCCGTAAGCTTGAGCACGGTTCCACATCTCCGTTCTCTTGTGTCTCTGCTTTTGGGCCTGCTCAGCATAGGCCCTCATGAAGGTCTGATGGTCAAATAATGCACGCGACTCATCCGACCAATTTTCATACGTTGAAGGCCTATGCCTTTCCACCACTTCATTCATTGACCCCACATGGGCCCCATTATTACCATACGAGTCATAACCAGCCGAATAATCCCAACCCCCGTGTTGGGAACTGCTACCACCACCCACATCCATGAAATCTGGCTCCCCAACTTCTTCCACTTGTTCTACCTCATCATCCACCTCTTCTTCTACATCTTCCCTAATCACTCTCCATCTCACGTTATCACTCACAAGCTTGTGATGTCTATCAATTCGTGTGTATACCTATCCGGGTAAATCAGTCAACTTAAACTCCTTAAATAACTTGGTCATTCCCACCGAATCCTCATTTATCACGCCATGATTCTTTAATAATCTCGTGATCCGTCGACAATGCGGTATTAATTTCCGCTTGTTGCTTTCTAGGCTGATCCAAATGTTGTGCATTACTAAATATCGGAAAGAAATGAGAGGCTTCCCGCACATTAACGCGTACAGCACTGGAATATCACCGTTCCTCACTACCGAAATGTCCCCTCGACGGGGCACCACATTGTATAAACAAATAGACATCAACAACTTTGCCTCAATCTTCAAGTCCTTTCTCCTAATATGATCACTCAAACCTCGACCTCCTTTAAGAACCTTTTCTAGCATGTTGTGCCATTGTGGATGCTTTTCAGGACTTTCAAACAAATCTTTGACAGAAGGGCACACATATGAGTTGCTTGGTTTACTGTCAAATAGAGCGATCTGATTGAACTCGTTAAAGGACATCACAACTTCATGTCCACCCACCGTTCCAATCAATTTCATGTCGACCCCCTTCTTGTATATGGGACATCTCAACAAGGACACCCACTCCTCAATTTCTCTATCATACAAAGTGTTACTCTCTTCAACGTAACACTTAAGAGCTGCTTCCCAACTTAAATCCTTAAATCTTTTAATTAACCCGAATGCCTCAAACCCGGGATCTGTTACCTCTTTCTCGCACATGTATCCTTCAATTATTTTATGCAACGTGGCCATCTTATAAGTGAAAAGCTCCGCTTGCCATTCCAAAGCGTACTTTGACAACACCCCACCTCTCCAAGTGGTTTTTTCAATTGGTATATGTACTCGCGCTTTCTCTTCATGCAGTCTTTGCCTCTCTTTTTTTGGCTGCTCACCCGCTAGACGATGATGCCTTTCCCTTTTCCTTATCTGATGTTCTACCCATCTACACACAAAAAACAACCCAAACAAACCAAGTTAATTCAACAAAAACCTCCCCACACTTGCTTGTTACTATGATTGTGGATAATCACTCGTTAATTAATTTACCAAAAAATTCAAGAATTACTTCAATACATGATTTCCAACTTATCAATATAACAGCCATATGTTTGTACTATTTATCCACTATCCACAACCTTAGTGTACAACCATTATACTAATTACTCAATCAATCAAATGGATATATAGTTCGAAACAATTCTACCTTAACAATTTTTCAATATGTACAAGAAAATTGACAAAGAACATACCTTGAGAGTTGAATAGGGTGAACCCTAACTCTTTCTTCACAATAACAAAACCCCCAAAATTTCTTAAGAAATTCGTCAACCCTTTTGCTCAACAAACGGATTAACACTTAACAATGAGTGGAATTAGGTTTGTTATTGTTAATCCTCACGAAAATCCAATGAAAATAGAGTCAAAAATCTTTGAAATTGGTGGTGATATGAAGAAGTTAGGATGCGAGGGCTAGGGTTTGTAGAGAGTAATTGAGAAGAAGAAGATGAGATTGGTAGTAAATAGTGAAGGTAGATGAATTATGTGGTGTAAATTGGTTTTAAAATAATTTATTCTCTTGTATTTTAACCCAAAACCCGGCTCCCCTTTTCAGTCGTCGCCGAACCGTGGGCCACGGTTCACAACGTGGTCCACGGTTTGCCTGGTTCTGCTCGTCTTGGTCTGGCGGACCATGGCCCACGGTTCACACTGTGGGTCACAGTGTGATTGTATCAATTGCAACAGAAGGCACCGTACCGTGGTACGAGCTTCCACTGTTTCTCACGGTCTCTTCACCGTGGGCCACGGTTCACAAATTTATTTTTTTTAAGAAAAAGAACCAAAAATAACAAAAATGATCAAAAACTTATTTACCAAATCAAAAATAAAAATTACCCTACCCCTTTTGAAAAATCTGAGTTGTCCCCAACACGGAAAAGAAATTTGTTAAAATTTTCCCACCTTGAGTCGAGTATACTTCAAGACGAGAACGGTAATTTCTAAAATCAAATTGAATAAAAACTAAATTAACCTAACTAAAATATACAACACACCTTGGACTCCTAATTTGTTTCCTCTTCCGGTGAGCTTAACAAATAACTCACCCTATCCACATTGAGCATATTGATGTCTTTTCCTTCCAAGTAAGGTTTAAGTCTTTCCATTCACCACTTGTTTCGTTTGGTCTTTAACATCTTCTATATCCACATCACCAAACCGCCCCACTCTTGTGATGATATATGAACCCATCCATTTACTTTTTAGCTTACCCGGAAACAACTTTAACCTTGAATTGTACAACCACACCTTTTGACCCACTTCAAAAGTCTTTTTTTCTCAACTTTCCATCATGGACCTTTTTTAGTTTATCTTTATATGCGGAAGAACATTCATATGTCTCATCCCAAATCTCCTCAATCTCATTTAATTTCAACTTTCTCAATTCGCCCGCTTCCTTATAATCCGCATTCGCGTTCTTAATCGCCCAAAATGCCCGATGTACTAACTCCATTGGTAAATGAAACCCATTCCCATATACTAACCGATAAGGAGTTGTTCCAATAGGAGTTTTGTAGGCGGTCCGATATGCCCACAACGCATCATCTAACTTGGATACCCAATCCTTTCTATCGACCCGCACCGTCTTCATCAAGATTTCTTCAATTTGTCGGTTAGACACTTCAACTTGTCCACTCGTTTGCGGATGATAAGGAGTAGCGATTCGGTGATTCACATTGTACCTTTTTAAGAGCTTCCCAAAGTTGAAATTCTTGAAATGCGACACCATTACTAATAATAACTCGCGGAATACCAAACCGAGCAAAGATGTTTGCTTGAACAAATTTGCAAACTACCGAATGGTCATTGGTTCTTATTGCTACCACTTCTACCCACTTGGGCACATAATCGACCGCAACCAAAATATATAAAAATCCATTTGAGTTTGGAAATGGACCCATGAAGTCAATACCCCATACATTAATAATCTCTAACACTAAAATCGGTGGCAATGGCATTTCATCCTTTTTTGAGATACTACCCATCTTTTGACAATTCAAGCAATGTCGGGCATACTCACTTGCATCTTTGATAATAGTGGGCCAATAAAAACCACATTGAAGCACCCGGTAGCCTGTTTTCTGACCGCTAAAATGACCCCCAGACGCCGATGTTGTGCATCAGTCAAAACCTCCCACACCTCGGAATTGGGAATACACCTCCTTATCACTTGATCTGAACCAATCTTGAACAAGTCCGGTTCATCCCAAATATATTGTTTGACCTGGGCCATGAACCGTTGTCTTCTCTTCTTCACCCTATGAATTGGGATAGACCCCGTGGCTAAATAATTCACAAAGTGGGCATACCATGGTGTGGTCGACACGGCTAACAATTGTTTGTCGGGAAACCGTTCGTTAATCTCCATCGGGTTATCAACACCCTCCAATGGAATTCGGGATAAGTGATCCGCACTACATTTTCAGACCCCTTTTTATCCCGAACCTCTACATCAAACTCTTGCAAAAGCAATACCCACCGAATTAAACGAGCTTTTGCATCCTTCTTCTCTATCAAATTTCGAACCGCACTATGGTCCGAATAAACTATCACCTTACTCCTCCAAATATACGAACGAAACTTATCCAAAGCATAAACCACCGCAAGCAATTCTTTTTCGGTGGTTGTATAATTAATTTGTGCTTCGGATAATGTTTTACTTGCATAATAAATTACCACCGGCTTTTTATCAATTCGTTGACCCAAAACCGCTCCGATAGTAGTATCACTAGCATCACACATAATCTCAAACGGCTTTGACCAATCCGGTGGTTGTAAAATGGGAGCTTTCACCAACTGTTCCTTCAAAACATTAAATGCTTGCAAACACTCAGTAGTAAAATCAAAAGGAGCATCTTTTAGAAATAAATTACATAAAGGTTTTGTGATCACACTAAAGCCTTTAATAAATCTTCTATAAAAACCCACGTGCCCCAAAAACGACCTTACCCCTTTAATTTTTTTAGGTGGAGGTAAAGATGATATTATCCGGACCTTTGCCTTATCCACTTCCATTCCCCCTTTCTGAAATATCGTGACCCAACATGATACCCTCTTGCACCATGAAGTGACTTTTCTTCCAACTTAAAACTAAATTTGTCTCAAAACACATTTTTAAAACTTTTTCTAATTCATTGAGACAAGTTTCATAAGTTGGACCAAAAATGGAAAATTCATCCATAAATACCTCAAGTGACTCCCCGACCATATCCAAAAAAATACTCATCATACAATGTTGGAATGTGGCCGGGGCGTTACACAATACGAATGGCATTCGCCAAAAGGCAAAGATTCCATACGGACATGTGAAGGTGGTCTTGTGTTGGTCATCCGGGTGGATAGCAATTTGGTTATAACCCGAGTACACATCCATAAAACAGTAATACTTTTGACCCGATTATTTTTCAATAATTTGGTCAATAAAAGGTAGTGGAAAATGGTCTTTAGATGTAGAGGCATTTAATTTATGATAATCAATATGAGAAAATATGTCTTCCCTCGGTTTCAGGTTTCTACGAATGTCAAAGTTAATGTTTAAACTGAGATGAACAATAGATAAAGTTCTTGTTTATGTAAACGATTGCGATAATTGAAGATCAAGTACTTGGATTATATAACGCAAGGTAATCACTCAAAAACCAATTAACTTATCCAACCCTGAATCCCTCCCGATTAATCTCGATTATTTAAAAAACCAAGAACTAACGATTTAGAAAACGAACTCAATAAACTAACAATCTATCAATCAATGCATAAACACCATAATAATGAAATAAATAAGATCAAATTATTATCTCAGAAATTGCATAAACATTCAACCAAACATTCATAAATAAACCTTTCAATCCGAGGGAAAACACAAAGGGATTTAGCCGAGCATCATTCGGTTTATTATCACATCAATTAGAGTATGTAGATGAATCAAAAATACAAAATCAATGATTACAATCACCAAAGTCTTGTTCTTGCACTTCCCAATTCGTCCTTAGGTTATTTTAGAATAGAAGATAGATGAAAAGACGTCCAAAACGGATTAAAATAACATGAATTCGGCAGTTACGGCCCGAACCGAACCGTGGGTCACGGTGAGATTTGTGATATGTTGAACCGTGGCCCACGGTCCCCACCGTAGGCCATGATGGTGTCCACGGTGACTCAGAGGCCACGGTACGGTGGCCTCTGTTCCTTTTTGCTATTTGGATCGTGGCTCACGGTCTGGACCGTGGGCCACGGTGGACTTCAGCCACTATCTTTATTTTTTACATGTTTTGACCTCTCTCGAGTCTCCGGTTTCTTCGTTATACACCATACTGACTTTGGAACCTCATTTAACCAGCAATTCACCGCAAAATAGTAGTTATCTAATTCCACAAGATAACCTGATTAAATGCATGATTATTAACGGGATTAAATCACTTAAGGGTTGTCCAATGGACCACCCGTCAATAATGTAACCAAATTTTTAAGGTGAGGTTTAGTGCTTGTATGACAATAACGATTATTAAACGAATGTAAACAAGAACACAAAGATTTGTAGCGAAGAAAATCCCTTGATCTTGGTCGGATCGCCGGCACAAAAACCCCGAATGATGACAAATCGTCTATCATCACTTTATTAATCAAAAACAAGGTTACAAGGTTGGAGATTATGATCAATGAATACAAGATTGTGTGTGTGTGGTAACTGCTCTAGTTTGCTCTGTGTATGCTCATGAACGTGAAGTGTTAACCTAATTGATCATAAGCTTAGTTAAATAAAAAAATAAACAATAACTAGATGTCCTATCTTTGCACCACTCTCCCACTAGCTGCATCCAAGTTTTTTGACCACATGTTGAATGAATCTCGTAGCGAATTAACAGATAGACCAGGTCTTCCTGTCGTTATACCTATCAAACTTAAACCTACACATAGGAAACAATCGTTAGTAATAAAAAATACCGAGGATCCTTGATTCTGACTTAATTCTAAAAAGACATTTTGGGCATCATGGTTTGTTTTAAACTACTAACTGGTCAAAGAAAGAATTGCTTATGAGTCTATTTGATTTGTTGAATTATTTTGCATCGGGCAATTTTGGAATTTTCTGAAAATTCTAAATTTGTCAAAAGGGGTTCTGTTGTCATTCATTACTTAGGTAAGCTTAATTTTGGTCCTCTATGCTTTTTAGTGTAATTTGTATATTTTAGTTTTCAGTTTAATAAAAAAAGCAGACTAATTTGCTGATTGTTTAACATTTTTGAAAAATGTGGGTAGGGGATGGATCATGCGAGAAGTGATATTAGAGCGAGAAGTGAATCTCAACCATTGATTACACAAATCAATGGCTTAAGATACGAAATGGCATTTTTGTAAATAGTATGAATATTAGCACAGATCTTTTATGCTTAAAAGGGCAAGATAGTCAATACTGTGTAGGCTTAGAATTAGTAACGCTAGAATCCCTTGTTTCACTCCAAAACGCTCGACGCTAACGCGAAATCCAACCCTGTGTATGAAATTGATACACAAAATCGACGAGTTTAAACCTCATTGATTATGTTTGCTTGTGTATAAGAAGCAATTGTTCCTTGGTGCTAGTTCGTTGAGTGTGTTGAAGCGCAGAATTGGGGCTTTTTAATCTGCTACTGACTGAACCCTAATCAAGGTATGTAGGATAATTTGTGGTGTTTATTGGAATTGGAGTAGCGTTTTAACTAAATTTTGCTTACACTTTGATTTTATTTAGTCGTAGTTCATCATACTACACCTAATTTTTCATGGATTTTACTGTGTTTATTGAATTGAGAGTTAATTTTGATAATATATAAAGTTTACAGATTCCCAAAAATATGTTTCTGTGTTGTTCTATAACGATAAAATAGATTTAATTGTGTCGTGTAGTTAGTTAAATATGTTGTGGATGCTTGATTTTTGAAGAACATGAAGCGGTGTAAGGTAACTAGTTGATGCTACAGTGTTCATTGTAGATCATATTTATATTTATTTTTATAGTGTACGCATATGTTGTATGGTATAGTTAGTACTAACTGATGATTAGACCAAGTGTAGTAATCTTCTTAGATTGTGTAGTTATTAATAATTTAGCATTAGGTGTTGGTGTAATTGCTTGAAACATCGATGTTGTGTGCGGTGAATGATTGATGCTAACATATCCTCAGGGTCTTATGTTTTAGTGTATTTAGAATGTGTATGCATATGATTAGGAACGAGTGTATCACTACATTTATTAGTTAGTGAAGATTATACCAAGCATATAATTAAACAGTGGGATTTATATGAGCAGGCAGCCACAAGTCTATTATTTCACTATATCCAGAAGTAAGTTGAGTTTTACCTTGACTATTAGTGTTTGTTAATACAACATGTTGTATTAAATCATTTAATTTTTAATATATATTTATTATTTTAATTTATGATGGATGGGAAAGAAAAGTGAAAGCATCGCAAATAAAATATAAATTTCAAGGTTTACAAATGATTCCTCTAGTCAGGTGGATGATAAATATCTTGTTAATTACATGAATACATAACATACATATACGTCCCTACATGCAGACGAACGCGCAGGCACCCCTACATGCAGACGTACGTACGCGCAGACACCCCTACGTGCGGACGTGCGGACGACCCTACGTGCGTACCTCCCTACGTGTGTGGACGTACGTACGTGCGTACGTATCTATAAACGTTAAAACGTGCATTCATAAAATGCATGGCGTGAGTTTATATGCTGTGTAGTATGGGTTTTTTTTCTCAAGTTTGATGATACACTATAAAGTTTTTTCTAGAGTGTTATGTTTAATATGTGAGACATATTTGGTTAATGAGTATGATGCACTGTTTAATGTGTAGGATATTTTGTATGATGTGTAGAGGTTGTGAAAGGTATATATGCAAAGTGTTTAAGTTTTGTAGGTATTAATGTGAGTCCAAAAGATGTTTCGTGTTTGTTGTTTAGGATTTAATTTTCATATGTGTAGGGATATTAATGGTTGTACAGGGATATATTGGTTGCATATGTGTAGGGATATCAATGGTCATCTCTAGTTAAGTTGCATACGTGTAGCCATGTAGGAATATATTGGTTGCATATGTATAGCCTGATTAATTGTAATGATTTGTATATGTATATGCATAAGAATATCCCTACACAACCATTAAGAAAACACAAAGTTCCTACACTACACATTATGAATAATATAATCGGTGTATGTGGTACTATGATCAGGTGTAGAATGTTGTAGGTTCCCAGCCGGATCTACACGGAAATATCTCGTATTACGTAGGTGCGGAATCCCTACGTAAGACGATACGAGTGTTAGACGCGATATACATTAATACCAAGCACAAAGACACGTTACAATACTCAAAAGACACATTGTATTGCAACCTTAACACGTGATAGCCAAATCACAATTACACGTACTGAAAAAAACGTTACAAAATAAGCCGTAGCTATACATATATATCATTCGACAACTTCGCCAAACATGCTAGGCGAAGTTGTCAATAACTTCGCTTGTTCCACAAGTTCGCTTATAACAGGCGAACTTGTGAAACAACTTAACTAAAACATAACACAACCAACTAACACGATTACAAACACTAGATACTGAACTACTGGCATCATGTACCAACAGACTCCCCCTTGGCAGTAGCTTCATATCTTTAACTTCAATCACGTGTCTTGTAATCCCAAAAATCGAGTCACCCGTCTTCAAGCATGTACGCCTTCTCTGACACAAACCGTAACTACTCGCTGATATTTCTTGGCTTCTTCTTTCCAAGCCGGAATATAGAATATCTTTTTCTCGTTCAGCACCTGCAAGTCAGCTTGAGACAAATTCACCAAGTGCATTGGATCATACACTCTTAGCAACTCTTGTCATCTTCATCCTCCATCACCGCTTCAGCTGTTTCACTATCGACATACCACCATTTCAGATTCTTTAGGACATCCTTGGGCATCTGTTTCATCGGCACTTCTTTTAAACACCGGATCGGCTTATACTTCATTACCATCCAAGGCTTGCCATCAGCTCTCATACCTCTGTCTTTATCTTCAACGAGCTTTCCTTTTTGCGGTTTCAACAGCTCGAACTTTTTCTCCTTTATGCTTTCTTTACACACGATCTTTCCAATAATCCTAGCCATATTGTCATCACTCCTGTATATCAACCCCAACTTGGCTAAGCCCTTCACCTCACACTCTGGCAAGGTATTCAACGATCTCAACAATCTCTTGAAGTATTGAACTCCGTCAAAACCTTTAATCACAAACAGCCTCAACTGCTCATCGTATAACCAGCATATAATCCCCTTCTTCGATTCAGCATATCCTTTGATGCTGTAACTCTTCTTAAACATAGTAGGAACCGCCGGTTTCTTTGTCTTTACGAACCATTGAGCGTAGCCTTCTTTCCATCTCGGCTGCTCTTCCCAATCAGTCTCATCGCTTGCCATATCTTGACCCATATCTGCTTCGGGAATTTCATGCTCAACGTTTTCTTCCACAATCTCTCCCTCTTCAATCTCACTATCAATTACAATATCAGCCCCTATCTTCTCAATCTCTTCACTCGGTAACACATCATCATCACCTTCATCCTCAACATCCAACACCTCCTCAGCATCCACAACCACCACATCATCACCCCCCGATTCACCAGTTGCACCAGTAGACTCCCCCTGAGATGTGGAAGTTCCAAGAGCTTGTTCAGTTCTTGGCAACTCACCACCTGCACCTTTCGATGCATTGGGATCATCGTCTCGATCGTTACTCTTCTTCGTCCTCAGCTCATCACCCTTACAGCTCGTCTCCCCCTGAGATGCCAAGAACTGCTTCAAGGCATCAAAAAGTTTACCATGTTCAACCAGGAGGGACGACAGAATCTGATTCTCTGCAACAAGGCGTTGAATAGCGTGAGTCTGGATCAGATTTATTCTCGACTGTTTTGCCACGACCCTTTCAAGAGCTGCTATTCTTTCCGAGTCAGATAAGGTTGCATCAAAATCAAACCTCATATGTGAAATGTCTTGAGCGTACGGAGGAGGGATTCCCAAGGTAACCGGCACATCAGAAACAGGCGTAAAAGTAACCGCAGGTGGTATCGTAACAGACAACCCTGCAGTGGCAACCAGTGTCGACTCAACAAATCTTGCAACGACCTCCGATGGAGTAAGAGTTGGAGGTGGCAAGGACACAATTTCTGGAGCCGAGAGCTGAAATGTAGTGGGTGGTATGCCAAAGGAGGATGAGGTAGTCAACACAGGAACACCCGAGGTGATCGGTCCTGTAACTGTCAACGATGTAGGGACCATAGTCATACCAGACAGCGCCGGTGGAGAAAAACGAACCACCCTCGAGCTCTCACCAGCTCCCAATCCTTCACCCGTTCTTGCCCTTCTCGCTCGACGAACCAACCGATGTAAATCCTCCTTAATGTCTGATTCACTGTCATCTGTGTCTTTCTTTCTCTTCCCATGAATTCTTTCTTGAGTAATCAGAATCTGACTTGCTTCAGAAACATCATCATATGAGGAATCAGAATCAGTTCTTTCAGAATCAGCCACAGTCGTAGCTGCCATCGACACATCCACACTAGAAACCTGTGCAGCCGAGACCTGTACCTCTTCCTCTGGATCAACACGTTCCATATCGAAAAATCCTTGACCGCCGAAAGCAGCTTCAAGGTCGACGTGTTCCTCCGGTGCCACAACAGGAGCAGCAGGAAGAGATTGCTGTACCACAGGTGGTGGTTGAGGTGCTGCAGCCTGTTGCGGTGCCGAATCCCAAAACTCGTCCCCACGAGCTGCAACATACTCGGGTTGATCAAGTACCCAAATAACGGAGTATGTCAAGGACGGAGCTCTGGTTTACTTCTAGCACTTGATGATCTACATTGGGCGAAGATTCTCTTGCTGACACTCTCCACATACCGAATCGGACGGCGCTGAGGTAGTGTAGGAGCCACGTGATTCAAGATCATTTGTAAAAATCTTGGATACATCAAGAATCTCTCACGCGCCACCGCTCATCTCTGACGGTCTATCTCATAGAACACCATCTGACTGAAGCTATAACGCTTGTTGTAAGTCAGTGCTGTCATTGCCGACTGTATCGTCGCACCCATTCTATCCATACCAGCCTTTCTACCCGACATGCACTCGATCATCACGTGCATGAGAAAGCGCCATTGATCTAACAAAAACCCCTTGCGTCTCTGAGTATCCCCCAATGGACCAGAATAGCCCATTCTTAAAAAAGCACCATCTCTGAATGGAGCCACGAAGTCTATAGGATCATCTCTCGTTTCATCCCCAAACTGCAAAGCAACCCGTATCTGTTCTGATGAGAACTGCATTTCATGATTGTTAACCGTTGCACGCATAACTGGGGGCTCGATTCTGCAATCATATTCAACCGTCTGCCAGAAATTTTCTATGTTTAGTAAAGAGATGGGCAGAGTTGTAGTAATAGCATGGAAGATACACGAGCGGATAAGAAAAGTGATTATCTCGCGGTAATCATCAACACCGCTAGCATCCGGGTCCAGTGTGATGTACATATTATGCCCCGGGAAAAATTGACGGTTGTTATCACCACCTTCGTCACCACCAGCACCACCGGCTCCTGCTACAACTGCCATATCTGCACCACAAACGGTCTAAGTTAGAGAATCGTCAAGGCAGATCGTAAGTTCGCTTATTACCATGAGCGAAGTTAAGATAAACATAAGTGTGCAAGCGAAGTTAGACATAGGGCGAAGTTGAGCACAACTTCGCCTATACAATAACTTCGCCTGACAACAGTTTAAATTGCAAATAATATTTAAAGCATCAGGCGAAGTTAAGCCTAAGGCGAAGTTGAGGATAACTTCGCCTAATTATAACTTCGCCCCTGATTAATTAAAATATAAAGTAACAGGCGAAGTTAAGCTTTAGGCGAAGTTGTTCTCAACTTCGCCTAAACTATAACTTCGCCTGAACTAAAACGGCAAAGGTTTAACTGCCAAACGAAGTGAATTTGGTGAGATTGGTGATTGTGGACAATAAAGACATGATACTAAAGAGATCTAGACGATCACATTATTTACGAACACGTTAAAATAAGTTTGAAAAGTAGGTGTTTAAAAGTTTGCAAGAACGAGATCTTGAATCGGACCGGAACGGCATCTTATTAACGTGATTAACATTGATTATACATTATCCCGACCCTACACACCTTTAATACGGGTTGAAATTGAGGAATAATAACAAGGTTTGATTCGATTGACAAGTTCGCCGAGGGTTGTTATGATAAGTTCGCCTGTATTTTTGAGAATATGAAAGGTTTGACCAAAAAGTTTCATTATATAGTGTTTATATTATACAGGCGAAGTTAGGGTTAACTTCGCTTACCCCTTAACTTCGCCTGTTAAACAAGTTCGCCTTTAAAATCTGTTAAAACAACTTCGCTCACAATTTACATAACAAACCCTTAAAAATTTAGCATTATGCTATTAACTTATGAAACTTCCTTTAAAGAGTTAAATGTTACGATCAAAGACCAAGTAACCAAGTTTTCAACCATAAAACAAAATATGCAATGAAAATTTTAGAAGTAAAATACACGGGATCAAATTTCAGTCTTGACAGGGACTAACATGTTTTAGAAAAGATCCGAACAGGAATCATACTAATTAGATGGCTGTCACATAGATCCATGTTCAGCTGTATTATGACATAAAGAAACAGGTTGTAAGCAGGTAAACAACTTAGTATGGTTTTCATCGCTTCTGTGATACGGGTTAGGTTCAATTAAGCTCAAAATATAAATGGACACCACATCAGAGATTGTGATGTCTCCTATCTATTCTCAAAGCGTATTTGGCTTTCCCCACGTCACCCCGAGTTGACCTCGACCCGTAGTGTCTGATAAAGCTGTAAATACATCTTGATCTTTTAGAGTCTTCGTCTCGTTCTCGTTCTTGCCTCTTGATTGATAAGTATTACATAATAGACTTCAAAAGGCTTTAATAATAATCTTTTTTTTATGATTTACATAGCCTCAAACAGTAGACTACTGCAAGTCCCGAATCTGGATCACTGCAGTTTCTTGACACACTATCTTCTCGTGAATCAGAACACTCACGGGCTCGTGTATGACTGGGTAATCACTTTTCTGCCTATCATTCGGAAAGATATATATGGAGACATACACAACTCTTAATGAGTTGTCCCTTTTAATTGAGAAGATGTAGTTAGTATCACTTCTACTTTTACGCACCATAAAAAGCTACCATAACATACAATGACTGTTCTAGAGTCTTTTAGGCCTAATAACTTCACTAGTTAAGCACACATAAATAGTTTGTGTATCACTTTCCAAGGTTGGATCAATTTTCATATAAACATTGTATAGAAACTTCTTACGAAGTAGTAGACTTGAAAAATTATATCATCTCCCAAAAAAAAATTAAATTCTATCGCCCCGATCAAGTCAAAGTCATCAGGTAAACGGCTATCCTGAAGATCCAATGGATCAGCTGGACCGACCACATACGAATATGCTTCCTTTTAACTAAGTATGAACGACTATTTTTCAGCGACAGAATAAAAACACATCATAAACTGCCCCAGTCGCTTTCAGTCATCTGGTTAATGGCTATCCTCATAATCTACTGGTTGAAGTGAGGACCAAACACATCCGAAGATATGTCCTTCAAACTGAAGCAACCGACATAATTCTAAGCGGTATTGACTTTTTTTTTAGGTAAAAATGAAAAATACGGTTACTCGGGATTGATCATCCCATTAAACTCAACAAGGTTTTGGAAACGAGTTCTGTCAAACGCTTTAGTAAAAAGATCAGCGAAATTATCTAACGAATCAACCTTTTCGAGCACTATTAATTTCTTCTCAGCACAATCCCGTATAAAATGATGACGAATGTCAATGTGTTTAGTTTTGCTGTGCTTTACGGGATTGTTAGTTACTGAGATCGCTGCAGTGTTATCAATGCAAATAGGAGTTTGAGTGAAATTCAGACCGTAATCGCGCAATTGCTGTTGTATCCAAAGAACCTGGGAGCAGCAGTTTGATGCTGCCATGTATTCTGCTTCACAGGTAGAAATAGCTACAGCGGTCTGCTTCTTGCACTGCCACGAAACCAATCTTCCTCCCAGAAACTGACATCCACCGGTCGTCGACTTCCTGTTCTGATTGCAACCTCCATAGTCAGTATCTGTATAAGCGACCAAATCCAAGTCTCCTCCTTTCGTGTACCACAATCCCAGCTTAGGCTTGCCTTTGAGATACCGTAGTATTCTCTTCACTCCCTTCATGTGAGATTCCTTTGGGCTTGCCTGAAATCGAGCACAGAGACAAACTGCAAACATAATGTCAGGTCTAGATGCAGTTAAATACATTAAAGAACCTATGATTGCTCGATATGGGGTGGGGTCCACATCTGCGTCACTGTCTGAATCAGCACCCAGCTTGTGGTTGACGCAAACCGGAGTATCAAATGGAGTGTTGTCCTCCATCTTGAAGCGTTTGAGAACATCTTGGACATATTTAGTTTGATGGATGAACATCCCATCTTTCTTCTGATCGACCTGTAATCCTAAAAAGAACGTTAATTCACCCATTGCGCTCATTTCAAACCTCCTTTTCATAACTTCTTCAAATTCCTGACACATGGCGACCTTTGATGCAGCAAAGATGATGTCGTCCACATAGACTTGAACAAGAAGAAAATCTCCCCCCTTTCTCTTGACAAACAGCGTGCTGTCGATCGTTCCTCTTTCGAACCCATTCTCAAGTAAGTAATCAGACAAGGTTGCGTACCAGGCACGAGGGGCATGATGTAGTCCATATAGCGCTTTACTTAACTTGTACACGTGATCAGGAAAGTATGGGTCAGGAAAACCTGGAGGCTGCTCAACATACACAACCTCATTGACTTTACCGTTAAGAAACGCACTTTTCACATCTAACTGGAACACCTTCAACTCATTGTGTGCAGCAAATGCCAAAAACAAACGAATCGCTTCCAATCTTGCCACAGGAGCAAACACTTCACTGAAGTCGATCCCTTCTTGCTGATTAAACCCTTTTACGACCAGCCTCGCCTTGTTCCTGATGATTATTCCTTTCTCATCTCTCTTACATTTGAAAACCCATTTAGTGCCAATCGCATGCACATTCTTCGGTTTTGCAACCAATTTCCATACCTCCATCTTCTCGAACTGGTCTAACTCTTCTTGCATGGCTTCGACCCACGAGCTGTCTTTTAGAGCCATTTGATAGTTCTTTGGTTCAATTTGGCTGATAAAGCAGGTGTACAAGCATTCGTTAATGATACCTGTTTCTTTAATGCTTGCGTAAACACAGGTGTGCTCATTCAAGCTTCGTCTTGTTTGTACACCGTCAGATAGATCACCTATTACATTCTCCAAAGGGTGATTTTTGTGAATTCCTGTAGTCGGAACCGAACTGACTTGCAGATTGTCTTCCAGGTTCGAAGAGAGATCATCAATGGGTGATTGATGTTGAGAGTGAAAAGGGTTGTAAAATTCTTCTTCAATAGAGGCGGCAGGTGCATTAACGTCACTTGACGTGGAAGGTTGACTTTCGTCGTATCGTGGACGTTGCACAATATTTTCCTCCTCATCATACAAAATCTGTGAAGCAATTTTCTCATCAACTTCTGCAAAATCCAAGTAAGGAATATTAAAGGATTTGAACAGTTTATCATAGTCAAAAACTTCAGCGGGTCCCGTGCTGGGCATTGGTGGTTTGTAACTCGTGATGTCGGTGTTACATACCACTTCAACCTTGCTGTTCGATAAATTAAAGACTCTTCTGGTGTCCCAACAACATATCCGACTAAAATACCTTCGTCGGCTTTCTCACCAAATTTAGAGTTTGTCTTTAATATCGTACATGGGGACCCGAATTGTTCGAGACCATTCAAGTTTGGCTTTCGACCATGCATAAGTTCATAGCAAGTTTTATTTAGCCTTTTAACAGTTAGAACACGATTAAGGATATAACAGGCTGTGGCAACTGCTTCAGCCCAGAACACCACGGGAAGTTTAGCATCAGCCAGCATGGTTCTGGCTCCTTCAATTAGCGTCCTGTTCTTCCTCTCAGCCACCCCATTTTGTTGCGGAGTATACGGGGCGCTGTACTGGTGTTCTATCCCTTTCTGTAAGCAGAACAGCTCCATTTGGTAGTTTTTGAACTCTGTCCCATTATCACTCCTGATGTACTTAACCTTTCTCCCCATAATATTCTCAACCTTGGTAATCAAGTTAATTACCAATTGAACCGTCTCATCCTTTGTCTTCAGAAAATACACCCAAGGTATCGAGAGTAATCATCAGTTACTACCAAGCAGTATGAAGTTCCACCAAGACTCTTTACATTTACAGGACCAAAGAGATCCATGTGAAGTAGGTCTAGTGTACTGACAATTGAGTTGACCATCTTGGAGTGATGAGGTTTCTTGTGTTGTTTTCCCTTCTTGCACGATAAGCATTGATCTTCAAAGTTGAAATTCTTCAAGGGAACACCAAGCACCAGCCCATTCTTGACAATGTAGTTCATTTTTCTAAGATGTATATGCCCCATTCTTCGATGCCATAATTCGGACTCCGATTCAGTTGCCTTTGACAAAAGACATGATTCTTCTGTTGCCATCTCAGTTGACCTCATATCCATGACGTATGTGTTCTTTTCTCTTGGAGCTTTCATCACTACCCATGCCTCTGGTATCTTAAAACCAGGATACAGAACAATAGCTTCATTTTTAGTAAAGTGCACTGTGTAATCTTTGTCACAAATCTGAGACACGCTCAACAAATTATGCTTCAACTCCTCAACAAAATTCACCTTCTCTAGTTTCATTTTACCATTTGTCACTGTTCCAATACCCGTAATCCTACCACCGCTCTCTCCAGTGAAACTTACTCTTCCTCCTTGAACAGGTTTCCATTCATGTAACAAATTCTTGTTACCAGTCATGTGCCGGGAACAGCCACTATCCACAGCCCACCGATTGTTTACAGTCCTGTTCAACTGTTCCTGCACGATTAAAGCAAAGGATTAAAATCTGGGGACCCAAGACCTATAGGTCTTGGGTCGATTAAATCTGTTAAACGGCATCCCGTACTTTTGCTGTTCAAAGTCAGTTTGAGAATAATTTCTGTAAGTTCTATAAGGATACCTTCTTGAGAATTGACTATGAGGCCATCCAAACCTTAGTGAATTAACTGAATTATAATTGTTGGTTCGGTTGTTTACTGGGAAAAACTGAGATCGATTTCTTTGAAATCTTGGATTAGTCCAATGTCTGAATTTTGGAGAGTTAACATTCTTACCATTATAGTAATTACTATTAGTTTTATTCTCAGTTTTCGGAGGCCTCATACCTCTGAATCTCTGATTCAGAGGGCAATTAGCAATTAGGTGCCCGATTTGATTGCATCTGAAACAACTCATGTGTTCAACTTTCGTCTCAACAGTTGTTTCAGATGTTGAGGCTACATTACTATTTGTTTGTCTAACATATGGTGGGACAAACGGGTTTAGGGGAGAAATCTTTTCAGTTGGCTTATATTCCTCCCCACGTTTTAGTAATACTACCTCTTCTTTTATCTCACTAGATTCGGATGTCTTGTCCGAATTTGATGAGACAGAACTAGGAGCAGAAATCTTAACATCCGAAACAGGCGTACTTGTTTCGCTTCGACTAACTTCAGGTTCTTTAATTGAAACTTTGACAGGAACTGTCTGACTCATCTCATCATCAACAGATTTCTGATTACTAGGATTATACGTATAGTTATGATTATATGGTGGTGGAACTTCAGAATATCCAATTCCCCCTTTTTTAACTGGGGAATGTTGAACACTTACGATGTGATCAAGCATTGCAGAGGAATTTCTAAACTGTTCAATTTTTCTGTTCAGTTCCACCACTTTTACCTGGTAATCAGCTATCTGTTTATCCCTCTCAGCAATTAGTTTGGTTTTCTCTTCTACGACTTCATAACTAAGATTAATTACTTGTATTTTCTCAGCTAGACTGGCTTTAAGACTCCTGATATCTTTTTCACTAGCTTTTATTTTTACCTTGTAACTGTTTTCTCTAGTTTTAGTGTAATGATGATCTTCTTTTAATGTTTTAAATTGAGCGTCCAAACTAATAAACTAATCAGCTACGGTTTTCAATTATTCAGACAGATTTTCACATTGCATACATGGGAGTTCAGGACTTACCTCAGAAAGCTGATCGTTCACTTCTGCCATGTAAGCTTGAATTTCTCCTGTCTCTTTCTCACTTCCTGCAGTTTAGATGTTCACCAAATTTGCCTGTTCGAAGACTTCCTCAACCTGTAGATTCCAGTTATACCCACTATTGTGTCTAGATACCATAGCCTTATACTCACTATCTCCCCCATTCTGTTGTGCAGACCTGGTCTGGCTGCGTTCGACTCTCTCATTTGTACATTCCTTGGCAAAGTGACCATTTTGTTGACAGTTATAGCATTGAACCTTTGACTTGTCAAACCCTGGTCTTTCACCAACGAACTTTCTACTCGTTTTCTTCATGAACCTTTTAACTCTTCTTACTATCATCGCCATCTGCCACTGCAGATCCATCTCTTCCAGATCATCAGCATCAATCTGATCATAGTATTCATCCAAAGTTTCGGGATCGACTATTTTACCTTTGATATAATTTTCATAAGATGCAATGAAAGATGCATAGAGGGCAAACTGCTGTTCAGCTGATTTAACACTCATGGGCATCTGTGAGTATTTGTTGGTTTGAGAATTTGATGAAAAGTTACCAGTTGTGGCTTGAGGTTTTGAAGAATTACTTCCTCCAGCTACAAAACATACATCACCATCCATGTTGAGAGTCATATGACCATCATGAGTTGAGTTTGAGCTTGAGTCTCCCTTTGAGTAGTAAGCAGATGATTCTGATCTTGAACTTGAACTTGAACTAACTTTTGCACCGTACATTCCCAGATCCTGAACCTGATCAGTTGGTGTCTCTTTCCGAACCATGTTTAGTTCAAAAGTTCGTAATTTATTGACTGCTGTTTCCAAATCAATATCGGCAAACTCTTTATCTTCTCTCATCAAAACCGTGTACATTTCCCATTTCGGTGGAAGAGCATCAAGAAGTTTCTCGACTATCTCTTCTTCTTTGTACACAATGGAGTAATTGCTGAGTTCGGTCATCAGGTGATAATATCTTGTGATGATATCATCAAGTGATTCATTTTTCAAATATTTTAACACCGAGAATTGGGTTTTTAGTAGCTTAATCTTGGATGCACGTATCCCCACATTACCTTCATATCGGTTTTCTAGAGCTTCCCAAAGCTCTATAGCAGTTTTGTATTTCTTGAAGGTGTGTAGAATCTCTTGTGGAAGAGCCATGGTGATTGCTGCATGAGCTTTACTCTCTGCCTCATACATCTTCTTTTCTTCCTCTTCCATCTTATTGTACTTCTTAATCTGATCACGACCCTCAAACAAGGCCGTTGGTGGAATGTATCCATCTTGAATGCACACCCACATCTTAGCATCTTGATATTTAACATACTGCTCAAACCGATCTTTCCAAGCCACGAAATCGGTACCCTTAAGCATTTTCGGAGCCTTAGTAGCTGAACCTGCTTCCACCTCCATCTTCACCAGTTCCGTAATGTTTATAGAAGTCATCTTTGAAAGAAACACGACTCGAAAACACAAAGGAACTCAAAAATAATATTTTATTATTCTGAACAGTACCCAGTAGGCGAAGTTATTCTTAACTTCACTTAGGATTAACTTCGCTTGAATACTTAACTTCGCTGAAACTCTTAACTTCGCTTTCTTCTTAAGTTCGCCTGATGTTAACTTCGCTTGATGACAACTTCACTTATTTAAGCGAATTTGTGAGGCAGGCGAAGTTAAAGATAACTTCGCTTAAACTTATATCTTCTCCTAAACCCTACAAACAGTGGCGGCAACTTCGCCTGATGAACAAACGGTTTTTGCAGGTTTTAATTTGACATATTGCGAGGTATGCGAAGGTGTAATGGGTTATATTTGATAGTGGGAGATGAGTAGGACACAAAACTCGGTATTTCAACATAAACTCGTTCCGCGAATAGTCGAATGGAACAATTTCTACACTCGTGTGATAATCCCGAACCACACAATCACGAGCAAACGCTCTGATACCAATTGTAGGTTCCCAACCGGATCTACACGGAAATATCTCGTATTACGTAGGTGCGGAATCCCTACGTAAGACGATACGAGTGTTAGACGCGATATACGTTAATACCAAGCACAAAGACACGTTACAATACTCAAAAGACACGTTGTGTTGCAACCTTAACACGTGATAGCCAAATCACAATTACACGTACTGAAAAAAACGTTACAAAATAAGCCATAGCTATACATATATATCATTCGACAACTTCGCCTAACATGCTAGGCGAAGTTGTCAATAACTTCACTTGTTCCACAAGTTCGCTTATAACAGGCGAACTTGTGAAACAACTTAACTAAAACATAACACAACCAACTAACACGATTACAGACACTAGATACTGAACTACTGGCATCATGTACTAACAAATGTGTAGGTATATTCATACTTCTTACAATGATGAGTTGTAACCTAGCCAGGGAAAAATGAACGGATTGGGTAATGGACCAACTCATTTTATTGCAGGTCAAATTTTGCTGTGTTGACACCAATGCTTGTCTTTGTTCATTATTTGAATTTTGTAAATAGTTAATGAATTAACTGTGAGCAATATTACAAATACTTAAATTAAAACTATTTTGTAGATTTTAAGCATTGGATATTGGATTTAGGTACATGTACATGTGTGCTACTATACTCAGTATATATATATCATATGCATTTATATAATGATATGTATGCGCTGCGTATATTTGTTTGTAGTGTTTGATATATAATAATATGCTAATATGAAACCTAATTACATGTTTAGTATTTTTTTAAAACTTTGGTGTGTTTCATTGCAAAAGCAGAATGACATTATCTCAACATTCACATGTTACCAAGTAAAAGATGGAGGCCCGGTTAAGACATATAGCATCTAAAGAATAAGATATTTTAGACCTTCTTAGTTTTTGATGATTGTTTTGTTGATGGAGTATGCAAAGAATGACTAGTATGCTTACTAGTTTTAACCCACTAACGGGACGTTGTGTTTTGTATAAGATAAACTATTGGGAACCTAGTGTAACGATTCCGGCAAATTCAGGTATACCCTAGCCGGAATATACTATTTACGTGTTATTTAATATTGATTATATGAGTTATAGCACGTTTATACGAATATATATGGTTCACAAGTATGAATCATACTCAATTATATAGTGAATCGTATTGGAATTACAATTAACCAATGAACGATTATTGAAACCCGAACGAATCGGGAATTACATTATAGACGAAGTATATAATGTTTAGTGATATTTACGAAGTATTAATGCTTCGGGATAAGTAAATTATAGCACAGAAAAAGGATTTCGATTTAATGGTACGTCGGTGCGCTAAACGAAACCTTTAACACCAAACCAAGCGAGAGACGATCAATCAAGCCGAAAAAGATGCGTAATTATTAATAATATGATGTTTTAATGTCATGGGTTAAGTTTTTAAAGTTTTTAAATCAGTTTTATGTAAGTTTCATTTTAACCCGAAAAACGACCATTTTAGGCTCGTTTTAAGCCGAATTACGAGTTTAAACGAGAAACGAACTGAACCAGACTATCCACAACATTATCCGGATTGTGTAATCCAAATGTGTGGCTAATATTGAACTTGTGGGGCCCCCCCCACACCACCACTTAGGCCGGCCATGGTTATACACCCACACAATCCATTTTTCTTTTTTTTACAACACATTTCACACAAACTCTCTCAAATCTTCAAACATACATCCAAGCTCTTGAGTTTTTAACCAAAAATCACAAGGTATGAACATGTTTTGATGCTTGAATCCTACTTCTAACTCCATGATCTTGAGAAAAGGAAGGTTCCAAGTGAAATATGGGTGAAAACCCGAGATGGAACCGGTTCTCGTATGATCAAGGGACGTATACAAGTTATACAAAGGATCTTGATCCAAGTAATGAGTTAAAAGTGTTTAGAATAAAATTTTACGGTTAAAATCTTGTTAAAATGGATTTCCAAGTGAAAGATGGGTGAAAACCCGAGATGAAACCGACTCTTGCATGATCAAGAGATGTATACATGTTATACAAGGGATCTTGGTCCAAGAAATGAGTAAAAAGAGTCGAGAACGGATTTTTACGGTTAAAACCTTTGTTTTTACTTAAAAACCGACACTATGAAAGAAATGGTTTGATTGTTGGTATAGTTTGCTTGGTATAGTGTTATTGTGCTTGTAAGTGTTGTGTCTAGCGGCTAGCAAAGGCTAGAAACCAAGATCCTTGCGATCTAAAGCTAGAAAACACAAGATAGTTCGGTTTTCGTGTGTATATGAAATTTGGACAGATTTTCGTGTGCTTAGAGTCGGGTCACTAAATTTCACAGAGATGATCTACACATGAAAATATGAGATCTGTGAATTTTTGGTAATTTTTGGATAAAAGATGAATATTTGGTGAATTTAATGCTCGGTTTTGGCCAAAAATAGTGAAAAATAGCTAAACATGATGAAAAATTCTGGAAAATTTAAGATAAGCTTTTTATAACATATAAAAGTCACCCACAAAATTTTAGCTCAGTTGGAAAAGTCTAAGTAGGCTTTTCGGTGAAACGAGTTCTAGGGCTTTCTAGCTCGGTTTTGGGTGAAAATGGCTTGAAAAATGAGTTTTAAAATCTGGAAAAATTCCAGGAAGTTATGAGGATGACAGAGATCATCCAAGAAAAATTTGGGAGCAATGTTACCATCTGAGTCCTTAGAATTGTCGCGGGGTTAACGTTGTCCCCGGATCGAGTACAATACTGGGTTAACAATGTCCCCAGATGTACCGATTAATACGGATTTAGTTTATGGGAATTATATAGTAACGACTAGATATTATATTACAGATCCAGGCACGTAGCTGTTCATTGTATTACCCACAGACTCACAAAAAGGTGAGTTTTCACGAGCCCCTTTTAATGAACTGTTTTAAATATTTTCCCGGGGCGGAAAGCATGATTGTGTTAAATTATCTAAGTACATACCGATCGTATGGAAACACTTGTATATTTTTATATATATATATGGTATGATGCATAGAATAGATAATTTGTTTATCGGGTGGAATTGTCCTGGGTTAACAGTGTTCCCAGAGGGTATTGGATATGTTTCTGGGTTAACAGTGTCCCCAGAGGTTACTGGATATGGTTCTGGGTTAACAGTGTCCCCAGAGGTTATTGGATATGGTTCTGGGTTAACAGTGTCCCCAGAGGGTATTTGATATGCGCTGGGTTAACAGTGTCCCCAGGGGTTATTTGATATGTACTGGGTTAACAGTGTCCCCAGGGGTTATTGGATATGTTCTGGGTTAACAGTGTCCCCAGGGGTCATTTAATGTGTTTTTGGGTTAATAGAGTTTTCATTAACGGGCTTAGCATAATTTCATCATTAACATATGATTTTTATACTGATCTATGGTTTATTTAAATTAGTGAAACTCACCAACTATTCGTAGTTGACCCGTTTTCTTTACATGCTTTCTAGGTATGCCCAGGTTGGAATGATTGATATGTGCTTAACTATCTGTGCTACCTGTTGGAAGCTTGCTGCTCTGTATTTTGTAATGAATATATATTAATGTCTTATTGGTAATATATGTGTGTAACACCTAGACAGTAACGTAACTCGCAACAATGTAATATGTTATAAATTAATGTAGTGGTATTTTCTTTATAAGCAATGCTGTTGATATCAGATGTGTCTGTTGCATCCCGTGTACGTTTCCGCTGCGGTTACGGGGTGTTACAGAACTTGGTATCAGAGCCATTGGTTATAAAGAATTAGGATGTCTGAAAAAGATACCTAAAATATAACCAGTAGCTCAAGTATTATAGGATCTGAATATCAACTAATAATATATAGTGACGAGATCGGGATGAACTTGGTTGGACAAGTGGGTTATTATGGTCCGGAACATAATAACAGACTTGTCTGCACGAGGGAATTCAGGGGAAGTCACGGGGGACTTAAATAGGTAAAATTGGCAACATATGTGTAAATGTATAATAATATTATTATGTGGCAAAATTGTATAAGTAAGTGCATGATTAATTTAATTATGAATTACACTATGGAAAGGGACTATATGTTTGTTAACTTGTGTGCAGGTAAAAATGGCAAGAACACCTAGTGTGTCGACGGAAGAGGACCCGGAAGAGGTCAGTTCCGGGGCCTCTGGAAGCCCAAGTTTAGCACCCAGCTCCGAGCCTTCAGAGGCTAGTCATAGTACTTCTAGACAGACCACCCCAGCTAGGAGTGCTAGTTTACCCTCCCCTGCTAGGGTTACCAGGTCTCCTACCCCGCCCGCACCACAGACCGCCCCGATTCCCCCCAGACACGGTCCCCGCCTCACGGCGCGGATCAGTGCCCCGTATGTCCCGCCCACCGTTACCCCACCCAGATCCACATACCACCGGGGCGAGTCTTCCCGCCCCCAACCCGAGCCTACGACCCTACCTGTGTGGGGTCTTCCGAGGCAGGAACGGGACTTGGCGGCTTGGCTACGTGTTCTCACCGAACAGGTGAACGAGCACTCTGCCGCCCTGGTCGTGGGGGTACAGAGGCGAGCGTACCTCGGGGACAGCATACTGGACCACCAGTATGCTATTAACCAGTTAAAGAGGGAGTGCTCATACTCCCACTGGTTGATCGGCCAGATGGAAACCCGAATCCGGGTTATGGTGGCGGTGTTGGTGGTGCTGGTGGCGGTGTTGGTGGGGTTGGTTTACCACCATGTGTAGATGTGTTAGATGGTAGAATCTTGAACCGCTTTTTGATACTCCGTGTAAGTAATTAGTGGTGATACTAACACGGAGTGAATCTTGTTTAGTTGTAGTACAACCACTGGCCCCTAGGGTGGGTCTCTTGTAGGGCATATCACTATAGATACTTTTGGGTATCATTCAAGCACTGACCCCTTTGCGGGTTATGTCGAGATGATACCGACATAGGGCCCTTGTAATAAAACTAGTTATGTAATGTTGACTGAAAGTATGTAAACTGATGTTTGTGTAATGTGAATCAATGTTTACTAATGAATGAAATATGTATTGTGTTTTATGTTTTGAAATGGTATTGATTATATATATTTCTTTGATGATTGTGTAGAATGGCACCGAAACGATCCACGAAAATATCGGAAGTAGATGTGAGCCGTTTGATTGCTCAACAGTTGGAGGCGGCGATACCGGATATAGTATCGCGCATTGCCGCCAGTATTAATAATTCATCTAATCCAACCCCTCCGAGCAATCAAACGCCCATAAATAATGGCGGGGAACATAATGCTAATCCTCCACCTACCGATAACACGATTCCGAGTAATGACGCACCGCCTACGGTGGTCGCTACCGACAGTAATGGCCCTATACCTACCGTAGAGACCAACCGCACTGGACCATCCAGGGGTTGTTCAATCAAGGACTTTATGTTATGCAAGCCTTTAGAGTTTAACGGGTCGGAAGGACCGAATGGGTTAGTGAAATGGATAGAGAAAATAGAATCAGTGGTGAATATCAGCAACTGTCCCGAGGATTGTGTCGTTAAGTATGCCACCTGTACGTTCACAGACCATGCCTTGACATGGTGGAACACCATAGTACAGACTCGAGGTCAGGCGGCGACAAACCGCATGACCTGGACAGAGCTTAAGGATCTTGTTTTGAAACATTTCTGCCCAAAGAATGAATTGCAGAAACTGGAACATGAGTTGTGGAACCTAGAGATGCATGGGGCGGACCACTTGGGATATACCAACCGGTTTAATGAACTGTCACGATTAGTGCCGTGGTTGGTCACCCCAGAGTCAAAGAGGGTGGAACGTTATATTTGGGGACTTACTCCAGTAGTGAGGAGTATAGTTAACGCGGGAGGACACCAGACGTATGAGGGTGCAGTGACACAGGCTGGTATTGTCACGTATGATTGCTTAAGGAGTGGATCGCTAAAGGCGACAGGAGAGTCGGCTGGAGGAAAGCGAGGTACGTATGACAATAGGATCCGGGAGAAGCAGCAAGGTAAACGTGCTAGACCCACTGCCCAGAACTACGCCATGACTAGTTCGGGCGGAAGGCAAGAACCGCAGAGGGGAACGTTTCCTAAATGTGGGAAATGTGGTTACCACCATGGTGGCGTGTGCAAAGAGGTGGTGTGCCACCGGTGTGGCAGGATTGGGCACTACGCACCCAGTTGTAGGACAAACTTGAACAACCTGAACCGTCAATCGCAACCTATCCGTGCGCAATCATTTAGGAACCAACCAACCCAACAGCAAAACCCCCAAGGAAACCAATTGGTGACCACCAGTCGTGCTTGCTACGAATGCGGTAGCACAGATCACTTCAAGAAAAACTGTCCGAAGCTGAACCAAGGAAGAAATGGGCGGCAACCCGCGGGTCAGGCATCGTCGTCCAACCCGGCGAGAAGCCGAGCTTTCGTGATAGGGGCGAGCGAAGCACGTCAGGACCCCAGCGTAGTGACAGGTACATTCCTTGTTTCTGACCATTACGCTTCTGTATTATTTGATACGGGTGCTGATAGAAGTTTCGTCTCCGTTAAATTCCTGTCATTAGCAAACATGCCGGTTAGTGAATCCATAGAACCCTATACCGTAGAAGTTGCTAACGGTAAGACCATGTTAGTCAATCAAATTGTTCGGAATTGTCCTTTTATTCTAAACGAACAATCCTTCCTGATTGACTTGTTACCTGTAGAACTGGGTAGTTTTGATGTGATAGTGGGAATGGATTGGTTAGCACGCATCAAGGTAGAAATAAATTGTGAAAAGAAACTCGTCAAAATCCGGGTGTCGGATGACGAAGAAGTATTAGTGCAGGGTGATAAGTTGGGCAATATGATGCCATTTATATCTCACCTCAAGGCACTAAAATATATGCGTCAGGGATGTGTGGCGTATCTAGCGAGCCTGACGGCCACTGATTCTGAGGAAAAACGAGTGGACGATATTCCCGTGGTACGCAAATTTCCACAAGTTTTCCCAGAAGAACTTCCTGGATTACCGCCAACCCGACAAGTAGAATTCAGAATCGACTTATTACCTCAAGCCGGCCCTGTTGCTAAGGCCCCTTACAGACTTGCACCGTCCGAGATGCAAGAATTATCCAACCAGTTGCAGGAATTGTTGGATAAGGGATTTATACGTCCCAGTTATTCCCCGTGGGGTGCACCTGTACTATTTGTGAAAAAGAAGGACGGAAGCCTTCGAATGTGCATTGACTACAGGGAATTGAACAAATTAACCATCAAAAATAGATATCCTCTTCCCCGAATCGATGATTTGTTCGACCAACTACAAGGTGCGAGCTGTTTCTCAAAAATTGATCTTAGATCGGGATACCACCAAGTTAGAATTCATGAGGAGGATATCCCAAAAACCGCGTTTCGGACTCGCTACGGCCACTACGAATTTTTAGTTATGCCTTTTGGGCTAACAAATGCGCCAGCGGTGTTCATGGATCTCATGAACCGAGTCTGTAAACCCTACCTCGACAAATTCGTCATTGTATTTATTGACGATATTTTGATATATTCAAAAAGTAAAGAAGAACATGAGCGACATTTGAGGTTAATTTTGGAGCTTTTGGATCAGGAGAAGTTGTATGCAAAATTCTCCAAGTGTAACTTCTGGTTACAAGAGGTGCAATTCCTCGGTCACGTTATAAACCACCAAGGAATACACGTTGATCCGAGTAAAGTTGAAGCAATTAAGGATTGGCAAGCGCCTAAATCTCCGAAGGAAATCCGCCAATTCTTAGGCTTAGCTGGATACTATCGTCGATTTATAGAGAACTTTTCCAGCATCGCCCAACCTTTAACCCTCCTGACTCAAAAGGATCGGAAATATGAATGGGGAGAAGAGCAGGAAACGGCGTTTCAAACGCTAAAGCAAAGGTTGTGTCAAGCACCAATCTTAAGTCTCCCCGACGGAGACGATGGATTTGTTGTATATTGTGACGCATCCCGTAAAGGGTTAGGATGCGTGTTGATGCAAAATAAAAAGGTCATAGCCTATGCGTCTCGACAGTTGAAAGTTCATGAGAAAAACTACACTACTCATGACTTGGAACTGGGAGCAGTCATCTTTGCACTTAAAATCTGGAGACACTATCTCTACGGTACAAAGTGCACCATATTCACTGATCATAAAAGTTTGCAACACATATTCGATCAGAAAGAACTGAATATGAGGCAACGAAGGTGGGTCGAGTTGCTGAGTGACTATGACTGTGACATTCGATATCACCCCGGCAAGGCTAACGTCGTAGCCGATGCCTTGAGTAGGAAGGATCGGGTTAAACCATTGCGAGTGCGGGCGTTGGGGGTGATAGTCCAGTCAAACCTTTCGGATTTGATTCGAGTCGCTCAACGCGAGGCGTTGAAAGAGGACCAATTGGATAAAGAAGGACTTTACGGGAATGAGAAGAATTTCGAACAGCGTGTGGACGAAATTCTCTATTTCAAAAATCGGATTTGGATCCCGACCCTCCATGACCTTCGTGAATTAATCATGGACGAAGCGCATAAGTCGAAATATTCCATACATCCGGGATCTGATAAAATGTACCAGGATGTGAAAGAATTTTACTGGTGGCCAGGTATGAAAAAGGATATAGCCACATACGTCGGCAAGTGTACGACGTGTGCGAGGGTTAAGGCGGAGCACCAGAAACCTTCGGGAATGTTACAACAACCGGAGATTCCCGAATGGAAATGGGAGCAAATCACAATGGATTTCGTGACACACCTCCCTAAGACATCCCGGGGAAATGATGCAATTTGGGTAATCGTGGATAGATTAACCAAATCGGCACATTTTATTCCGATTAGAAACAATTATAACACCGAGAGACTTGCGCAAATTTATATAAATGAAATAGTGTCTCGTCATGGCATCCCCATCTCGATCATCTCCGATAGGGATAGCCATTTCACCTCCAAACTTTGGCAAGCTGTCCAAGAAGCGTTGGGAACACGTATTGACCTAAGCACAGCTTACCACCCTCAGACCGATGGTCAGTCTGAGAGGACCATTCAAACTTTGGAGGACCTGCTTCGTGCCTGCGTACTGGACTTTAAGGGAAATTGGGATCAACATCTCCCACTCGTTGAATTTTCCTATAATAACAGTTACCATAGCAGTATAAAGGCAGCACCTTATGAAGCATTGTATGGGCGGAAGTGCCGATCACCACTTTGCTGGTCTGAAGTGGGAGACCCGCAGGTCATTAGATCGGATCTGGTCCAGGAGACGACCAGCAAGATTCTTGAAATTAAGAACAACCTAAAAGCCGCGCGGGACCGGCAGAAGAGTTATGCCGATACCCGTCGAAAACCATTGTCATTTAAGAAGGGTGAAAAAGTATATCTGAAAGTATCACCCTGGAAAGGAGTGGTCAGATTTGGAAAGGCGGGGAAGTTGGCCCCTAGATATATTGGACCATTCATTATTACTGCAAAGATCGGCCCGGTAGCTTACCGACTAGAACTGCCTGAGGAACTAAGTGCAGTTCATAACGTGTTTCATGTGTCAAATTTGAAAAGATGTCTGGCGGATGAGACAACTGTGTTACCCTTAGAGGGTGTTCAAATAAGTGATAGGCTCAACTTCGTAGAGGAGCCCATCGAAATAGTGGACGGTAAAATCAAGCAACTTAGACACAATAAGATCTCGTTGGTCAAAGTTAGATGGAATTCGCAACGAGGCCCAGAATTTACTTCGGAACGAAAGGACGAATTTCGGAAGAAATACCCCCACCTATTTCCTCAAAAGGAAGTAGTTGACGCGTAAAATTTCGAGGACGAAATTTTTATAACGGGGGGAGAATGTAACGATTCCGGCAAATTCAGGTATACCCTAGCCGGAATATACTATTTACGTGTTATTTAATATTGATTATATGAGTTATAGCACGTTTATACGAATATATATGGTTCAAAAGTATGAATCATACTCAATTATATAGTGAATCGTATTGGAATTACAATTAACCAATGAACGATTATTGAAACCCGAACGAATCGGGAATTACATTATAGACGAAGTATATAATGTTTAGTGATATTTACGAAGTATTAATGCTTCGGGATAAGTAAATTATAGCACAGAAAAAGGATTTCGATTTAATGGTACGTCGGTGCGCTAAACGAAACCTTTAACACCAAACCAAGCGAGAGACGATCAATCAAGCCGAAAAAGATGCGTAATTATTAATAATATGATGTTTTAATGTCATGGGTTAAGTTTTTAAAGTTTTTAAATCAGTTTTATGTAAGTTTCATTTTAACCCGAAACACGACCATTTTAGGCTCGTTTTAAGCCGAATTACGAGTTTAAACGAGAAACGAACTGAACCAGACTATCCACAACATTATCCGGATTGTGTAATCCAAATGTGTGGCTAATATTGAACTTGTGGGGCCCCCCCCACACCACCACTTAGGCCGGCCATGGTTATACACCCACACAATCCATTTTTCTTTTTTTTACAACACATTTCACACAAACTCTCTCAAATCTTCAAACATACATCCAAGCTCTTGAGTTTTTAACCAAAAATCACAAGGTATGAACATGTTTTGATGCTTGAATCCTACTTCTAACTCCATGATCTTGAGAAAAGGAAGGTTCCAAGTGAAATATGGGTGAAAACCCGAGATGGAACCGGTTCTCGTATGATCAAGGGACGTATACAAGTTATACAAAGGATCTTGATCCAAGTAATGAGTTAAAAGTGTTTAGAATAAAATTTTACGGTTAAAATCTTGTTAAAATGGATTTCCAAGTGAAAGATGGGTGAAAACCCGAGATGAAACCGACTCTTGCATGATCAAGAGATGTATACATGTTATACAAGGGATCTTGGTCCAAGAAATGAGTAAAAAGAGTCGAGAACGGATTTTTACGGTTAAAACCTTTGTTTTTACTTAAAAACCGACACTATGAAAGAAATGGTTTGATTGTTGGTATAGTTTGCTTGGTATAGTGTTATTGTGCTTGTAAGTGTTGTGTCTAGCGGCTAGCAAAGGCTAGAAACCAAGATCCTTGCGATCTAAAGCTAGAAAACACAAGATAGTTCGGTTTTCGTGTGTATATGAAATTTGGACAGATTTTCGTGTGCTTAGAGTCGGGTCACTAAATTTCACAGAGATGATCTACACATGAAAATATGAGATCTGTGAATTTTTGGTAATTTTTGGATAAAAGATGAATATTTGGTGAATTTAATGCTCGGTTTTGGCCAAAAATAGTGAAAAATAGCTAAACATGATGAAAAATTCTGGAAAATTTAAGATAAGCTTTTTATAACATATAAAAGTCACCCACAAAATTTTAGCTCAGTTGGAAAAGTCTAAGTAGGCTTTTCGGTGAAACGAGTTCTAGGGCTTTCTAGCTCGGTTTTGGGTGAAAATGGCTTGAAAAATGAGTTTTAAAATCTGGAAAAATTCCAGGAAGTTATGAGGATGACAGAGATCATCCAAGAAAAATTTGGGAGCAATGTTACCATCTGAGTCCTTAGAAGTGTCGCGGGGTTAACGTTGTCCCCGGATCGAGTACAATACTGGGTTAACAATGTCCCCAGATGTACCGATTAATACGGATTTAGTTTATGGGAATTATATAGTAACGACTAGATATTATATTACAGATCCAGGCACGTAGCTGTTCATTGTATTACCCACAGACTCACAAAAAGGTGAGTTTTCACGAGCCCCTTTTAATGAACTGTTTTAAATATTTTCCCGGGGCGGAAAGCATGATTGTGTTAAATTATCTAAGTACATACCGATCGTATGGAAACACTTGTATATTTTTATATATATATATGGTATGATGCATAGAATAGATAATTTGTTTATCGGGTGGAATTGTCCTGGGTTAACAGTGTTCCCAGAGGGTATTGGATATGTTTCTGGGTTAACAGTGTCCCCAGAGGTTACTGGATATGGTTCTGGGTTAACAGTGTCCCCAGAGGTTATTGGATATGGTTCTGGGTTAACAGTGTCCCCAGAGGGTATTTGATATGTGCTGGGTTAACAGTGTCCCCAGGGGTTATTTGATATGTACTGGGTTAACAGTGTCCCCAGGGGTTATTGGATATGTTCTGGGTTAACAGTGTCCCCAGGGGTCATTTAATGTGTTTTTGGGTTAATAGAGTTTTCATTAACGGGCTTAGCATAATTTCATCATTAACATATGATTTTTATACTGATCTATGGTTTATTTAAATTAGTGAAACTCACCAACTATTCGTAGTTGACCCGTTTTCTTTACATGCTTTCTAGGTATGCCCAGGTTGGAATGATTGATATGTGCTTAACTATCTGTGCTACCTGTTGGAAGCTTGCTGCTCTGTATTTTGTAATGAATATATATTAATGTCTTATTGGTAATATATGTGTGTAACACCTAGACAGTAACGTAACTCGCAACAATGTAATATGTTATAAATTAATGTAGTGGTATTTTCTTTATAAGCAATGCTGTTGATATCAGATGTGTCTGTTGCATCCCGTGTAAGTTTCCGCTGCGGTTACGGGGTGTTACACCTAGTGTTTTTTTATTAATTAATGTAAACTCGTTTATGTGATTTGAATAAAAATTGAACTCTACTAAACGAATTTTATTGTTTTATATCAATAGTTTAATGATTTTGTAAATCTGTGTCAAATCAAGGATGATATAAGTTCTTTAATCATTTTTTTATCAAGGACAATTTAAATAAGCGCATACGTTTGAAGGCAAAAACCTACCTTGTAAATTGTAATAAAATATTATTATATATTCATAACAATAATTGATTTCTATATATACTCCATGAAATACAATAGATTCTGTGTTTTTTTGTTCAACTTTGTTTGAAAATCGTAAATAAAAAAAATAATTAATTATTAAGAACTAAAAGAATGTAAATAATTAAATAAGAAAGACTTCATAGAACGTAATTTTTTGATTAAATAATAATATTATGTTGGATATTATTATTGTTGATGGTGATGCTTGAATTTAGGATTATGGAAAGGGTTGATGAACTAGTAATATGAAAGTCTTTGAAAATTGATATAAACAAATAAAACACATAATACAATTTGAAACTACTCCAACATTTAATAGTTACCAAGACAAAACACATGGAGATATTACTAGTATACCCTTTTACATAATTTAAAGATAAAAGAAAAAGAAATTTTTTGATTGGTTGAAACAGCTTCTCGCACTTCTCACAATAAAAATGCTTCTGAAATGAACCTAATCCTGTGGGTCAATATGTAAATATAATGATCTTGTGATGGCCATGGTGTTGCATTTGTTTTTTTCTAAGTAGCTATTGGTTTTAATAAATCTTGATTAACTGAAAGTTTATGTCACAAATATTTAAATATATCTTCAATATTGTGGTAGTGTTGTGTTTAATCATCTACCAACCAGTCCGTGTAAAATTTGAGTTGCATTCTAGTCCCATCATCCGTAGCAAATCTAGATGAACCTAATTCATTCATCCGGTAAAGACCAAACCTGAACCAGTTAATTACGGTTTGATTCGGTTCAATTTAATTTTTTATTTGTTTGGTTTGGGTTTTTAATGAACAAAACTCTTACAAGGGTATTCTGGGAATTAATTTGGTTACATAGCATATTGAAAAAGTCTAATTGCTAATACGAGTCACGTTTCATACTTGGTGCATGTATAAATTGGTCAAGAGTAGGTACCTATTAGAATGTAAATTACTGGTTAAAGCATTACATTTTGTTTCGAATAAAAAATGGATGCTTGTTCAGGAAAGTCAAAGTTTTATACTGGTATAAATTGTAGTGGTTTTGGATTTTAAAGACCGGTTTTGTTTGTGCTATTGTTTGGAGATGTAGTTTATTTTGCAATAAAAAAATTCAACGTGTTGTAACATCCCAAAATTTCAAATAATAATGTTTTATATATTATTTCTTATGATACACAAGTTTACTTGAGTTGATAAAGAAATAATAAAATAGGAAATATGAAAAGGAGAGTAGGCTAATTAGATGGAATTAATTATGGACCAAAAAGGATGGACTTTAGGTCAATGGGCTTAAACCCTAATTCTTTCCATTTCCATCCATTCTAGACCATAGCCTCCACCTTAAAACACACACTTAAGCGAAATACACCTCCCTAGCCGTCGGCCATCATCCGAACCCAAAACCAAGCAAGATAGTTACTTCGATCATACAGGCAAGCTAACAAGTCCAAGATCACATACTAGCCCTAGCTGTAGCTGGAAGTGCATCATAAAGGTATGTTTTAGCTTAAAGGTTGCATTTTTATAGTATGGTTGCCCTAAGGATTGATACGAAGGAGGATCGGTCATCCTTATGCAATAAAAATGTGAACTTGACGTTAAAAATGGACTTAATCAACTTGTTAGTGGAAGGACTAAACTTTATACCTAGGATGGGTTAGATCTTGATGTTGTAATAATATTGGGTATAAAACGGTTAAGGAAAATGGAAAACGGTGGTTAAAAGTTATGATATGGACCGATAAACAGTTATCAGAGCTAGGTAAGAAATGAAAAGATAGAAAATATGACTTGAAAGCATCAGACTTGAGTTTTTGGCCAGCACAAGTTCTCGATCAACGAGGGTCTTCGGTGACTTGAGTTCTCGGTGACCCGAGTTCTCGGTAACACCAATACATCGCCTCATCACCAAACGATTGGGTGGAATATGCTTATTAAGACAAGTTATGGATTAACGTGTAACTTTTTAAGAATGTTTGAATATTTCGCGAATGTTTTTATTAACTCTGATTATTAGAACTGTGTTTATGAGTAAATCCAACGACCAAATGTAGGGTACCGGTAATAGGGTCTTACACGTGTAAAGACGTTTGAAAGTCAAAAGTGAAAGTTATTTAACATGAAACTGAAGTTATGGGTAAAGCAATAATTTTTTTACTACAAAAGGGTGATATAGGAATTTTTATTCATATTTGTTTTGACTACCAGGTTAGGATTTTAGCAGATTTGAGAGTTTATTATGGTATTTTTGATAAGTAATAGTTTTCAAAAGGTTTCAGATCAATCTTTTGGTAACGTATCAAGGTGCAAATGGGCCAGAAGCACAAATTGAGGGGTTTTATCAAAGTTTTTTTTTGTATCCATGTTATGAAGGCATAGTAGGTATAATGCAATCTTTTTTCTATTTAATGTGTTGTATTATCATTATTTTTGTTATCCTTTTGAAAATTTATTATATGTCTAAAATTCAATAAATTTTTGTAAGTGTCAAGGGCCATCAATGTAAAGTAATTGGAGAAATGCTAGATGCCATTAGTGCATCTATTTATATTGAATGAATTATATTGTTTTACATTGTCTATCACGTGTACTATATTGGTTGTCAATGTATAATTAAAGGATGGAAGTCAATAATTAGGACTACAAATGTTGTGTATTAAACGTTAAGATTTGGTTTGCAATTTAAAGTGAACAGTGCATAAAATATTGAAAACTTACTAAAAATTTCATAAATAAAAGTTATTATATGAAATAATTGAATGTAATATAATATTTTGTTTACTTTTAGTATATTTTCCATCGTGAAGCAAAATGAGTTTCTTTTGTTAGAATATTTGAAGAAGTTAATAGTTGTTTAATATGAAAGAACATGTTTAGGTCTGTTGTTGATGTTTTTTGTTGGTTTGGTGTACACTAACTTATTGTAACTTTAAGCCTTTTATATCTAGACATTGTAAATGGTTAACGTTTTGATCCGAAAGTTGAAGAAGTTTTGTGTTACTTGAATGTGTTTAAATTTATTATGTTTGTTGACATGTTTTTCTACCCGTGAGTAACACGGGCCTATACCCTAGTTTACATTATAAATGTGTATACATAGTTCAGGAATAAAAACATGTGAGGTGATTATCAAATGCATTAATTGAAATACACATCAAATTTACCCCATTTCTAACTTCTATAGCCACAACAAAATATGTGGATTCCCACTATATACTTATCATCAATAAAACCAAGCCGCAAACGAATAAAAAACAACAAAGACCAGGGCACCAAAAGTAACAATAAGAACCCCTAAAGTTTAACCTAACATATACATTTAACCATATGAAGAAACACGGATCCTCTCCCCGGGTATGGGTCCTAGATCCAATGAGTCAACAGGGTAGGATACGGTTAACTGCCAAACGATATGAACCTAATTGCCTAAAGTCCAGTGACGAACACCTGCAAAACAGACACCGTGAGCTCGTTACGGGAAGGACAAGAGGGGGGTCTTCCCGTAACCACCCTCCGGCGTGAGAATAAGTACTGTTCTGTAGAAGATAAGCACTTAAGTAAATTGAGAGAGTACAGTGGGAGTGAATGAATACCTCATGATGGTTGAGAGAGTATTTATAGCCGAAGGGTGTGGGAAGGTGATTGGGGCCAGCCGTCCTTTAAGAAGATGCTTGCATAACCGTCTGGATACGTGTCCTTATGTGATAGGTTCATCCTATACGTTGCATGTGCATGCATAACAACCTGAACACGTGTCTTTTTCCCATTGACTAATGGGGGAATATTGGCCATGTGCACGGTTATAACGTCCTTGCCACTTGTCATCAATTGACTGGCCGGGGGCTCACGTATTGCCCAAGAAAGCATCTTGGTAAATCTTCTAGAAGGCAATCATCTGTTGACAGCTGTCCCAGAGCATTTACCTCGTGGTTATTTACGCGGAAGGATAGCTCTTTTCGTGGTTGACCTTTGAGGGTGCTGTGGTGTTTTCGCATGCGCTATGAGGGTGTTCCTTCCTCAGATGATTATGCGGAAGGTTTATATGTCCCGCGGGTGACTTATCAGAGACTTCTGATTGACCCGCGGGTAGTCCTTAAGAGTATTTGGGTCTTTTTGGTACCCTACCTCTATAAGTCCCCCCAATCCAGTGTTTCTTCCGTGTGAAGTATTTTATGCGGGTGAAATTCTGGACTTATTGTGGATTTGGGGGTTTTTGACTTGCCAGCTGGTGAAAAATATCTCTTTTTGGTTGTGGATAATGATAAAAAAGGACAAGTTGGCCACTCGCAGGCACGTGTGCAGGTGATAGGACGTTTATGACGGCTGTAACTGTACCCGACTGTTCAACGTTTTCCCTTTTTCGAATTTCCCGCGTGACGTGGCAGTTATCTACTGGGTTGCCTTTTCTCTCTCTACTGTCTGTATCCCATCACATTAATTGCGGTGGGTATAAATACGTGGAGTTAACTTCTTTTGGAAGTTTTATTGTCTTTGCATTCTGATTATTTTCCTTCTATCTTTCTTTGAAATTCTCTGCATATTCTTTTGATTTTACTATCGTACCAGACATTTTCCTTTATGACTAGCACGATGGCAGAGGTTGATGAGATAGAAGTACAATGGGACCATGGTGAATACCAAAAGCTTATTTAAACTTATGGAATTCCGTCAAAATGGGAACCGGAGTTCCCATCTGCCGGTTCCATTGTCAGTTTCCCTCCTCCTGGGAAGATGGCATTATATGCCGATTACTTTGTTTTGGGAAACTTCCGTCTTCCTGTCACGAAGTTTTTTATGAAGGTAGTGAAGGCGTTTGGGATTCACTTGTCCCAACTTCATCCCCGTGTTGTCATGCGAATTCGCCATTTCAAGTTCGTATGCATGGCTCAAGGGATGGTACCACGACTGGACCGTTTCGCTGTTTTCTACAAGATGACCCGTCGGAATGGGTGGTTTTCTTGTCATTCGTCGACTGACAGGGCGTTTGGTCAAGAGGTTGAGACGATATCCAAGGAATGGAAGAGGAAGTTTTTCTAGATATCAGAAAACGTGGTACCGGACACCATGGTTCGTCGGCCAGGAAACGAGCCGTTGATTAATCTTACTCTAGCTGCCCACGAGAACCGTGATTGGGTTCGAAAGCTGACTGTCCCGCTAACACCAATGCGGGTGTGTCCTGAGGAGGCCCTTGTCTGGGCGGGAATGAGCCGTCTATGGCCTGCTCCCGATATGGAGCCTGTTTTCGTCGAACCGAACGGTCGTAAGTTTTATTGGTTTTCTTTATGTGATCTTCCAAAGTTTCTGTTACTTTAATTCTTACATTTGTTTTTCAGATTTCGGATCTATGCTTAACGCCTTGTATGACGACAAAGGGTGTGTTGGGAAAACAATCTGTGACGTTAAGCAAGTGTCTGTCATGGAGAGTAATGCCAAATATTTCCTCTTTCCTGTGAGTGTGCGGGCCGATCCAGTTGTCTCGGATAATATCTTTGAAACAGGTGCGTACATCTTGAACCCTCCGCCTCTTAATATGCTGACCTTCAATGGGATAATCGTCATTCCAAGTGACGATTCTAATATTCTTGAGGGGGAAAGCTCAGATGATGCCACTGAAGTTTCATCTGTCTCTCATCTGTTGGCAGAACTCTACCGGAAGAGGTCCTTCCATGCGTCGCAGGCGAGTGACGTGGGTACTAGCGGACGCCGGGAAGGAGCCGAAAACAAAGAAACGCCGGACACATCGTCTGAGGAAACCACTACCACCCATCCTTTCAGAGCGACTGGGGACCGTGACCAGTAAGTTCGTATATGTTAGCTTTTGTTATATAAGACAATGAGATCTGACTTTGATTATGCTATGCAGATCCGTCCATCGTTAAGGGTCACGTGTTTGGTAGGCTATCAACGCCGAAACCAAATGTTTAAAAGCAACCGTTGCCTCCTCCGGAGAAAGAAACAGAGAAGTCTGTTACCCCTCCTGTTGGAACGACTGTGGAGGGGTCTAGCGTTCAACCGGCGACTACTGGGCCATTAGATTACCTTTTTCAAGGTGGGGATGTTGCTAGTTTTCAACATGATAACCCTGAGGTTATCATTTTATGTCGGGTGAGGAAGGAGAATTCCATTTTAGACCATCTGTCCATGAGATTGGGGGAGGTTCTTCGCAGAATATTCCCCCGCAGACTTCCTCCTCCCCTATCCGTCTTGGGACTTCAAGTTCTCAAGTTTTTGGGAATGTTCAATTAGGAGGAGACTATGATTTGTTTGTCCCACCTTGGGACATTGTCAATGGGTCGCGATTTACGGACCCAAAAATTTGTATGAGTTTTGTCGAACACTGCATGCCACCCGCTGAGATAGCGTATCAGAAGACTCGCTCCCGCCAAGATCTTCATACTAACTTAGCCGTTTCTTTGACTAACAGCTTAGCTTGTAGTCAAGAGATCTTGCGGGAGTGGAGAACAATGGGTGGGAGGCTTGGTTCGGCTTCCGAGGCCGTGAAGGCTGCGGAAAGAGAAGCTGAGGAGCAGCGGAAGGCAGCGTTTGCGGCAAAATGGAAGCAGGTCGATGCTGAGGCTGCACTCAAGCTAGAGAAAGACTGAAGTGATGCTGCTGCCAAGAGTTGGAAAGAGGCCTTTGAAAGGTCTAATGCCACTCTTGAAGCTTCCCGAGCTGAGACTCAAAGGAAGAAGGACGAATTATCGAGGGCATAGGATGAATTGTCACAACAAAATGTCCGAATCCAAGAGCTCGAGGAAGCTTTGATATTGCAAGGGGAGCAGGCTGAGTTGAAAGATAAGATGATTGTTGACATGCAGTCTGCGTATGATTCCCTCTTGCAATCTCAAGCTGAGACAGAGAACCGTGCTTCCACCGAAATGCAAGAACTGCGCAACAGGGCGGAACGCGCAGAGCGGGAGAGGCAATATTTCCTTGACCGTGGCCTTGGCTCTATAAGTGTTCTTCGCGTACATTTTATTTTGTGTGTGTTTGATCTTATGATGTTAACAAGTCTCGTTCGCAGGTCATCGGCCATAGCAAGAGGAGTACGGACCTTACCGATTGCTTCGTGAACCTGACTACTGATTCGGAAGGCGTTGGCCGGGTGAAAGGTTTTGATGAGGGATTGGCGTTTTCCCAATCCGGACAACCTATCGAGAGTCACCCGCTCTATGGCCTCGACGCGAAGCAGGAGTTGGATATGCGGGTTCAAGAGTATGATAACCTTGTCTTCCCGTTACAGAATATGCTTCCAGAATTTGCTTCATCCGAAGACGGTGTGAAGCAATTACGGGTATACATTGATGAAGAATCTGATGATGATGACTCTGATGATGACAAGGCGGAAGACGAGGCTCATACTGCTAACCCTTAGGTTATGTGTAGGCGCTAGAATTTACACTTGTAATTTCTTTTCATGTTTTTGTAATCACTGTTTTTTGATATTAATGAAAAGAATTTCATGCACGCATTATCTCTTGTGGAATATTTTTCTTTGAATTTTGAATTTGTGCAAGTTGGGTAGATAATACTGATTACGTGGCAGAGAGAGGTTTTTAGCCGGTGGCTGACAGGACGTGTAAAACGCCTGTTTTGACAGTCTGTATGCACTTGTTTTCGAATCTCCCGCCTGACGTGTCAGTCATCCTGTGGCCCGGAATTTCTCTTTCTTCTGTTAGTCTGACAGTCGCATTAATTGCGATGGGTATAAATTGGCCTTGAAGTCTTCGATCCATTCTTATCACTTACATATTTTCTCTCTTACTCATATCAAAGAACTTCTTCTTTCTGATATTTGTTTTACATATTTTCCATAAAAATGGCTGCCCAGAAGAAAAATCCTCCCTCTATTACTGAAGTCGGGTGTGATATCAAAGAGAAAGACTTCGAGGACGTAAAAAACGTGTACGGCTTCCCTCCTAAATGGGAAGCCGAACGTCCGTCACGAGGGGCTATTGCAACGGAGCCCCCGGCGAAGAAAATGGCCGTCTACGTGGACCATTTTACCACATGTTACTTTCGCTTGCCTGTGACGAAGTTCGTTCGATCTATAATGAGGGCCTATGGGCTCCATCTGTCCCAGATTCACCCGTTTGGGATGTTGAGGATTCGTCATTTCGAGTTCTGTTGTCAATCTTACAACTATGACCCATCCGTTAATATGTTCGCCATTTTCTACAAGATGACATACCGTGAAGGGTGGTATAGTTTCGCTACCACTGGTAAAGGTTTCGTTGGCTTTGAGTGGCTCTGGAGCCTTCATGGGTGGAAATCCAAATTCTTTTGGATTCACGAGGACACCATTCCCTTTGCCTGACCCGACGGAAGACGGAAGATGCGGCCCCTGAGATTCCAGCTATTGAATATGAGGGTCATAGATGGTTTGACACTTTGACCAAGACGCCAACGCCCATGCGCCCTATTCATGAAGGGGCGATGGTTTATGCGAGGATGAGTCGGTTGTGGCCGTTTCCTGCTTTGGAACCCTACTATGATAACACTGCCGGAGGTAAGTTGATACTTGTGCTTATCGGGGCTTTTTCGTTATGTTATTTAAACTTTTACACTGGTTACAGGTGAAGGTATAGTTTTGTCCACTTTGTTGGACAAGGTGGGGGCATGATGGTGCACCACCCTATTGCCCGACATGACGTGCCATTTTTAGAGGGCACACGGGACAACTTCCTGTTTTCCACCACCCTCACCCCGGAGCCCATTGTCTCTGAGGCAATGTATGCACAAGGTGAGGAATTTGTCAAGAAGTGCGAAGGTATTTCCCAACCTCGCCCTATAACCGCCGTTACTTCAAGCGGAGTGTTCGTATTTTTGTCATCTAGCGAAGATTCGTCACTCTGTGAAGGAGGGTTACCACTTAGTGCTACTAATCCTTCTCCCTCTTCTGCAGGTTTGACCCACAAGCCAGATTTGAAGGCCGCCACCGACCCAGCAACTGGTGAGGGAGGTGGTTCTCAGACCGTTGAGGGCAAACCTCAGGTAACGGAAGCGGAGGGCTCTAAGGCTGCTGGTAAGTGAAAAGCGCATCCTGCCGACGCCGCGCCTCCTAAAAAGAAGAAGAAGGAAAAGAAAACCGAGGTTCTAGACCTAGGTGCTCGCCTCTGAGAACTTGTTTCCCGGGATGTTTCCAAAGGTAAGCTTTAAACCTTTATAATAGTTCTTCCATTTATTTCTTCTTGGTAACTTGACGATTTTCATTGTTTGGAATACTCCAGGTTTGGAGGATGCTGTTGCTACCAAACCCCTAACTCCACCGACCTCACCGATCAATTTGTCAGATTCTTCTCCGATTAGGGAGAAAGAGGTTGGTGGGGTTGATCAATTCCACGCATCTCCACCCCACGATGAGCATGATTTCCAAAAACAGGGTGGGGTTAATGTGTTTAGACATAGAGGGCAAACTTCCTCTTTTCAAGTAGGTGAAGACACTGCTCCGCATCATCCCCGATGGACGTTACGGCGGAACTCGGTGCTGAATGATGCGGACGTTTGCCAGGAATATCTCGAAGAGAGTCTTCCCCCTGCAGAGAAGGAACGACAACGTCGCCGCATCCGCAAAGATCTGTTCGACTCCAACTCTTATCACGTGGCGAACGCTGTGTCTACCAACCAGGAACTTCGCCGGGATTGGTTTGCTATGCATGATGAGTTGGAGGAAACCGAGCGGAACTTGCTTGATGCCAAGAAGGAGGCTCTCAAAGCATTAACTGATGCTCGAGACAGTCATCGAGCTATGGAAGTGGCGAAGGCCGAACAACTTGCTGCTGAGAAAGCTAAGGTCGCTCTTTAGAAACAGCCGGATGACCAAGATGAGCTGATTAGGACCCTTCAAGCCGATTCAGCAGCTAAGGACAAGCGCTTATCTGACCTTAATGCTAAGAGTCGAGACCAAGCGCTGGAGTGTGATAAGCACAAAATGGATCTTATCCGGGCTCAGGTGGATAAGAAGTGGCTTCTATCAACAGTTATTCCCAAGGTACGAAGTCTGTTTGACTTAATCAGTTCAGATGTGTATGACCTTACATCTGTTTGTTGTGCTTAACAGGTTATTGCTGACATTCGGAATAGTGATGATCTCGGGAATTGCGTTGCGATACTCCTCCGTGCTTCTGAGCAAGCAGGCCGACAAATGGGCTTTGAAGAAGAATATGAATTTGGCTCTGCAGGCCGGATTCCGGAGGAGCATGTGTTAGTCGGCAAGGATACTGGCTCTATCCTTATCGAGAAAACCACGGAGTTTGATACTCTGAAATTTTCCTTCTCCGACCATATATCGGAGCTTGCGGACAAAGAAGATGCTATAGATCAATTAAAGAATTTGTGGAACCTTGATGAGGGAGAAGCGGAAGCTGATGCCACCACGGAAGAAGATGCTATACCATAGGTGTATAGGTTCTTATTGTAAATCCTCTTTCTGCTTGTAATCTCATTTGACTATCCGATAAGAAGTCTTGTTTTCTTCCGGTGCACTTTGTTTTATGTACCATAATATAAGTGTCTATCCGGGACTTCGTTTGCGTCAATAAAAGATTACAACATATCAAAATAGTGCATAACTATCATAAGTTTCTTACTAGGCATAAGCCGTCAAAGGAAATTATACAATTACTGAACTATGTGGGCGCGCAGGCCGAAAATAAAAGACAACTAGGAGCACTACATGTAGCATTTCCTTAATTGTGCTGCATTCCACATCCGAGGAATTTTGGTCCCATCTAATTTCTCCATCTTCTAGGCACCTTTGGACAGCACTTGCTTGATTTTATAAGGTCCTTCCCAAGTTGGGGCTAACTTGTCCGGAGGCTCCTATCCGGATGCCTCGTTGTTGCGGAAGACAAAATCTCCCGCATCGAATTCGCATATTTGGACCCGCGAGTTGTAGTATTTTTGAAGCTGTCTTTTGTATTGTGCTCGCAAATCGATGCTAATTCTCGTCTTTCCTCGAGCAAATCGAGATTCATCCGGAGTTCACGGTCGTTATCGTTGATTAACAGGACCCTCGCGGATGGGATCCCGATTTCTGCCCGAATCATGGCTTTAGTGCCATATGTTAGGCTAAACGGCGTTTCTGAATTACTAGAGTTTTTCTGGGTACGGAAGGCCCAAAGTACATGGGATATGTGACACCCGGTAATTTCCCAAATCCCATAAACCAAGTAATCAACCTAGTTATTAGGTGATTGTGAATATTATGCGCGCCATGTTATGATCAGCGCGGGCATATGTTATATGCGCCATGCGCGGATGCGATGTGCGCCATGTTATGATCAGCGCGGGCATATGTTATATGCGCCATGCGCGGATGCGATGTGCGCCATGTTATGATCAGCGCGGGCATATGTTATATGCGCCATGCGCGGATGCGATGCGCGCCATGTTAGGATCAGCGCGGGCATATGTTATATGTGCCATGCGCGGATGCGATGCGCGCCATGTTAGGATCAGCGCGGGCATATGTATTATGCGCCATGCGCGGATGCGATGCACGCCATGTTAGGATCAGCGCGGGCATATGTTATGTGCGCCACGCGCACAGGTTTTGTGTTTTCATAACTTAATTTTATGTCGTTTCTGTCTAATGGGTTGCATACCTCTTCAATGATCAATAAGTAAAACTATTTTCAAACAATATCCTAATTTTCAAATTAAGACCCAAATCATTTATGCGCGCGCGGAAAAAGGGAACATTGAGAGCTAGTTTGTTTGAAGCTCCAAGATGGAATTGACTTCAACATAACTGATCACTATGTTGAAATACCAAGACCTCATGGAGAATCTACAAATGAAACTCAACGTCCCTGACTACGAGAAGGTTACGCGCCCACAACGTTCAAAGAAATGGCCTTCACGCAGAAGGCTATACGCGCAAGGCTACACGCACAAAACACTTAGTCTATTCTTCAGATGTAAGGGGATTACCCCCGCCCAGAAAGAACCAGTTGCGTGTTTCAGAGATTTTTACCTTTTGACTGCACACTGACAACAGTACCAGGAAAAGTATACTGTAACACGAAATGTCAGCTGTCAGCCGCACCTACTCTCACCAACCACAGTCCTGCATGTACTGTCAAATCCATCAGAATCTTTATAACCACTCCCTAGGACCATCACCCCCATCCCTAAAATAAATAATAATAAACCCCATACCTTGTCATCATTACACCCAATATGATAAGATTTCAATCCCCTAAATCAAGGGATTGTGTTCCCTTGAATTTGCCTATAAATAAGTATCAATTCTTGAATAAAAATATCACACAAACACACTTCAAACTCCTCTCTTAAACCTATAATTCTGCACTAACCATCTCCCGAGCATCCGTTTCCAGTTCCGTTTCCATCACTAGGTAAGCCGAAACTTTAGTCTTAAGATTTACTTTTCTAACCAACCCTTATATTCTTCGATTTCTTGATCTTAATATACATATTTCTTGTTATTTAAACATATTTTAGACTTCCAATTTCGAGGCTAACATCAGGAAACCCGAATCTCGTTTAATCTCTCTCTAAACCATCACTTAACAAGAATCACAGGTGAGTCTCACAGCCCCTATTTTCACTGTTTTTAAACTGTTTTCGGGGCGAGGGACACGTGTTTAAATTATGTTTTATCATGGTATATTTACAAGCAATGCAAACGATTATCTATTCATGGTGTTTATCTTGGTTTTCAATGTGAGTGCGCAAGAACAAGAAAGTGATCACTTCGTCAATGGAACTCTAAGGGTAGGGACTACTGTGTTTGATCAACCCACTCGTAGGGGTCGCACCTCTTTGCATAGACGAGTGCCTAGTATGGTCATGGGGTAGTACTACTGGTTGTAAAGCCCGCTCGTGGGGGTCGCACCTCTTTGCATGGACGAGCGCCTAGTTTTCCGAGCACAACGTCCGCGCGTAACCCGCGGGACGGTATTATTTTCGCTCGTAGTGGCAGCGCCACTTTGCATGGACGAGCACGGTTTTCAGAAATGTCCGCGCGTAACCCGCGGGACGGTTTTATCAAGAATATGTTTTAATGATGTTATCAGAAATATGTTTCAATATGGTTTTATCAAGGATATGATGCAATACGATTTATCAAGTCACCAAAACTTGTGAACTCACTCAGTTTATACTGATTCAAATGTTTTTACGTGTCTTTCAGGTGATAATTAGTAGCGCAAGGAGTCACACATAGAGCACTTCACGCAGAACATCTATAAAAATGGTTTTTTGGAAGATTTTAGTTCTATCCCTTCCACACGCGTGGTTGTTCCCGCCGTGTAAGGGGATATGGCGCGAAAATCTTCAACGTTTTTCATATGTGGATGTTTTTATATGTAATTCTAAACAATGTAATGTATTTTGTACTAGACATTTCATGCGCAATGGAAAATTTATTTGAATGTTTGCAATGACCCGTGCTTGATTATCAATTCCCACTCGCGCGCACCCGGCTGTTTCCGCCGTTTAGGGCCGGGTGTGACAGGATAACTCGTCAACCCAACCAGTCCGTTTAGTACCCAACCTCGCCTTAATTCCTTCCTTGATAGTTTGGTTGGTCCTTTCGACTTGACCATCTGCTTGCGGGTGAGCTACAGATGTGAAGACTTGGGTTACCTGAAGTTCTCTTAACCATTCTTGTAGTCCGCTATCAGCAAATTGGGTCCCATTGTCACTTACCAACTGTTGCGGGAGGCCAAACCGACAAATGATGAATTCCCACAGGAATTTCTTAACATTTGATGCCGTTATTGAGGCGAATGGTTTGGCTTCTACCCACTTGGTGAAGTAATCAATGGCCACTATCAAGAACTTGACTCGTCCCAGGGCTTCTGGGAAAGGTCCCATAATATCAATAGCCCATTTTTGAAACGGCCAGGCAGAAGTGACCGGGATCAATTCGTTTTTAGGACGCAAGGTATTGGGGGCATGGCGTTGGCAGGAATCGCACTTTCTGATTTCTTGTACAGCGTCCAAATGCATGCCGGGCCAATAGTATCCCGCGTTCATAATTTTCGCAACTGTCATTCTTGGCCCCGCGTGTAGTCCGCAGATACCCTCGTGAATTTCTCGAATTAGGTAATTTGCATCCTCTGCGTCTACACATCGTAACAGTAGGCCAAGGAATGATCTCCGGTACAAAATGCCATCAGTCATCTGGTAGTTTAAAGCTTTGTGCTTGATCTTCCGAGCCTCAGCTTTTCCTGCTGGGAGTGCTCCGGAAGATAAGTAAGCTTTGATGGGTGTCATCCAGGACTCGACACCGGTCTGGATTACCAGGACTTGATTTTGGTGAACGGATGGATAATCCAAGACTTCTACCTGAATATCTTTAGCGAAATGCTCGACATTCGTTGAAGCTAGTTTGCTAAGGGCGTCCGCCGATTTGTTTTCGCTCCTCTTAATGTGAACAACATTGAAAGAGTTGAATTGGCGGATCAAGACCTTTGCTTGGGACAAATAGGAGGCTATAACGTCGTTCTTGGCTTCATATTTTCCATTTATTTGTCCCGCAATTAGCATGGAATCCACCCGCGCTTCCAAATGTTTTGCCCCGAGCTTTTTCGCTATCCGCAGGCCTGCCAAGAAGGCTTCATACTCTGCCTCATTGTTGGTGCTTTTAAAGTCCAACTTGATGGCGTATGTAATTTCATGCCCCTCGGGGTTGACCAGCCTTAAGCTTGCGCCCGATCCTTCACTGCTTGAAGCTCCGTCCGTAAACAATGACCAGACTTGTCCTTGTTCCGGAGGTGCTTGGGGTTGTTGTTCGACCATACATTCTTGTTCTTTGTGTTGCGGAACTTCTGTGACGAAGTCCGCCAGCACTTTCCCCTTGATTGTCGGTCTTGGTTTACACTCGATTGAATATTCACCTAATTCAATGGCCCACTTTGCCAGCCAACCGGACAATTCAGGCTTACTCAACACGTTCTTGAGTTTGTGCCCGGTTAACACATTTATAGGGTGACCCTGGAAATATCTGCGGAGTCGTCTGGCTACATAGATCAGCGCCAATACCAGTTTTTCCAACATTGAATATCTTGTTTCCGGGTCCGATAATGTTCTACTAACGTAATAGATTGGAGTTTGGACATTTTTCCTATCTGTTAATAGAACAGCCCCCACAGCCATGTCAGATGCCGACAAGTATAGTGTTAATGGTTCACCCGCGTGTGGAGCAGTTAACGTGGGTAATTCTATTAAACACTTCTTGACTTCTTGGAATGCTTGCTCGGCTTCCGGGGTCCATCTGAACTGTGCCTTTTTAAGGCAATTTCTCAGAGTTGAAATGAACGGATAAGATTTAGCAGCGTGGTTTGCCTGAAACCTATTTAATGCTACTAATCTCCCGTTAAGTGTTTGGACCTCTTTGAGGGATGCGGGGGATGGCATGCGGGCTACTGCTTGTATCTTGTCTGGATTAGCTTTGAAACCCGTGCCTGTAACGATTACCCCGAGGAACTTCCCTTCCTCCATTCCGAAGGAACACTTTGCCGGATTGAGTTTCATGTTGATACTTCTCAGTGTTTCGAAAGTTTCCTCTATGTCCCTCAGCATTTGATCTTCTTCGATGCTTTTGATTACTAAATCGTCCATGTAAACTTCAAGATTTCGACTTATCTGACCTTTGAAGGCTTGATCCATCAGCCTTTTATACGTGGCCCCCGCGTTTTTTAATCCGAAAGGCATCATTTTGTAGCAGAATGTGCCTTGGTCGGTGCGGAACGCTGTCTTGTCTTCGTCACCAGCCGCCATATGAATCTGGTGATACCATTTGTAGGCATCAAGGAAGCACTTGAATTTGAATGGGGCTACCGCATCTACCTTTAAGTCAATTTCCGGAAGTGGGTAACAATCTTTCGGACGTGCCTTGTTTAGATCTTTGTGGGACCATCACCGGGTTATCCATCCATGTTTGGTACTTGATTTCTCGGATGATTCCGGCGTGAATAAGGTCTTGTACTTGCTCGTTCATGGCTTTTGTCTGTTCGGGACCCATTTTTCGCTTCTTCTGCACAATTGGGGTAGTTAACGGATTCACCTTCAATTTGTGTTCTGAAATGTTCCGCGGGACACCAGCCATGTCCGCGGGTTGCCATGCGAAAATGTCGATATTCTTTGTCAATAATTGTTGCAGAAAAGTTCGGACGATTTCAGAGATAGCCGGACCAATTACTACGGTTTGGTCGGGAAATTTCTTGTTGAGGATCCACTTCTCCGGTTCAGTCCTCTGGCTTTGTTTGGAAACTTTGCTCGGTCTTGAACTTTCAGCTGTGTAGCAATGTCGGTTAACATGGATTATTGCTACGCCAGTGCAGGTTGGGACACCTACTGCTCCATGAGCTGTGGACGGATGTGCATTGAAGTCACCAATTGCCTCCCGTCCGAGGATAATATCATGCTTGGACCTTGCCGGTAAAACTAAGAATTCAACCTCTTCGGTTCGTGAGTGAATTCCATCACTAAGTGTAACCGGGAAAGTAATGACACCCCGCGAGTGCATTATTTCCCCACCAAACCCAGAGACGGGTGCGTGAATAGGTCGTAATCGTTCTTTATCCTCTTCTTCAAGCTGTTCAAAGCACTGTTCATACATAATGTCGGATGTACTACCGGTGTCGAAGAACACATATTGCGACCGGTAGTGTCCGAACAAGGCAGTAATTATCAAAGGGTTCTTGTTACATGGTCCTCCTTTGATACGAGGAAAAATGACTGGCTCATTTTTCCACTCTTCGTCCTCAAATTCTTTTCTCTTCCCGCTGGTCTGCTGAACTCCGTGAATCATATGAACGTTCAGATCCTTTATTTGCCTTTTTGACGGGCCCTGGTTATCCTTTTCGGGAGGTTTGCCACCCCCTGCCTTTGCGCATTTTACCAAGTGTTCCAATTTTCCATTTCTCACTGCTGCCTCAATTTCATTTCTTAAGGCTACACATTCATTTGTGTTGTGTCCAATGTCTTCATGATATGAGCAGTGTTTGTTTTTGTCGAGAAATGACTTCCTCGATATTGGTTGAGGTTTGCGGAAGGTTAGGTTCTCGGTCGTGAGGATTTCTGATGGAGATTTTGACAGCTGAGTCCAACTGTTACTGGAAGAACGTGCGGGAAAGTTGCTTTTGTTCTTATTGCTAATCAATTATCTCGCATCAAACTGCTTTGGTGCTTCTGTACTTGGTTGCAGTCTAGACCAAATTGGCCCCTTGGCCTGTCTATTTGGTCTTGGGGTTTGGAATTCGACTCTTGGCACTTGTTTTTGAGTACCGGATCCCAAGGTTTTCTCAGTTCTTGCGAATAGCTTGGCTGACGTCATGATTTCGTCCCAATATTTGGGCATACCATCTCTTCCGGTTAGAGTACGAATCAGGGTGTCACTATTTACATTCTTTCGGAATGCTCCTCTCAGTATGTCTTCACTGACTCCGCCAATATTAAGGCTCTCATTATTGAAACGAGTAATGAAATCCTCAATGGATTCGTTATTTCGCCTTACTACATCAAGTATTTCAGACGGGTCACGAGTGTGTTTCTTTTGTTGACTAAAGTGTTGGGAAAACTTTGCTACGAAGTCTTTCCAACTCTTAATGTGTCCGCAAGGCAATTTTTCAAACCATTCTCGCGCAGCTCCAGTAAACGTCAATGCGAACATATGGCACCAATACGGAAGATTCCAACCACTGACTCCTCCAACCGCTTCGAACCTTAGCAAGTGATCACTGGGGTCCGTCATCCCGTTATATGTCCCAACGGATGTTGGTATTTTCGCGTTTATCGGGAATAAAGCTGTCGCGATGGCCGGAATGAACTTGGATTTTTCTGCTAATGACTCTGGGCGGTATGGTTTGGAGAAGTCGTGTTCCGCATTGCTGTAATACTCTGCGTGGCAAATAGCCGATCGCGGGTAACTAGCCTCTCCGAATGGAAGAAAACGGCTGTCTCCGCTGTAATAACTACCTCCTGGATGATATGTTGAGTCGTGTCCGTCTAGTTCTTCTTCGTAAGACGGTACTCGCATATTTATGCGGGGACGAGGACGTAACCTCGGGATTTCCTTCTGGTATTGCTCTTCTGGATGACTGTACTGAATATGACTTCCTCTTATTGGAGGAGAAATAGATCTCCTAGGAGGGTCATCATAACTTAGGGTACGCGTGTGAAGTCGCTCATTCCGTACCCTTCGTCCATATTCAGCGGCTAGACTCTCTTGTTGAATACGGAACCACTCATCCGGAGACAAGAGTTCCTCAGATCTGTGGCTTGTTGTATGAGTTTTCCTCAGGGCTGAGTCACCTGAATTTTCTTCGAGGTCCAATTCTGGGTGGGTCCGGCGACTTTCTCTCATAGTTCGCTCAAGATCTCCCAAATTGGAACCTCTCTGAGCTGTAACCCCTCCCAAATCGTTGGGCGGGGTACCAGCTGGTGTTACTACATTTCTTGTACCCACTGGAGCAGCGTCTGCCAATGGGGTACGATGCTTTCGAGTTGATGCACCACCCAAAGTAAAACCTCCAGGTGTCACGACATCATCTTACTCATCTGGAGTAAGATTCTGAGCGAACAATGACGTTGCTCTCTCACGTGTTTCTAGGTTAGTAACACGTGGGATTTGTTCTGAGGTCCCCGTCGGCCCTTTAGGAATTTGATTCATATCGTGACTTCGAAAACAAAATTTGTTGTTCTAACAAAAACACAGATGACGCCAATGAAGAAACACGGATCCTCTCCCCGGGTATGGGTCCTGGATCCGATGAGTCAACAGGGTAGGATACGGTTAACTACCAAACGATATGAACCTAATTGCCTAAAGTCCAGTGACGAACACCTGCAAAACAGACACCGTGAACTCATTACGGGAAGGACAAGAGGAGGGGTCTTCCCGTAACCACCCTCCGGCGTGAGAATAAGTATTGTTCTGTAGAAGATAAGCACTTAAGTAAATCGAGAGAGTACAGTGAGAGTGAATGAATACCTCATGATGGTTGAGAGAGTATTTATAGCCGAAGGTTGTGAGAAGGTGATTGGGGCCAGCTGTCATTTAAGAAGATGTCTGCATAACCGTCTGGACACATGTCCTTATGTGATAGGTTCATCCTATACGTTGCATGTGCATGCATAACAACCTGGACACGTGTCTTTTTCCCATTGACTAATGGGGGAATATTGGCCATGTGCACGGTTATAACGTCCTTGCCACTTGTCATCAATTGACTGGCCGGGGGCTCACGTATTGCCCAAGAAAGCATCTTGGTAAATCTTCTAGAAGGCAATCATGTGTTGACAGCTGTCCCAGAGCATTTACCTCGTGGTTATTTACGCGGAAGGATGGCTCTTCCCGCAAATGACCTTTGAGGGTGCTGTGGTGTTTCCGCATGCGCTATGAGGGTGTTCCTTCCTCAGATGATTATGCAGATGGTTTATATGTCCCGCGGGTGACTTATGAGGGACTTCTGATTAACCCACGGGTAGTCCTTAAAAGTATTTGGGTCTTTTTGGTACCCTACCTCTATACCATATAAGCAAACAATTGGCTTGAATTATAGTATATTGCTAACGTTTCACCATCTCAACAATTACTACATGTATACAAAGAACCCACTGACAATTATAAACATAAATGAAAAGGCAAGTCATTAAAAGTAAGGCAAACCAAGAAAATGATAATGTATGAATTGAGTATTAAGAATTGGGTTTGTTTTTTAAATCAAACCTACAACAACATATTTGTAATGCAAAGACTTGGGTTTAACAACAAGAAATTTGAAATGTATAATTGATGTGGGTTTAAATGGAAAACTAAAGACATTCAACAAGGGGTAACTACAATGAGTACCTAAACCAACAAATGGAAAAAATCAACAAAACTAACGTATGATTTGGGATCAAGTGTGAATAGCAACTAAAGAAAGCCAGAGCATCCAAATATACAACTGATTTTGAAGAAGAAACAACACAATAACCATTATTAAGCTGCTTAAAAATACACATTGTACCTGATGCTGAAAAATAAGTACATTTTTTGAATAATACACTTTGTGTGTAATAAAGTTTTGATGATTAAAGAATTTTATGTATACATACAAATTTTCAAATCTCATAATTAAACATGCGTTCAATTATAATCAATGGATAACAAAGGGAGATATAATTTAAAATTTTGTTTAGTTGTAAGAACTTTGAGAAACTAAATATGGACCATATGTTTAATTAATTACGTAAGAATTTGTGTTTCTAAATTAAATTGTAACATAAATTTAAAGAAATAGAGAATTAATATTATTAAATTGTAAAGAGTTATTTAAGCAAAATGCACACAAAAAGGACAAAATCATCGATTCATGTTATCTTTCATTGTTTTTCATATTTAATTATTGTTTTTAACCAAATCAATTTTTTATAAAAAAAAAACTAATTTTTCAAACCAAAGTAGACTTTTTATAATTGCATACATTCCACAAGTTACATTTCTTTGTGATAACTTATGTAATAACATTTACATAAGTTACATCTCTTTTAAAAGGAAAATTGGATTTTAATAATCTTAATTTAACGCAATTGGTCGATAATAATCCCAACTTTGAAAATAGTTGTTACTGGTCCCAACTTTCACACTATTTGTTTTCATTGGACCTCCGTTAAAAAAATTTTAAACGACGTTAAGTTTTTTCCAAATTTCAAATTGATGTTTTAGGGTTTTTGATCGGAATGAGAATATGAATCGATTGATGTAAAACTTAACTCGAAACGACGCTTCAAACGACTTGTTTTTTGTTAATTAAAAGTTTAAGCACCGGAATTGAAGCAACCTTCGGTCGTTTGGACCATCATTCGAACGTAAGTTTTACATCAATCGACTCGTATTCTCATTCCGATCAAAATCCTTAAAACATCAGTTTGAATTTGGAAATAAGTTAATGTCGTTAAGTTTTTTTTTTAACAGATGTCCAAAGAAAACAAATAGTGTGAAAGTTGGGACCAGTGGCAGCTATTTTTAAAGTTGAGATTATTATCGGCTAACTGCATTAAGTTGGGATTATTAAAATCCAATTTGCCCTTTTAAAAAAAACTATGATAACATACGCAATAACATTTACATGAGTTATATTTACATAAGTTATATATCATCCTAGTCACAGTTACATGGAAAGAAAATTTGTGACAACTTATGTAATAACATTTACATAAGTTACATTTACACAAGTTACATTTCGTTAAAAATACATTTACATTAGTTGCAGTTACACAAGTTACATTTCGTTAAAAAAATATCTACGTTACTTAAAACATACAGTGTAACTAATATAATAGCATTTACACAGGTTATGTCATAACATTACATAAGAAAGGTTAATTTTACAAATTAAAAGAAGATAATACAAATGTAATATCTTATTACAAAGAATACAAATATATTAATAAAATTTTGAAAATAACACATATACATAATTACATCCCATATTTTTTTATAAAAATTAACATAAAACAACTTAAATTTGACTTTCAAAAATCATGAATTTATAAAAAGAATTAGAAATGGATTTAAGTGTATTCTATACATTATGTTCCAATTCCAAAAATACAAGAAAATAACATAATATGCAGGCGCTTAAATTTCAAGCCAGGAAACACGAGAGTATAAGAAGAGAGAATTTTAAAAACTAAAAGAATTAATTAAATAGATAACTTTGAAAATTTAAGGATGTCTATAGCACACTAAAAATATAATAATAATTTTTTATAATTACACGTTGTTCACCTTGGAAAAACAAATCCCTTTGGTATATCCATTATTAAAAAGTAATTTTTGAAAACAAACTTTTCCTTTTGAATTGTTGGTGAGAGGCATGCTCATCATAAAAATTCTTATACGATTTTGATTAGATATGAAAAACCGAATGAACATATAATTCATGGTTGACTTTTTAGAATGAGAGGAAAAACAGTTTACTATAATACCTTTTTTTTATTTTTTAATGGACTTATAATGTGACTTAGTGTCATCCACATAATTAATTTTCAATTGCTTGAAACTAATATGGATTCTCAAATTAAATCAGCCTTAAATAACAATTCACTTATCGAGTATACATCGAGAAAATCAATAAAACTTTACACTTTCAATAAGAAGTCATCAATAAACTTATTTATTTTACTTTTAAAAAACTTAAATAATCTAACAATACTATTAAAGCAAAACACATGGTCCACAAGTCACTCAACTAGGCTGTCCACATATGCAGCCCAGTCATCAAGTTTTCATTTACAAATTGTCCACCTATGATGCCATTGATATAATCACCCTATATTTAAACTTAACAATTCACAATTTTTACCCTAAACATATTTTTCTCTCTTTCTCTATTAGCCGGATCTCCTTTCACCCTCTCATATATTCCAGCTAATCTAGATCTAGATTTGTGTTAATCGTTTTCCGGTAAGTTTATATTTTATAATAAACTTCCGATTGTTGATATATGTATTTCCGGCAACATTATATTTTCTCCCGTTTATTGTTTCTTCTAACCTTTTTATCTTTATTTTCATTGTTAACTGACTTAGGTTGTAAATAAAAACGACGATGAAGCTAATATGTGGACGTATTTACGTTTTCCGTTAAGTTTTTTCGGTTATGTGTTATACCTGTAACAATGGTTGTTTTATATTTATTTGAAGTTTTATATTTTTCTTTCCTCTCATATATTCCGGCTAATCTAGATCTAGAGTTGTATTAATCGTTTTCCGGTAAGTTTATATTTTATAATAAACTTCTGATTTTTGATATATGTATTTCCGGCAACATTATATTTTCTTCCGGTTATTGTTTCCTCTAACCTTTTTATCTTTATTTTCATTGTTAACTGATTTTATTAAAATCGATTTAGGTTGTAAATAAAAAATGGCGATGAAGCTAATATGTGGACGTGTTTACGTTTTTCCGGTAACTTTTTCCGTTAAGTTTTTCCGGTTATATGTTATACCTATAACAATGGTTATTTTATATTTATTTGAAGTTTTATATTTTTCTTTCCTGTTTGTGTGTTTTATATGTTGTTCTTCTAGGTTTTAACTAAAAATCAGCTTCATCCATGAGCAATATCGTTATTTCGTTTTTTCCTGGAAGACACATTTAAATTACCCGGTTGTTATAACAAAACTTTATTATTTCAGATTATTTACCCGATTGATTTACGGAATATTTTAGTTTACCTTCTAAATCTAAATCCGAGATACCATGGTTATTATCATTATATTTTTTTCCAGTAAGACATTCAATTTTTCCAATTATAAATTAAATATCAAATTTTTCATAATATCAACATTAATATTCTACTTTATAGTTTCAGGTTAATGTCCCGACTGATACAAGCTAATTTTCATGGATTAAACATTACTTTATAAGATATATTTTTTATATTGATTTATATTTCTATTTTGAATATTTAATTATATTCATTATTTGTAGATAAAATAATATATTGATCTATATCGGATATACCTTTATGTATATATTTTTTTTCCGGCGTGCCTTAGTATACATAAATTACACATTTAAGTATCTCATTAATACAATTTATTGAGTTTGACTATCCTTATTTGTTTAAATAACTAATTAACAACTTAATTAACTTTCCAAGTTAATAAGTTTTCCGACCATTTCTAAAAATAAGTTTTTAGTTTTAAATTACATTTACATATATATTGTAATTAATATAGTTTAATTATCCCATTATTACATTTTATATACTTTGACTTTCCTTATTTTATAAAGAAATCGATTGAAAAAATTAACCACATTTCCGACCTCATTTACTATTTGATCATTTTTATTAAATCGTTTTTGACCATTCATTAAGGTAAATCGTTTTAAATATTAAATAACATTTACATATTTATAGTACTTTTCTTACTACTATTTTTAATTCTGGTAATTCCTTTTATATTAATATTTAACTTTACAAAAATAATTGAGTAATAATAACTTTACAAAAATAAGCTTTACACATTTAAACTTTGACTGTATTATTAACAGCCATATTTTCATAATTTACAAAATGATCTGATTTGTATTTATTAATATATTTAACTACAAAATATAATTAACCTATTTAAACTTCTTTTAAATTCGGAATTTGACCAATATTTAAACAAAATTTTAAAGGTTTTAATACTCTCCATAATTTTAAACTCATTTCAAAATCTTTCCATAATTTTTTGAAGTTTTTAAATTAAGCGATTTGATTTTCATTTTTATAATTATTTCTAAATTAATTAGTTATATTAGTAAAATTATAACCAATTTGATTTTAATTTTTGTGATTTGACATTAACTAGAATAAGTTATTTTAATATTCAAAAAACTGATTGTCAAACTAAAAATACTTGCCATAATTGTAATGTAATCTTACTTTAATTTACATGAATATTAATTATCAATTAATACTAAAATAATAACCGCGTTATTTTAGAACATAATATTCAAATTGACATAATTTCTAATAATCAATACTTAATATATCATAAATTAAATAACCGTTTTATCATCATTTATAAATATTATTTGGCACATATGATTTAGTGAATATTATTAAACATGATAACTTTTCATAATTTATTAATATTATTATTCTCATGAATCAAGATATTTCAAATTATTTTTTTCTTTACATGAAAGACCAAATTTAAACTTAAATTTCTGTCACTTATAAGTTTACCATTCGATATCGTATTATTCATAGATATTCCATCATAACTACATCTAAATTTCAATATTTTCGCTGCAACCATGTAATTTTTCAACGAATTATTAATATACATTTCACAAAGATTAATGTCACTAAGTTTCTCAATAATGTATAATAAACACGTATTATATTTTTACCCATTTTAACTAATAAGTTTTTTAAACATAATATAAATATTCTAGTTATAACATCCAAACAATTTGATAGTCTAAGTCTTCATAATGTTTTCAAAGAATATTAAAAATATTTGATAATTTATTTCTTATACGTTTATATTGGTTTTCATTGATTTTGTATCATATTTTTTCACCTTTAATTATTTTCAAAGTCAACATAAATTTTTTTAATCTTTTCAAAGTTATTTGAAAATTCATTTATTGTAAAACGTTTTTAAGTTTTGCAAGTTTAACAAAATATTAATGTCATTAATTTAAAAGTTTGTTGCAATATTGGTCAAAAATAAAAAAAAATCATAATTTTTTGAAGTTGACTAATTCCAATTTTTTTATATTTTATAACTATTTTGAAAATATTTCAAAACAGGTTGTTTTAAAAGAGTATCAAATTTGTTAGTTATAAAATGACGGCCAAAAAAGGTTTTTATTGATATATCTTTTTGTTTAATGGTTTAAGTTAGAAAGATGTTTTATGTTATCATTTTACTTTGTTTGTTGTTATATGTTATTTTATTTTAATAAAAACAACTTTATTAATGTTCAAATGTTACTCATTATTAAATATGTTATTATGTATATTTAATTTGGATGCTATTGTTTTATCATATTTTCAGGTGGTGAAGCAAAATGAGTTTTTTTTTTTGTAGAATGCTTGAAGAAGTTGATGATGGTTTAATATGAAAGAACATGTATATGTCTTTTGTTGATGTTTTTTGGTTGTTCGATGTACATTAACTTATTGTAACTTTTAACTTTTAATATCTAGGCAATGTAAATGTTTAACGTTTTGGTCCGAAAGTTTGAAGAAGTTTTGTGTTGCTTGAATTTGTTGTTTAAATTTATTATGTTTGTTGACATGTTTTTCCACCTGCGTGTAACACGGGCTATACCCTAGTATACAAGAAAATCTATTCATCCTCTCCTCTCTAGTTTTCTACAAGTGCAAAACATTAATAATAAAGTTTGGTGTCGTAAGATTCCTATTGGTTCATTTAAACTGTAACGAACGTAATCAATATCGATTGAATTCGCGTGACACGTTGTCGTAACACTTGGGTTTTACCAACACCTGGGATTTACCAACAACACTTCGATTTTATCGACGTCAAATTTCCACACACGTGTTTTACCTATGTCTGTGCTTTACCAACACCGCTCGAGTTTAACCAACACCCGGGTTTTACCAATGTAACAAAAGTACCAATACCGATCAATTTCGTGTTAATTTGTCGTTGTAATGCTTGGGTTTTTACCAAAGTCTGGGTGTTACATTTTCACCAACAATGCTTGAGTTTTACCAACGCCTAAGTTTTACCAACACTATGTTTTATCTACTGAGAAAACCCGTTTTATATGTTAATTTTCGAGTTTAATTTTGGTATTGTAATGAACATAACCGATACCAATCGAATTCACATAGATTCTTTACGCAACACTCAAGTTGTACCAACACCCGGTTTTACCGACCGAATAAATTGTAACATCCCGAATATTATAATAACAAATAAAATGAGTTTATGATTTAAAAACGTGTGTTAATATTTAATTAGTATTAAATGAAAGAAAAGATCATGGACTTGGAAAAATTAGGATGGATTATAGGGTGATGGGCCTTAGGTCCATGGGCCTTAAGGAGTATAAATATCTCCTTAAGCCATCCTAAAACCCTAACTCTCATTCCATCTTTCCATGGTCTCTACACACTCAAGAACATACACACACTTTCCTTACTATAAATAAATGGCCAAGAGAAAGAAGAAGATTCGAGGTTAAACGAACTTTGAACATTAATAGATCTTCAATATACAAGTTAGATCCAAGGTTTAAGGTTCATAAACAAGCTAACCGAGACCAAACGAACACGAAAAGGTATGTTCTTGATCCTTAAAGATGCCGATTTCATTAACGGTTGGCCTTGAAACTCAAATATAAGGTGGATCGGGTAGAAACGAAACATAAAGTGGTAAACTTGATGTTAGAAATGAACTTAACGAACATATGAACACGAACGGCTCGTTTAAGAAACCCTAGATCTAGCTTTGAACATTTCTAGCTCAAAGGTTCAAACTTTATGATCCTTCGGGCCAAGTTTTGGTCTGAAACGATTAGTGCAACGTTGGTGTATCCATATCGAGCTATAACAAGGTGCTAAGGCTAAGTTAAGCGCGAGGTAATGGTGTTTAGGGCCAAACCGTAACCTTAGAGGTCAAGTCGTCGCTTACACGGGTTCTAGACTCGTTTACATTGTGTATGCGCATACAAGGACTCGATTACATCCCTTGGAACTCGAATACATTGCTACAACTCGCATACAATACTTAGATAAATATATATATAGACTCGCATACAATACTTAGTATTATAATGGACACTGCATACATACAATTCGCATACAATACTTAGTATTATAATACTTAGTATTATAATGAACATTGCATACATACAACTCGCATACAATACTTAGATAAATATATAGACTCGCATACAATACTTAGTATTATAATGAACATTGCATACATACAACTCGCATACAATACTTAGCTAAATATATATAGACTCGCATACAATACTTAGTATTATAATGAACATTGCATACATACAACTCGCATACAATACTTAGATAAATATATATAGACTCGCATACAATATTTAGTATTAAAATGGACATTGCATACATAAAATTCGCATACAATACTTAGAAATATACAAGACTCGCTTACAATGAGTTGGATTACACAAGACTCGCTTACAATGATTACTATACCCTAGACTCGCTTACTTGGGTACTTGAGTACATCTCCTAGGACTCGAATACAATCTTAGACTCAATTACATTGTATGCCTTGCATACCATGCCCAACTTGATTATATAATTGTCTCATTTAAACATAAAGAGAGGTTTTCTTGAACTAAGTAAATGAATGCAAAGAAATAAAGCAAAGGAAGAAAGAGCATGTACATCATAAATTGAATACATAAAATACCCGAAACCTTAACACTTAGAAACACCCGGGTACAATTGTAATCAAACAAACAAATAGTAATCGGGAATGACGGGTGTTCTGGGGTAAAATATTCTAAGTAAATGTGAGCTAATACTAAGGAAAGAAAGAAGATAGATATTAAAGTAAATGAGAATATTCTAAGTAATTGTAATCTAAAACAAGGCCAATGGATTTCACCAGACTTAACCATTTTGATAGAAGCACAAATAGGACAAGTATTGATACATGTAACTTGTATACAGTTAGCAGAGCTCAATTAAAGAAATGAATAACGATAAACAGAGAAAGGAACAGAATCCAGGTGAGTTTCTAGCCCCATTCCTTGTTATGTTTTTGGGGTTGTGTGCATACTCGATGTGATTGTTAATACATTTATCCTAAGAGATAAGTGTATGCCTTATGTGATTATGTGAAAGGTATGAATGATTGCTTGACGATACGTGAATGATCTTTGGATATTGCACGTATTGCCAAGGGAAGTGATTAGCTCCTTACATGGATAATTAAATAATAACTTATATACAGTGTTCCTTCTATTGATAATATAGAGTTTCTTCTATGGATAATGTATAATGTTCCTTCTATGGATAGCAGAGTGTTCATTCAATGGATAATATAGTTTTACTTCTATGGATAATACATACAGTGTTCCTTCTATGGAAAGTATATAGAGCGTTCCTTCTATGGAAAGTATATAGAGTGTTCATTCTATAGAGAATATATATAGTATGAGTAATAGTAATGGTTCTTTTAATAGATATTTTGTGATGTTCCTCTTACGGATATTTATACAAGGTTTAAGTAATAATATGTATCTTCGGATACGTGAATGAATGTATGAGAATGAAATGTATGTTGCCTGATTAACTAGAACTCACTCAACGTTGCTGACTTTTAGTATGCACGCAGGTAAATATGTTTAATGAGCTAGCATGGGGAGGGCACATGGCATGGATTGAATGGTTGGCATCTGAAGATGGAAGAGAAATGATGTATTAAATATGATGTTGTATATTATGTTTTAAAGAAAAGATCGAATGTTTTGTATCGAATGATTAAAGTTAATGTTTCCGCGAAAGTTTTAATAAACTCTGATTTGTAGATATGTGTTTATGAGTAAATCCAACGTCCAAAGTAGGGCACCGGTAACAGGGCCTTACATAAATGTCGTTTTAAATATGTTAAATTTTTTATCGGGCTTTACAAGCAACGTCCGGATTTACCGACCGAATAAACACCATTATAAAATATTTTAACGTTTTTATATGTTAATTTAACGAATTTATTTTTAGGTTTAATTCTGATGCCGTAAAAAACGTAATCGATACCGACCGATTTCTTGTAAACTCGACCTAGAAAAATCACTAGTTTATTTTAAAATAAAAATGACATGGCAATTTCTAAATCCCATATCTAGACCAATGTTTTAAAAACCGGTATTTTACCTGTACCGGATTAGGCTAAAAAATGGTACAACCGGTTGAACCGGGTTATACCGGGAGGTTCAACCGGCTGAATAGTTTACCTTATAATTTTCTATAAATATAACTTCAGTCAAAAAATAACCCAAAACTAAATGATTCCTATACAAAAAATAATCGAAAAGTTAATCCATATTAAAATAATAATGCAAAAGCACTCAATTTTAACTAAAATAGTCCTAAAGTTACACATTTGAATGTTAATTGTTGGATTAAAAATAATTTTCAAAAAATATGGGCCGCAAATATCAAAAATTTCTCGGGCTTAAAACCGGTTTGCCAGTAAAAACCGGTATTTTAGACAAAAACCTCCGGTACGATATTCACGCAAACCGGTCAAAAATACCGGACTCAAAATACCGGCCTACTGTGTGAAATCCGGTTTAACCGGTTCAACCAGCTGGTTTGAGCCGGTTTTTAAAACACTGATCTAGACTCATGAAAAAAAAACGTGACACTTATATAACACTTTCCACGCCTCATGTCCATGTGATGACACCTATGATCTAAGAGGAAAAGTTGAACCTGAAAAAAAAATCATTATTCGTGTCTGTAACGTTTTTTTCTCGAAGTGATATATTGTCACCGCTTTATTTAATGATCCAATATTTCTCTAGCTTTATACGAATTTTAGTATTTTCTTTTTATTCACTTCACTATATATATCCATATATTTTGATGCTTTAAATATACCATTTTTAATTTTATTAGTTAAAGTAAGAAGATAATTAATATGCATTAAATACTCTAATAAGATAATCAATTATACCACACTTTTTTATTGGCTTTTGATTATGCCTTTTAAACACATTCAAACACCCTGTATTGATCAAATGGTGTTTATGTGTTGGTTTGGTCCGGTTTTGAGATCAAACCGAACCAAATATCAAAATTTTGATAAACGATTTGGTTTTAATTGTTTCAGTTATTGTCATTAAGACTTGATATTTTTGGACCGAAAATTTTGCTAAAATTATGAATTCCGGCTTATATCTTTTCGTTAATTAATAACGAATGTGTTATTATACATATGAGCTAAAATATCTGAGTTACATTAATTTATGAACTTTTATGAATTATCAAAAATGAAAAAATAAACCGAAATTAGGTTTTTGTGGTTTTGAAAACGTTTGGTTTTCATTTCGGTCGTCGTATGAATTCGGTTCGAATTTTACCATTCGGGCTTATATATTTGATCCGAAAAGATTTGCCAAAATAAAGTATTTATGCCTATATTTTGTCGATAATTTATAAACTAACGGGTTATTAATATATGAGCTAAAATATTTAGCTTACGTTATTTTATCAAACTTACATAAATTACTAAAGAGTTAAGTGTCATTTTAGTACATGTGGTTTGTTTAATTACGTAACTTTAGTACTATTTTTAAATTTATTGCAAATGGCTATCTCACATTTCTAAAACTTGAAATATTGGTACTTTTTTATAACTCCGTTTATTTTTATCCATTAAGTCAGGGACACTTTGGTAACTTTGTTATTTTATTGCAACGGGGAAATGGGTGGAATCGTGAATGAAGATGATGCACATTTTCTATAAAAGGAAGAATTTAATTTAAAAAAAATAAAATAATAAAGTTACCAAAGTGCCCCTGACTTAACGGATAAAAATAAACGGAGTTAAAAAAAGTACTAAAATTGCAAGTTTTAGAAATGTGAGGTAGTCATTTGCAATAAATTTAAAAATAGTACTAAAGTTGCGTAATTAAACAAACCATATGTACTAACATGGCACTTAACTCATTACTAAAAATAAACAATAAAAATCTTAAATATCGTTCGATTTTCTTACATACAAAACAAAAACCGGACCGAAAACTTATTTACAAAAATATAAAACCAAATCGGCTGCTTTTATTTATTTTATATAAATTTTTTATTTTGGTTATTGGATTTTATCCATTTCATACAGACTCACCATATCACAAATGAAAGAAAGCATCTAGCGGCTGGGAGGAAGCATAAAACAGAGGTTTAGATGACACTGACACCTCCCTCCACCATTTTCCATTTTTGGTTATGGAATCACAAATTATAATAAGAAGGAAAAAAATTTCAAACCCACTTCCAATTTCAATTTCATATCACAAACACCATATCCAATTTTTATAATATAATTCTTATTGTCTCCACAATCGTCATCATCATCAATTCATAAAAAGTAATAATAATAATCACCAACCCCTTACTATTACTATTGCTGATTGTTATTTACTCTTTATCCTTCACCACTTCACCTTCACTCCATCTCCTCCATGGCGCACGATAGCAACAACAGCAGCCTCCCGTGCGACGGCGACGGCCGCTGCATGATCTGCAAACTCACGCCGCTGGTAGAAGAGACACTCACGTGCAACACGTGCGTCACTCCGTGGCACCTCAACTGCTTATCCGTCCGTCCACAAACCCTAGCCGACGCCGCGCAATGGCAGTGTCCGGACTGCTCTATTCTCGTTGCTTCCGATCAATCGCAGCCGTGGACGGCGGTTGCATCGGGATCTGAGCCGTCCGATTCGCTTGTTGCTGCGATTCGCGCCATTGAGTCTGATGCCACACTCTCCGATCAGCAAAAGGCTAAGAGACGTCAGCAGTTGTTGAGCGGAGGATCCGATGATAAGACAGACGCCGGTAAAGAGATCGAGGACAGCGGCGGAGATAACGATGTGTTGAAGCTTATTAGCGGCAGCTTTAACTGCTCCTTTTGTATGCAGTTACCGGAGAGACCTGTTACGGTATATATTATATTATATTGTGAAATAATATGTTAATTTTGTACATTTTATTGTATCTGAACCCTAGTTTGTTGTTTGTGATTTATATCTATTTGCAGTATATGAATGTGTTTTATTAAGTACTGCTGATACAGAAACATTTGGTCCTTTTTGCTGAAATTGGTTAAAAATATGATGTATGAGGATTTGGTAAAATGGTGGTCCTTTGTCACAGTAAATATCACTAGAAATGGAATGTATGTGTCAAGTATGCATGGTCTGACTTTGGGTACTTTTTTGTACTGTTTTGTTTGGATCCTCTGACAACTTTCTAATAGTTCATGTTGTACAAAGCTTGTTGAGTTACTTCTAATTGGAACCAACTATAAATGGCTAAATCCAGTTTAGGAACTTTAAAACTGATCTTATTAGCTAAATTTCAATATATTTGTTTCAAGATTTTCTTAACTTAAAGTTCATCTGTTTATGCTGCAGACACCTTGTGGTCACAACTTTTGTTTGAAGTGTTTTGAGAAATGGGTTGGTCAGGGCAAACGCACGTGTGCCATATGCCGAGCTGCAATTCCTCCTAAAATGGCAAGTCAGCCTCGAATCAACTCGTCGCTTGTAACTGCTATTAGAATGGCAAAGATGACCAAGTCAAATGCTGCTTCTGGACCGGCTAAACCCTATCATTCTGTTATTAACGAAAACAGACCGGACAAAGCATACACCACTGAACGGGCTAAGTATTCGGGGAAGGCTAATGCATGCAGTGGAAAGATATTTGTGACGGTCGCACCTGATCATTTTGGTCCGATTCTTGCTGAGAATGATCCTGAGAGAGGAACAGGAGTTCTTGTTGGAGAAACTTGGGAGGATCGTATGGAATGTAGACAATGGGGGGCTCATCTTCCTCATGTTGCTGGGATATCTGGACAGTCTGATTACGGTGCACAATCTGTGGCGTTGTCTGGTGGATATGAAGATGATGAAGATCATGGAGAGTGGTTTCTTTACACAGGAAGGTATTTGATGTTCCAAACTGATAACAATTTTAGCTGAATAATCATTTTTTTTGCTGCAAGATGTGTTCTTTGTTAAAGATTTTTTTGCCATCTACTGCACGATGTTACCTTTTGAAAAATTTTACTTTAAAAAAAGCTATATTTGTTATATAAGTTTTAAATTTTATAGAAGTTTTGACTATTGTGCATAAATCCTTCTTGATTTGCTATTGACAGCGGTGGTAGAGATTTAAGCGGAAATAAGAGGACAAGCAAGACTCAATCTTTTGATCAGAAGTTTGAGAAATATAATGAAGCTTTACGGGTTAGTTGCAAAAAAGGCTACCCGGTTCGTGTTGTTAGGTATGGTTTCATGACACGTTTACATGTGGACTTAATCTTGAGTCTGTGCATTAAATTACTAAATATCACTCCACACATATTGCGCATTTTCTTGTAAATATTTGTTCTTCAAATAGCAAAAAATAATAAATTTACGGTCTTCAAATGTTTGTACTTTTATTTTTGTATGTTGTATGGTTTTACTTCGAATATACAGGATTGCCCTATGCATTTCATGTGTAAATCTATGATATGTATACATGTACACACTTTATTGTTTAATATAAGTCAATCCTCATAAGGAAACTGCTTAATAGTTCAGATTAAACCTATGGCCTTTAAGGTAAAATGCATATCATGGTCTATTGAAAGGTTTATTCGTTATTTTTTACGTGAACTTTCTTTATTTATATAAACAGGTCACACAAAGAAAAACGCTCTGCTTATGCGCCTGAGAAAGGCGTACGCTATGATGGGATTTATAGGATTGAAAAATGCTGGAGGAAGCCTGGAATTCAAGTAGGATATGCCACTATTGGTTGATATTATATAATAATGTTAACATCATACCTTATATTATTCTTTCCATTAAATTTTGGCTCATATTTTGATTTTATTAGGGTCACAAAGTATGCCGGTATCTTTTTGTTCGTTGTGATAATGCTCCCGCTCCATGGACAAGGTTTGTCCTTATTTTCTAGCATATGAAATCTTTAGATAGATTTGTGATTTGAATTATTTACACTTAATCACAATTTTGCAGCGATGAAATTGGTGACCGTCCGAGGCCTCTGCCTGCCATCGAAGAGCTACAAAACGCAACTGATGTAACTGACAGAAAGGGCAATCCATCTTGGGATTATGACGTGAGATGATGCAATTTTTTGTGACTATTTGTAATTATGTCAATGCTTGCAATTGTTTGTTACATTTTAAGCTTTACATAATTTGTTTTTGTGTTTGTAGGAGCCAAAAGCTTGTTGGTTGTGGAAAGTACCTCCACCGGAAAGCAGAAAACATGCAAGTAACGAGGATGCTGAGGATGGAAGTAGTACAAGAAAAACCCGTCGTAAAACACAAATGTCTGTCAGTGAACGGCTACTGAAAGGTATGCTATTTTTCTTTATTGTATTAAAAAGGTATAGTTTACGATTCTTGATGCATGAAAATACCCGTTTTTGTGCATGTATTCTCAATATGTTGGTTAAAAACTTAAAATGCGAATTTTAAGGATGTGTACTGCAATGCAGAGTTCTGCTGCCTTATTTGTCACAATGTGATGACTCAGCCTCTCACTACTCCCTGTGCACACAATTTTTGCAAGTCATGTTTGCTGGAGGCCTTTGCGGGTCAAACTTTTATGAAGGCTAGAACGTGTGAAGGAGGACGTACTTTGCGAGCCAAGAAAAACATCATGAAATGTCCATCATGCTCTCATGATATTTCTGAATACCTTCAGAATCCACAGGTAAGCGCTTTTTTGGTTTTTCTAGTTATATAACAGTTAAATATGATTTAAAAAGTTATATTTTTAGAAGTAGAATATAATGTATTTCAACAAAAATCTTCAGAAGATTCTATACATTTTGAATGCACTTTTGAGGCTTGCGCAACTTTCCATACCTGATTTGTTTCCATTTTAGCGGACTTGTTATCATTATAATTCTAAGCCAAACTGACCCGCTTATAAATGGTTATCATTACTTCTGGTAAAATCCTTGTCGCAATATAGATGCTAAAACAAGGCATTATCTAGTGTATTTGGATGTTTTTAATAAGCATCGTCATTAAATATTCTACAGGTGAACAGGGAATTGATGAGTGTGATAGAATCACTTCAGAGTCAGAACAAAGAAGTGGAGGAAAATGCAGTTTCAGGAGAAGAAATGTCGAGTTCAGATAAGAAAAATGATGATGTTAAAGATGAGAATTTGGAGACAGCTGAGGTTAGTAACCTGAATATGGAAGTTGATGAATCGGGGGCAAAAGTTGAAGCAAGTAGCGAGAAAGAGAAGCTTGATGATGGTGTTACTGCATGAGTTTACTTGATCATATATACATATGTATATGTATATATATGCGTAATTTGTTTTTTTTTTCGTAAGGGGAGTTATAGGATATATGGCGTATTTTAGCAAGATGATCTTATGATGCTGTTATGGCATAAAATATGAATGATATATGAGTTTATGACTTTATGTGTTTGAGCAAAGTCTTACATTTTGACTGTCTAATTTCTGCTTGGTGTGTTTTCATCTTCATCCTGAAAGTGGTGTATGGGTATGGCATTGCAATTCTAAATGCCAGCATATATAGTGCTAAAATAGGTATCCAGGGTCGCTGATCCCTAAGAAACATGCTATTGAGCAATCATGACCTGGACACCGCGTGTAAATTGGTTGCACGTGGCGTGTTTGCTAGCATGTTAAGAGTTGTCTTAGGTTTGTGGGTGGTGGTGTTCGAGGTGCGCTTTTGTAACATTTATAATGTATGCTGTTTTTGGAGATTGTTAATAGATGTATTAAACCGACCTAGCGACAAAACTTGAATGTGGGGCAGCAATGGGACCCACAGGTTAACAGTAAAGAGCTGAGACGGTGTAACGGGTTAGGGTTTCTTTTGTTGAGTAATACGTCATGCTGTTGATGTTTGAAAGTAATCTTCTTTTCATTTTGAAATGATATGTCATGTCACTAATAACAAACAAATTAACTGTGTGATTCATGTGAGGGCGACAATCGGACATGCATGTTCACTGCTAACGAACGAAGATGGTATGAATTGTGGATGGTTAGGTTTCTTTTATGAGTAAGGTGTTATGTCCTTGAATGAAAACAGTCTTTTCTTTTTTAAAATGGTATGTTATTTTATTAATAACAAGTAAATTTACCGTGTGATCTATTAAAATTATCATGTTAAAAAAAAGGAGTTAAGTGTCATTTTAGTACATGTGGTTTTATAAATTACGCAATTTTAGTACTTTTTTGAATTTTTTGCAACTGGCTACTCCATGTTTCAAAAACTGGTCATTTTAGTATTTTTTCGTAACCCCCGTCTATTTTACACCGTTAAGTCAGGGGTAAACCGGTAATTTCATTTTTTATTTATTTTTTTCCTTTTTTCTTTAATTACCTAACCCCTTTATATCTTCAAACCATAGATCTAAACATCACCGGTCACCACCACCCCCTCCTCACATCCCTAAACCGGCCGTCGAACCACCGAAACCCGTAATCCTAAGCTCGATTTGTGTTCTCAGATCTGACATAACCTGAACCGGCCGTCGATCCACCGAAAGCCGTAATCCTAAGCTCGATTTGTGTTCTCAGATCTGACATAGCCTGATCATAATTTGACTTACCCGGTGAGAAAAAAATTCAGTTAAATCTCCAAGAACCCTAAAAAACCTCAAACTCCACCCAAATCAATGGCTTTGGAACGAAAGCATATGCACCTTCATCAACACTATAAAGCCCTAATTCGGTGAATTTGAGTTAGCATGATGAAGAGGAGCAATAGGGGAAGACGAAGAGAAGGGGAGGGATGTCGTGGTGGCCGAGTTTCGTTATGTCGGATTTGAGATGGGAGGGGTGTGGTGGTGTCGGGCCTGCCGGCGGCTGTGGTGGCGGCGGTTGTGGTGGTTAAATGGTGGTGGAAATTGCGGCGTGGAGCAGTGGTGGTTAACTGGTGGTAGTTCAACGGAGGTGATAGATGAATAACAATAGTGGTGGTGGTGGTGGTTTGCAATGACTATATTTGTGGGTGGAGAGACAAAGAAGATGGATCTTGTGTGTTCATGGTGGTCAAGTGGTGTTGGTGTATAGGTGTAAAGAGAGAGCAAGATAATATTGAAAGAGAGGAGAAAGATATATTGATTAAAAGAAAATAAAAAAAAAAAAGAAAAATAACAAATTTACCGGTTTACCCTTGACTTAACGGACAAATTAAACGGGGTTACAGAAAAGTACTAAAATGGCCAGTTTTAGAAACATGGAGTAACCAGTTGCAAAAAATTCAAAAAAAATATTAAAGTTGCGTAGTTGATAAAACCATAGGTACTAAAATGACACTTATCTCTAACAAAAAATCACAAAAGTAATTTTGCTGATTAATGATTATGTATTTTTCAAAGAAAACATGCTAAGTGACATTGATCAATTTCACACACACACACACAAAAAAACGTGCTTTATTAAAGATGTGTGTTTTATATAATACGTGCGTTTCAAACAATAAATTGTATATACAACTAATCTTTACCATAAGACCAAATGTAACGAAATATGTTGGAGCACCAATCCTTGTCACATCCCCACCGAATTGCACCAAACCATTACACCACCCAAGAACCAAACAAGGAAACGCCTTTTTGGGCGCTAGTGCAATTATGAGCAAGGGGTTGTAGATGGTGGGACCGGTTACAAATACAACCAATCACAATACACCACTCTCATTTTTATAAAAAAATATATAAATAATATTTGTGTTTTTAGTTAAACCAATACACGATTGTTAGTGAATGTCCCCATGACTACGTGACAATGACTTGGCGATTAGTGAATGCCCTTACACTTAGTCTAAGAGTATTGGAAGTGGGTTTGTGTGTTAGATCTTACAAAGTTTAAGTAATTTTTAATAAGAATGTGAATTAAAACAAATCCAATATATAAAATAATTTGAAGGTATGAAATTATATACAAGTAATCCATAGGTTTTATGCTTTTCACCGCGTAGTGTTTTATTTTATCAACTTTCATATCAATATATTGTCTCTTAAAATGAGAAAGACTAGATGATGCGATAATGGGAACCACTATTCATCGTAAGAGTGGGCACGGTGTAAAACTTATAATTTATTTTATAATATTATGTCATGACATTGACTATATCAATAGTTAGTAACCGTTTTTTATTTATTTAAACAATACGTCATGTCATTAATAACAACCGAAGTTTAATGTCATCTATTGAAATTTTCGTTTTAAATAAAAAAGTCACACATATCATTTTGCTAGTTAGTTATCATATATCTTTCAAATGAAACTTCTTTAAATGTCATCCATCATCTATCAATTACTCGTTAAAAAGTATGCTTTAAATGAGATGTGTGGTTCAAATGTGTAGCTCTAAACATTCGAACCGACAAACTGTATGCACAACCAACGTATTTATTCAACATAAAAAAGATCATATAATTTATCATCATGCTCAAATATAAATACAAATAAATCAAGCATATGAATTTTTAACATAAGACAATAACAGGTCAAACACTTTTATGTTTTCGTGTCAAACAGTAAGTATACAAAGCTAAAATAATATTCATTAGGGTTTGTATTAAATTGAATAGGTCTATATAAAAATAATTTGAATGTAAAACTGTTATAAAACGATTTGAATATATAAACTATTATTATAACTTAAAAAATTAAGCTTAGACATCCAAAGACTTCATTTAAAAAGTGGAGGTTTGGGGTTTGAGTCCCACGTGTGACAAAAGTACATATGTTTAACATTGGGTCAAAGAGTTTTCTCACATATGATGCATAACAGACTAATATACGAGCTTCCCTTCTAAGACGCGCTACCCAAGACTCAATACTCGAAAAAGAAAGATGATAAGATGGGCTCGTCAATATCTAAAAACAGTATGGTTTAGAGTTTCAAAATATATATACTACCATTTTTGGAACCTCATAGAAGAAGAGGGAAAATTCAAATTCAAATTCAAATCCAAACCCTTTTCACTTTTCAAATTCCCCCAATTCCTTCAAATCCACTGTTGAGTTGATCACCACCAATTCTTATTCTTATTATCTTATTATTATAATAATATATCCTCCATCATCATCTTCTTCATCATAATAATAATAATAAACCCTAGCATCACTCTCTTCACTCACTCATGGCGACTCAATCCGACCTTCCATGCGACGGCGACAACCGCTGCATGATCTGCAAACTCACTCCACCGGCGGAAGAAACCATCACCTGCAAAACCTGCGTCACTCCATGGCACGTCAACTGCCTCTCTTCTCGCCCCAAAACCCTAGCCGACGCCGCACAATGGGACTGCCCTGACTGCACCAGCCTCGTCTCCTCTCACGCGCCGCCGTCCGCCGTCGCAACAGGATCTGAACCGTCTGACACGCTTGTGGCGGCGATTCGCGCAATTGAGTCCGATGCGTCACTTTCCGATCAAGAGAAGGCGAAACGACGTCAGCAGTTGTTGAGTGGAAAAGGATCTGACGACGGTGATGATAATGATAAACCGGTGGAGGTTGCTGGTGGTAGTGGTAATGATGTGTTGAAGCTTCTTAGTGGTAGTTTTAACTGCTCCTTTTGTATGCAGTTACCTGAAAGACCTGTCACGGTAATTTTATTTTATTAGGTTAAATGAAAGTTATATTGTATACATTTTAATTTTATACAGACTGATAGAAGCAAATTATCTATGAATAAATGTTTGTCTAAACTGTTTATTAGTTAGTAGCTTGAAGAAGATCGTAAGTAGTTTACATTATTAATATTATGGAAAATTGCATTGCATATGTCAAGATTTTGAAATTATTTATGTTTAGTGTTTTAAGTTGATTGTTTGTTTATGTTTCAGACGCCATGTGGTCACAACTTTTGTTTGAAGTGTTTTGAGAAATGGGTTGGTCAGGGGAAACGAACGTGTGTCATTTGTCGAACTTCGATTCCTGCTAAAATGGCGAGTAACCCTCGCATCAACTCGTCTCTTGTAATTGCAATCAGGATGGCAAAGATGACTAGATCGAATTCTGGTTCTGGGCCACCTAAGCCTTACTATTCTGTGCTAAACCAAAATAAGCCAGATAAAGCGTACACTACTGAACGGGCGAAGAAAACTGGGAAGGCTAATGCTTGCAGTGGGAAGATATTTGTGACGGTTCCGCCTGATCATTTTGGACCCATTCTTGCTGAGAATGATCCCGAGAGAGGAATGGGAGTTTTGGTAGGTGAAACTTGGGAGGATCGTTTGGAATGTAGGCAATGGGGGGCTCATCTTCCTCATGTTGCTGGGATATGTGGGCAGTCTGATTATGGTGCACAATCTGTTGCTTTATCTGGAGGGTATGAAGATGATGAGGACCATGGAGAGTGGTTTTTGTACACCGGAAGGTATGCTACGCACATTTTTTTTATTGAAAGTTAAAATTTTTAAGTTTTTAGTTGGCATATTCTTATGTTGTATTTTGATTTTTTGAAGTTTCAACTTTTGCTGCATAAATTTTTAATGTTTTTATTTGTTATCGACAGTGGTGGGAGAGATTTGAGTGGGAATAAAAGGACAAACAAGACACAGTCGTTTGATCAGAAGTTTGATAAGTCCAATGAAGCTTTAAGGGTCAGTTGCAAAAAGGGCTATCCAGTGCGTGTAGTGAGGTATGATGCTAATACATGATGTCATTGTAATTCGCTGTATCAAATTTTAATCTTTGTAGACATAAATTTTCACAAATAATTCACTGAATTATGTCGTTGTAAATAATTAAAATCAATGATCTCACATATTTTTGTTGTAGTTTGCTAACTACAGAACATGAATGACTGCTAGTTTGATGGTTCTTAAAATGTCCTGCTTTTCATATTTAATTGTTTACTCTTGTTTCTAACTAAATGGATAGGTCCCACAAAGAAAAACGTTCTGCCTATGCACCCGAAACTGGAGTTCGTTATGATGGGGTATATAGGATTGAAAAATGCTGGAGGAAACCAGGAATTCAAGTAAGATTTCAAACTATTTGTTGATAGTGGATGCTTACTGATGGCATACTTGGTACAACTATTTTTTATAACACTTGGCTCACGTTTATATATTCATATAGGGATTTAAGGTATGCCGGTATCTTTTTGTTCGTTGTGACAATGATCCTGCTCCATGGACAAGGTCTGTCATTAGTCATTACCTTCATGATTCTGATATTTCCCAGCATTGAAAACTCTAAAGTGGAATTTAATTATTTACATTTGGTCACAATTTTTGCAGTGATGAAAATGGGGATCGCCCGAGACCATTGCCAGTCATTAAAGAGCTGAACGAAGCAACTGATGTAACTGAGAGGAAGAGTCCTCCATCTTGGGATTTTGATGTAAGATTGTGTAACCTCATACAAAGATTTGGCAATCTTTGTGAATTTTGATGTTATTATCTTTTTTAAAATTGGTCATGACATTTTATGAATCGTTTTATTTAAATTTTGTCTGCAGGAGGAGAAAGGTTGCTGGTTGTGGAAAATTCCTCCACCCGATAGTAGAAAACGAGCACACACTAATGATGTTGGGGATGTCACAAAAATTACGACAGTTCGACGTAAGGCACACATAATGTCTGTGAGTGAACGACTTCTTAAAGGTCAGTTATTTCAGTTACATAAAATTTAGTTTTAGTTTTACCAACTAATAACGTTTTGTGATGCAGAGTTCTGCTGTCTTATCTGTCACAAAGTGATGTCTGAGCCGCTTACTACTCCATGTGCACACAATTTCTGCAAGTCATGTTTGCAGGGTGCTTTTGCTGGCCAAACCTTTATTAAGGAAAGAAACTGTGAAGGTAGACGAACATTAAGGGCACAAAAGAATGTAATGAAATGCCCATCATGCACTAATGACATTTCTGAATACCTTCAAAATCCACAGGTAATTTTGCATCATCTAATACAGGTTTAGTTAATTAAATAATTAATTATGATTCGCCGTTTAATAGATTATATGTTGCAGGTGAATAGAGAGTTGATGAGTGTGATAGAATCACTTCAGAGGCAGACCAAAGAGGCGGAGGAAAGTGCAGCCTCGGAAGAAGAAATGTTGAATGCAGAGGAAGATAAAGAGGAGGTTAAAGATGTGAATTCTGAGGCTAATGAAGATATTAAGGAAAGCGATGAGAATGAAGCTATTGCAAAACCTTCACCTAAAGCTAACAAGAAAAGGAAAGCTGAGGATGTTAACGATAACGCCCCTAGTAAGAAGCTACAACAAGAGACTGATGATGACATGGTCACGGATAAAGTTGTAAAACCAGGTGTGACTGAAAGTGAAAGTTGATGAAGCGGGAAAGGGTGCATGAGGCACGACCCGAAGCAAGAAAGCTTAGCTTGAGTCGGGTGGTGACTGGTGGTGATTGATGACTTCGTATGAACTTAGGCTTACAATGGACATCCCATATTTTTATTTTTATTTTTAATTTTGAATTTTTAGTGATTTTTAAATGGCTGCAGATTGATGGTGGCAATTTTGGAAATCAATGCTATATTTTAGTGTGGTGTTGACTTTATGGTGTGTTTAGGCCATGCATTCTCTTGCTATTTTGTTAATCATTAAACTCGTATGACTATTTCAGTTGATATTGTCAAATATTTGGTGCCAAATCTTTAAACTCATGACTATTTCAGTTAATATTGTCAAATATTTGGTGCCTTGTTTTTCTTGAGTTCATTGAAATGCCAGCAAAATGTACTTGAGAAAATGCAATTTACACAATAATAAAACATGAAAAGTATGTAACTTGTTCAAATCGACAGATAGTGGGGCCTCATGAAGGTATAAAATTGGTGAATAAAATTACACACATGTATAGAATGACAAATATCGAGCCTATGCAATAAGATGGTTTGGCAAAGAGCGGAAACATGGATATGTATCAATGATTGCAATAAAAAAAATGAATTGGCCAAGGATTGATGTGAAGAACAAAAGGTGAAATGCATTAGTGACTGTGAGTTTATGAATCACAACTAACAAGTTCGTAACAATTGGCCCTGGGTTTTGTGAGCTATATATAAAATTGTAAAAGTAGTAAGTACGGTCAATTAATAAGTTGTTCATAATAGTCATAACCTTTAAAAGTAATCGAATATAATGTTAACGAGGTATCTTGTATTTGAAAGAGTATTAGTCACGGGTTGGATTTATAAGTTAAGTCAAATCTTAGTCATATATGTGTTTTGATCACGAGCTTATTAATGAACTTAGTTTGAGTGTAAATGAAAGACATTGCCATATTTGAAAGTCAAGAATGGGAAATGATTAACGGGAATGAACAAGTTTTCATACATTGCTGAATTGATATAAAGTCAACTCTTATGCACCTTTATTTTATGTATTTGTTGATTCATGGTAAAAGTTAGAAAATGATACTGCATCATGTTTTCTATATCATAGTTGCATGTAGCTAGAACAAGAGTTATATATGCAACAACAATCTAAGGTTGACGGAAACTAAGCTTCAAATCATGATTTATGTAACAAGCTACACCATGTAAGAAGTGTAGAACGATTACTTCATAAAGACCATCACAAAAGAACTATTCATCAACGAATGTTGCTACCCATATTGGGTAAAGATGAAAACCTCTAGTTGTAGATAATGACATCTAGAATAAAACCGTTTGAATAAAATTTTAGAAGATAATAAATTACCCTTATCAGTAATAGCAAAGAATATTGGTTGTATTTTATTACGACAATCACCAGAATGGTTAAGGTAATTTCAAATATTGGAATGAAGAAATTTAAAGTACAACTATAATTGTCTTTAGTTCTCCAAAACATAATTTCCTAAATAATGGTTAATTAAAATTCTATTATCCCTTCTCAATTGAAACGAATCTAAAATACTACTCTCTTGTAAAATAAAGATCGAAAGCAACTAAATAATTTTAATTTTGAATTATGTTTTTAACATTCTATGAATTGGAAACAAAATATCTTTTGGCCATTCACGAAAAATGTGTTCCTTTTTTGAACCCGTTGCGATTTAGTAAATCTATAGTACATGATCGTCTAACATTTATTGACAAAATATCATATTGTGTAAGGAATATATTGAACATTGAATTTATTGGTACACGACCATATAATTTTTACTCTCCCTGGTGTAACTATTAATTTAACGAAATGAAGTTTTTACTTTAAAAGATCCTATTATGACACGACCACATGGCCGTATTTGATACGTAACGTAGTGTTTAAATTAACACAACTTTTAACTCAAGAAATAACTTTGTGTTCCTGAGTTCATTTAACGAGAAAAGAAATAAAATATCTTCCTTTCTTTCTCTTTCTTTCCTCAATTCCTCCCATTTTAGAGGGATTCCCAAGTTTACTTAAGGAGAGAAAGGAAAAGAAAGTGTATGTTTTTCCTTTCCTTTCCTTTCTCTTCTCTCATTTTTCTTTTCTCCCAAACTTTCTTTCCTTTCTATTCTTTCCAATTTGGAAAGAAATCAAACCCCACCATTTTACTCTTTATTTCTCTACTTTTTCTTTTCCCTTCCTTTGTTTTCTTTCTTTTAATGAAACTCTGAAACACAAATATTCTTCATTCCTTTCCTATTTTTTCTTAAATGAAACTTGAGAACACAAACATCTCATTATTTCCATCCATTCATTCTTCTTTCTTTTCTTTTTGAAACTCGTGAACACAAGTTATTCTTACAAAGAAAAAGAAAAGGAAAAAGAAGAAAATGAATCATTTTCTTAATTTTCCTTTTCTCTCTTGTCTTTCCTTCTTTTCCATTCTTCCTTTCAAATAGGAAGGAAACATATCCATCTCATTTTACACTTTAAAACACATCACTTTTTTCCTTTTCTTTTCTTTCCCTTCTTTTATTCCTTTACATGAAACTCAAGAACACATTAAAATTATCTTTCTTTTCCTTTCTCTCTAAAGAAGAACTTTGGGAACATACTCATTTTATTGTTTCCCTTCATTTCCTTTCCTTTCCCACAACAAATGAAAATGAAACTCGGGAACAGAGCGTAGAGATGTTAAAAATAAAATACAAAACATTATAGAAATAAATCAATGGCACTATTAAAAAAATTCATTAAGTGAAAGTAGTATTTTGGACCTAATGACTGCCTAGGGTTACATGAAAATTAAAACTGAATAATTCAAAATCACGCGCAGGCTTTAGGCAAGAAAACATTGGTTATTTTCTTAAAGACGAACATACATTTGAACTATTATACTTAAATTAATCTCATTTATGAGAATCTATTTCAGTGTAAACTAGGTTACTAACTCGTGTAGTACACTGGTGGAAAGTAGAAAATTCGTCACGTAAAGAAATTTGATTATATATTTGAATATTATATTATTCGTCTAATATACACAAATCATTTTAACTGACAATATCGCCCATTCTTGAAAGTAAGTTCATTGAACTTGTCTAAAGTCGAAGGATACACAAAGTCTATTAAATCATATACTGGATATAATGAATTGTTAATTAGAAGATCATCGATAATTTGTACATTCATTTGTCGTCATTTGGACCCCCACCCCCAACATTCCCTTCACCTATATCCAATAATTAATTCGCAAATTATTTTATCTCTTCAACATGTAAGGATTGACATCCAACTGTGAGCCTCGTGTTTTTTTGATAGTTTAAGTACATTTCACTTTGACAAGATGTAGGAAGAACTTATTGAAGTGTAATTTAAAATAAACACGAACAAAAGTCTATACAATCGAACTATTTATTTAACAAAAGTGTCATAAATTTAATATTTACAATTCCCTAAATACTTCCTTTTATACTTTAATTTGTAGCATTTCGTTGTTGTCAAAGATTTATATAAAAAGGAACAATTTTTTTTATAGCTAATAACTAAACATTTAGAAACATCAATTGGCTTATATGACTTGTTTAACGATTCATAGAGCCATAACTTGTATACACTCTAATATTGACTTGAATTTGATATGACTTCAACTCAAGATGCTAATAACCCATCTGGTATTATAGTATTTTTCATAATAACTTACCAGAAAACCGTAATAGTTCAACATCTCCATTGAAAATTTTATTTTGATATGGACCCTAAAGAGATTATAAGAAAATTATATAATAATTAAAATCAATACAAACAGAAAGGGAAAATAAAAAAGAATTGTTAATGAAATAATGAATAATATGAGAACTATTAGAGTATCAAATTAAACCTTACCGGAAAAAAATTAATCTCCCTTATCGGAATTGGCGATGATGGAGATAGTAATCCGAAACAGAGAGAGAGAGAGAGAGAGAGAGAGAGAGAGAGAGAGAGATTATAATGGTTAGGATTTTCAACCTTAAGATTTATATAATGGTTAGGATTTTCAACCTTAACATTTATTGACAAAATATCATATTGTGTAAGGAATATATTGAACATTGAATTTATTGGTACACGACCATATAATTTTTACTCTCCCTGGTGTAACTATTAATTTAGCGAAATGAAGTTTTTACTTTAAAAGATCCTATTATGACACGACCGCACCCCACATGGCCGTATTTGATACGTAACGTAGTGTTTAAATTAAAACCATTGAACTTTTAACTCAAGAAATAACTTTGTGTTCCTGAGTTCATTTAACGAGAAAAGAAAAAGGAAAAGAAATAAAATATCTTCCTTTCTTTCTCTTTCTTTCCTCAATTCCTCCCATTTTAGAGGGATTCCCAAGTTAAAAGAGAAAGGAAAAGAAAGTGTATGTTTTATCTTTCCTTTCTCTTCTCTCATTTTTCCTTTCTCCCAAACTTTCTTTCCTTTCTATTCTTTCCAATTTGGAAAGAAATCAAACCCCACCATTTTACTCTTTATTTCTCTACTTTTTCTTTTCCCTTCCTTTGTTTTCTTTCTTTTAATGAAACTCTGAAACACAAATATTCTTCATTCCTTTCCAATTTTTCCTTAAATGAAACTTGAGAACACAAACATCTCATTATTTCCATCCATTCATTCTTCTTTCTTTTCTTTTTGAAACTCGTGAACACAAGTTATTCTTACAAAGAAAAAGAAAAGGAAAAAGAAGAAAATGAATCATTTTCTTAATTTTCCTTTTCTCTCTTGTCTTTCCTTCTTTTCCCTTCTTCCTTTCAAATAGGAAGGAAACATATCCATCTCATTTTACACTTTAAAACACATCACTTTCCTTTTCTTTTCTTTCCTTTCTTTTATTCCTTTACATGAAACTCAAGAACACATTAAAATTATCTTTCTTTTCCTTTCTCTCTAAAGAAGAACTTGGGAACATACTCATTTTATTGTTTCCTTTCCTTTCCCACAACAAATGAAAATGAAACTCGGGAACAGAGCGTAGAGATGTTAAAAATAAAATACAAAACATTATAGAAATAAATCAATGGCACTATTAAAAAAAATTCATTAAGTGAAAGTAGTATTTTGGACCTAATGACTGCCTAGGGTTACATGAAAATTAAAACTGAATAATTCAAAATCACGCGCAGGCTTTAGGCAAGAAAACATTGGTTATTTTCTTAAAGACGAACATACATTTGAACTATTATACTTAAATTAATCTCATTTATGAGAATCTATTTCAGTGTAAACTAGGTTACTAACTCGTGTAGTACACTGGTGGAAAGTAGAAAATTCGTCACGTAAAGAAATTTGATTATATATTTGAATATTATATTATTCGTCTAATATACACAAATCATTTTAACTGACAATATCGCCCATTCTTGAAAGTAAGTTCATTGAACTTGTCTAAAGTCGAAGGATACACAAAGTCTATTAAATCATATACTGGATATAATGAATTGTTAATTAGAAGATCATCGATAATTTGTACATTCATTTGTCGTCATTTGGACCCCCACCCCCAACATTCCCTTCACCTATATCCAATAATTAATTCGCAAATTATTTTATCTCTTCAACATGTAATGATTGACATCCAACTGTGAGCCTCGTGTTTTTTTGATAGTTTAAGTACATTTCACTTTGACAAGATGTAGGAAGAACTTATTGAAGTGTAATTTAAAATAAACACGAACAAAAGTCTATACAATCGAACTATTTATTTAACAAAAGTGTCATAAATTTAATATTTACAATTCCCTAAATACTTCCTTTTATACTTTAATTTGTAGCATTTCGTTGTTGTCAAAGATTCATATAAAAAGGAACAATTTTTTTTATAGCTAATAACTAAACACTTAGAAACATCAATTGGCTTATATGACTTGTTTAACGATTCATAGAGCCATAACTTGTATACACTCTAATATTGACTTGAATTTGATATGACTTCAACTCAAGATGCTAATAACCCATCTGGTATTATAGTATTTTTCATAATAACTTACCAGAAAACCGTAATAGTTCAACATCTCCATTGAAAATTTTATTTTGATATGGACCCTAAAGAGATTATAAGAAAATTATATAATAATTAAAATCAATACAAACAGAAAGGGAAAATAAAAAAGAATTGTTAATGAAATAATGAATAATATGAGAACTATTAGAGTATCAAATTAAACCTTACCGGAAAAAAATTAATCTCCCTTATCGGAATTGGCGATGATGGAGATAGTAATCCGAAACAGAGAGAGAGAGAGAGAGAGAGAGAGAGAGAGATTATAATGGTTAGAATTTTCAACCTTAAGATTTATATAATGTAAATGAGATGATTTAGTATGTTTTTGAATTCTAATAATAATTAAAATAATTAATATCATAATTACATTAATAGGTTTATTATGGATTGTTTTACCAGATTGTAAAAATATTTAAGTTATTTTAAATTTTAAAATTTAAAATTTAAAATTGGATATCTTTTTAGTAATAATGAATTTTTAATCATGATACATTTAGACATTATGGAATGTTTGACCAGTTAAATTTAAAAGTTTAAAATTTAAAACTAAAAATCTTTTTAAATATAATAAGTTTCAATCGTAGTAATTTTACACATTATGAAATGTTTGACCATTGATTTACAAAATTTACCTTTTAGTTACAATTTAAAGTTTTAAAGTTTATAAAATTATTAAAATGACATAAAACTTTGAGGACTATGGTTATAATATGGTGATACAAAATAAACATAACTAAATGTAATTATGATAAAAAAACACGCGCGCGCACACACACACACACACACATATATATATATATACTTTTGAATGATAAAAATATCACAAATGAAGGCAATAGAAAAAAAATGTTATGTTTCAAAATCGAATTGTCATAGAAAATAGCACTAATGAAGACATTACAAACTTTATTTCAATATAAATCGTTGGATAAATTAATCTTACAATATTCCAAGGCATGTCAAAATGCAATTACAGTTAGATTTAGATTTAGTGACGATATAAATCATTAAGTTCATAACAATAGGTAAGGGAAATTTAACATCACAAACATACTTGTATACATTTAATTAAATGGTGACCAAAGTTTGATTGTTTTGGTTGAAATGTTGACGAAATTTGAATACCTATATTAAAAAAAGTTACTTCTCCGGGCAATATGCAGTCATTTCGATGGTATAAATCCCTAAAAATTATACACATAATTATTTAATTTTTTAGGCTAATTATACACATAAATATCACCGGGCTAATTTTTTAAAATTTATACACATGCATTAATTATTGTTTGGGCTAACTACCGGGCTAATATTACCCGGTCATACTGTAATATTAAACAGAAAATAGTTACCGGAGGGCAAATAACTTCATTATTACCATAGAAAGCAAACGAATAGAAACAAAGATGTTTTGTGGTTACATTAGTTACTTGCTAATTCAAACCAAAAATAATAATGATAATAATTTACAATGTGAATTCAAATATATATATATATATATAGAATATTTAGAATTGGTTATCGAAAATATGTGGGTTTTATTTAAGGCATAAATCTTGAATTTAGACATTATTTACATTTACACATAAATAAAATGTAAAGTTTGATGATATTAGAAACTATAAAATCATATATATGTATCTATTATAATTTTAAAGAAATGTAGATGTCAAATTAAAAAAAAGATCATTTTACATTAATTACAAGACGTAACATTTATATTTTAATTCAAATACAAAAACATACAAAGACAATCAGAGATAAATGAAAATTTAAAACATGTTTATAAATTATACCATGAGTACAAATAACACATGTTAATTAAAACATAATACTCTAATGAAATCAACATAAAAATGTATTGTCTTATACACATTTTTCATAACTAATTTGACAACAAAAAATAAACAATATGTGTGTGTGTATAATTAATGAGTATCATAGTTTTTTATAATACCGGTTTTTGTAATCTTTAATTTCAAACAAATAATCATTGATAAACACACAATTGACAGCTGAGTCATAGGAATTGGAGACATAAACTTTCTCTACGAATGAAAAATATAATAAAAGTTAAAAATTATTATATGTAGTACGTAAACGTTTGAAAAATCTGGAAAAAAAGTCTGTTTTAAGAATTTTTGAAAAAGTAAAACGTCTAATTGTGTCATAAATCTTTTCCAAAATTGATTTTAAAGAAACGTCATAACTCATAGCTAATAAATTAATTCGTGGTCAACATATATTGTAAAAGCTTAAAATCATACGATTTACATATATAGAAAGTATAAATGGTTTTGAAGTTGGCAAAATATAGTATCATTAATTATTATTATATCATTTTGGTCAAATGGTATAAGATTAAAAGTTTGTTGAGATTGAGGACATTAATATTGATAGTTGCGATTAGAAAGTATAAAAAATATTTTAAATTTATCAATTTTCGTGTTTAATAGGATCTAAATTTGTTATACTTGTGACTAAATTGATGGTCAAATTTCGTAACTGATCAAGGAATCTGAATTAATTTCCATAATCAATTGTATTAAATATTTTTTAGAATTCAAAATTCAAAAAACTTTTCATTTTTTTAAGTTGACTAACTAAATAATATATAGTTAAAATAAATAAAAGGTAAATGTAAAGTTTGATAAGATTGAAAACTATAAACATCTTTTAAAATTTTCAAATAGCGTATTTACTATGGTATAAATTTGTTATGCTTAATAGACGGTTATATTAATAAAATACATTTAATATTAATAGGAAATAGTATGTAGATAATATAAAATTTTAAAACACCATAAGAACTTCACTTAATACAAGAAACTTTTAAGTAGAATTTGACCTATAATATAACTCATGGAAATGTGAAAATAAATGAAAATAATGGAAAGTTTATTATTGTATTTACGTAATTAAAATCATGAAAATATATTAAATAAAATTTGACCAATAATGAAAATCATGAAAATATATTAAATTGGATTTGGCAAAGATATTTTTTAACAAATGGTGAAATTCAAACTCTATAATATATTTTTGTAAATTTCAATAAATGATGAGAATTGAATTTTGATATATATATATATATATATATGACATTTGAATGAGGAAAATCGGTTTCTAAAATGCCATATTAAATGTGTATAAATCTAAAAATGTAACGTAAGATAATATTGGAAAGTATAATAACGTTTTAAATTGCGTTGACATTGGTAAATTAATTGGACTTTGACCGACAACTATATAAGATTGATTATCTTACTATAGATAATTTAATGTCTTATAGAATAATCAACTAAATTTCATTTCCGGATTATATAATAATCAATTGAATTACATGAATACTAACAGAAATATATATTAATATTAAAAAAATACATGAATACTAACAGAAATTTACATTAATATTAAACAAAAATAAAAAGACATCTTATCAAACAATCCTCAATCCATGAAATTAATTAGCTATATCAAGTTGGAGACAGTAACCTGAAATGATAAAATTAAATATTAATATCACATAATTAATAAATTACAAATTATGGAAGATTTGAATCATGTGAAAAAATGTAAAATTGATGCTAGAATTTACAACCGAAAAATTTGAATCGCGTTACCTGAAAAACGAAATAGTGAAGATCTCCATTGAATCTTCGTTTTTGATATATAACCTAAAGAGATTATAAGAAAAAAATCATATAATTATTAATATAAATACAAACAAAAACATAAAACAAAAATAATTGTAATTGCTATAAAACATCATGCTTGGGAATGCAAGACTTCCGTACATAGGCTTGAATTCTATTACACTGAAACATTAATATTAACATTAGTAAAAAGTTGTATGAATGATATAGAAAAATTAAGAATGTGTAAAAATACCATTTCGTCTTGCACAATCATTTCGATCGACCAATCCTCCTCGGGCATTGAATTGTCTTTCAGACGCCAATACACTTTGAGGATACACTCACTGTTAAGAACATCAAGTTGGTTCAACATGGTGATATTTGTTGGCTCCATCTTGCTATGGTGAGAAATAAAAAATAAACAAAACATTAATATCTGAACAATAACAATTTTAAGCCTAAAAAAAACATGGAGGATATAAACAGAAGAAAAATTATAAACCTTAGAAACAAAGATAATCGTTTTTGCTTAAGCGGGTTTGATAGTGTCCGAATTACCCTATGAAAGACAAGTATTTATATGGATTGAACTTTGGTAGAATGGATTATAGAAGAAATGTATATAGAGAATTATTTAGAAACAAAAAGTTAGGGAATTTAAATTAAAACTAAATTAAGGTCGAAAAGTAAGCAATTAGGATTAATAAATTTTGAAAATTTTAGGGTATATCTATATTGTTATTTGAAAATTTTAGTCAATTAGGTTTAATTTATAATAATATAATTAATAATCAATTATAATACCGTATATCTAGTATATAAAATTATATTATTAATATTAACACAATTTTATCAATTTAACACAAATTGGTTTTTATTTATTACTAATAACACAATTTTAATATAATTGAACATCAATTATCAATTACAATATTATCAATTAGAATATTTAAAAGTAAATTGTTTACAACTCAGAATTCCTTATTTAGCATCAGTCAACGGGTCAACATGCTTATTTATAGTAAACCTTAAAAGGGCTTAATCAATTCCTTAATCATCAAATCCTTAATCAAATGAATTACAAAAATTAATTAAAATATACAACTTCCGTAATTAAATAATTTTGGTGATGCTAAATAGAGGAATTCTGTATTTATAGTAAATTGGTCAACAATAATTAAATAGTTAATAGCAAATGGGTCAACATCTGTAATTAAAGATCCGTATTTATAGTAAACCTTAGGTATGGTTAATCGAATAGTTAATAGTTAATCTGTCACACCCTCAAAATCCACTAACGGAGTTTTACCGTCAGAGGGTGTGAACTTACAGGATCAGAATCATTAGTTATAATCAAACACCATGTTTAGAGTTTTCAAACCAACAAGACATTAAGTCTTGAATAAAATGCGGAAGCGTAAATTGTAAACCAAAAAGTTTGCGCCACACAGGACGACTTAAAAACCCAAGTTATTAAGATAAAAATTAAAAGAAGTTTTCAAAGCGATGGTGTTTAGCGAATGCATGTTCCTATACCGCGCGCCCGCCTCGGCTACCTGAGAATAACATACTAAAAGTGTCAACACAGGGTTGGTGAGTTCACAGGTTTATATAAATAAAGTGTTTGCGTTTGCGTTTCCAGATAGTGTTAAGTCAATTATATATCAATAGGTAGCTAACATATCAGGCATGTATTACTAAGTGTTCGACACCGAAGCTGACTGTTTATTAATTTCCTTGCCACCATGTCAACCACGATCATGGTAATGTGTTAGCCAAGATTACACCCACTCGACCTACAGTCGAGTTTAGAGTTGGGTGGGGTTTGTCAAATCCAGTAGTACTACTCAACAGTGACTCGCTATTATCCAAATATTAACCGGTTCGATGTTATGAAGGACTTTGGTTGGTTTGTTTGCCACTTAGCCTTACAAGTGATATATAAAAACTAAACAAAATTTACAGCGTTGGAGTATGTTATCTCCCCCAAATAAAAGCGTTTAAAAAGAGTAAAAAGGGGACGTGAAACTCACTGTTTGCGAAGATAACCAAAAAGATCCGAGAAAGGTGTGCGTCACAGAAAAATCCTCACTAGTGCTCTAAAACAAAAATGAGATTTTCTAAGTATTTATACTACGAGTGAGTCCCTAGACTCAGCACATACAAATTATGTATGAGATGCGTTTCGTGTTTCGTTTGTGAAATAAGTGCGACTCGACAAACACGTTGGTGATACGTTACATGTGTGAACAAATACTTAAGTGTAAAGTATTTACATTGTACATTACTAGCAAATATCCCCCACAAGGGCAATTTGGTCAAAACATAGCAAACATCAATCAGTTATGCACTTTTCTTGATAATTCAAGTAATTCAGCAGCTAAATTGTCCAGGCAGATTTTCACTCGATAAGATTACTCTATTTAATAAATTCTAACATGTCAAATAAATCACAAAAAATCATCACAGAAGCACACGTGAGTTAGGTTTCTAAAAATATTTTTCTTATATTTTATCATATATATTTTATCACAATGATTAAAACATCACAGCAAACACACAGCAATCATTATCATGCGCAACAGAATGTTATTTGTTATTCCCATTAAATGAAAAATCCAATTAATGCAAGACCAATTAGGTTAGATTCCTAACTCAAAATATTAACTTCTAGAAGTGGAACCAACCCATTTGGTCTTGTCGTTTATGAGATATCTTAGTCGCAAAAAATCTTACCATCAGGCTTCCCGAATCAGACTTGCACAAGAGATTTGTAAAATAATAAAAACTAACTTTTACACGTTCAAAAATTACAAATTTGGACTCTTTAGAAACTAGACTCAACCTACTACATCATAGAATCAAAAATAACTTCAGAACATGTAATTAACATCGAGTTACAGTCATTTAAACACGAATTCAATAATCTGTCCAACATCAGTTTTCATCAAAAGTCAACATATCATTAACCTATGAACTATAACTCATACACACAACCCTCTAGATGCATAATTCACCAACCATGCATCTCAATTTCACTTTACACACACAATTAGGGTTTTACTTCAAAGTTCAATTTCAACAAACATGTAATTAACAATCAACCACAAGATAACTAGTTATCAATTCACTAGCAATCATCAACAAACACATAATTAAACCCTAACTCATCTTAAATCATCACTTTCAAGATTTAGGGTTTTGATTAACACCTTCAATGGCCTAATTAAACACATGGACTGATTAAATGAGATGTTAATTACCTATCTAGCACCTTGAATCCTTCAAAACAAGCTTGAAAATAGATTGTATGTGTGTGTGTAGCTCACGGCTGCCAAGAGAGGGAGGGGGGAAAAGATCGATCGTATGTGGGAGGGAGGGGGATTAGGGTTGTGTAATAACCTGATTATAATATTAATATATTACACTTAACCCCCTAATCTTCTAGTTAATAAATTTCTAGCACAAGTTAGTTTATTTTCCACATGAATTAACATTATGCAAGTAAACACCAAGTAGCACATAAACGTAACACATAATTATCAACTTCTTTATGATACTTATTGTAACATCCTAAAATTTATAATGTTGAATAAAGAAAGTTATGTTAGTGATTTCGCGTTTTTAATTATTAATATCGGGTAGGGGCGGATCAGGGACTTGGATTAATTGAGATGGGTTAAATGAGAATGGGATTTAAGGGATATAAATATCCCCTAAACCCAAAAATATCTTCATTTACATCTATTCCTTCACACTTCCAACACACACACACACACCCCATACACAAGCCGACCGGCGGCCGAGATCCGAGAGAGAAGAGAGAGCGGTTGGTTGTGATTAAGCAAGGAAACAAGATCCAACAAGCTCAAAAAGGTAAGATTCTTGAACTTTGAAGTTTAAAGATCCAAGCTTTTTAGTGTTAAGTGACCGGAAATGGTCGGGAAGCGTAGTGGGTGATATTGAACCATAGCGGGGGTGTTAAAATCGCTCGAAATGTTGGACAGAAACCAAACAGCAGGCTGTCTGGGCAACTTCGCCTTCATCTGGGCAACTTCGCCTTCATCTGGGCAACTTCGCCTTCAAGCGATGAACTTCGCCTAAAGCTAAGTTCGCCTGAGGTTTAACTTCGCCTAAAGCTAAGTTCGCCTGAGGTTTAACTTCGCCTGATGACAAGTTCGCCTGAGGTTTAACTTCGCCTAAAGCCAAGTTCGTTTAGAAAATAAATTAAAAATATAATGAAAAATGTGTTAAGACAGTTAATGGAAATAAAATTTTTCCAAGCTGACCTGGCAGCTCGACCCCAGCCAGGGGCTCTGCCCCTTGGACCCTGCTAGGGGCTGCCGCCCCTAGACCCCGCTGCCAGGGGCGCTGCCCCCGGACCCCCGTTCGTTGTGGGTAGTAATTAAGACTAGAAAGATGTTATAAGTAGTGATAGTTAAATTGATATGTATACTTGTTATACAGTCAGCCGTGCACAACTGAAGAAAGGGATTACGATCAACGGAGAACGTAACCGTGTTCAGGTGAGTTTCTAGCCCCATTTATGTGTTACGTTTTCGGGGCTGTGTGCATACTCAATATGTTTGTTAATACACTTATCCTAAGAGATAAGTGTATGCCTTATGTGGATAATGTGAAATGTATGAATGATTGCTTGATAGTACGTGAACGATCTTCGGATATTGCACGTACTGTCAGGTTGTAACGCTATGTATAAGGTAAGTATGTTATGTATGTTTATGTGTATGAACATGATAGAGATAATAGAAGAAAGAAATGATAATACTCGAGGTATGATGTATAATGTATGGTTACGAAAAGGGTACCGAGCCCTAATAATACTCGAGGTATGATGTATGGTTGTATGGTAACGAAGAGGGAATCGAACCCTTCTAATATTCGAAAACAAGGGACCATACCCTTATAATATCTGTGATGATAGGGACCAGACCCTTATAATATCTGTGATGTTAGGGAATCGAACCCTTCTAATATTTGAAAACAAGGGACCAGACCCTTATAATATCTGTGATGATAGGGACCAGACCCTTATAATATCTGTGATGTTAGGGAATCGAACCCTTCTAATATTCGAAAACTAGGGACCAGACCCTTATAATATCTGTGAGGTTATAGGGCGAAAGGCTCTTTAAAAGTATGAATATGTATGTAAGGAAAGCATGAAGGTAAAAATGAACGTATGATTATGAATGTAAAGAAAGTATGAAAGTAAAAATGAAAGTAAAAGCACTTAGGTGTATAAGAAAGAAAGTTAAGAGATTAAGTATGAAGCGTAAGAATGTATTGTATGATTATGTGATTAACTAGAACTCACTCAGCGTAGCTGACTTTTAGTATGCACGCAGGTGAGTAGGATGAGGCAGCTCGCTTGAGGAGACACATGGCACTGAACAAGAATCTGGCATCTGAAGACTTATGATGTTTTAATTTAATGCTTTAATGTTGAAAGACAAAGGATGTTTTGAGACAAGTTATGAATTATGTAAAGTTTTATGAAAGTTTTATATTCCGCGTAAAGGTTTTAATTAACTCTGATATTTAGAACTGTGTCTATGAGTAAATCCAACACGAAAGTAGGGCTACCGGTAACGGGGCCTTACACTTATCGTTTGTTCACCAATGGTTTGGGTCGACTCGTGTGTGTTTCGGTGAAATTCCAAAAGACTACTTATGTAGTGATTGTCATGCGTCATTTAAACCCTAGTCTAAATGTAATGAGATATGCGTTACAGTTCGTGTGATATTAAGTTTGAATTAACGGAGTTCTGATAAACGGAGTTAACCTGAAATTGACGAGTGTCACATAATCAAATAATAAACAATAATTAAATAAAATATAGAAATTCCATAATTAAAGAATTCTTGTATCAAATGGGTAATTCATTCCTAAATCCCTAAAATTTAATATTAATATAAGTCAATTGGTGAAATTCATAAATTTCATAAATATAATATTAGAACCAATTATACTAAACTGAAATTGATAATCTTTGTATATTGAATCTTGCAACCTCTGTATATTGAATCCTATTAATGAATTATCAATTAATTATCTAAATTATTGTGACATTCGTCAATTTCGGGTCACTTTTGCTATGTAAACCCGACCCGTTTGTAACCCGAACATTTCAAATATATAAAATATTGGATCTTGTCATTTAAAATATAAAAAATATATAAAATATATTTTTTTTATATTATGCATTGTTTGACCATTTAAACATACCCATTTTTATGCAAACCATAAAAGAATCTTTATACCCAACCCTTCACTCCTTCCCTATATATACACACCCATCTTCTTCATTTTACTCTTGCTACATCTCCAAAAACTCTCTCAAACTCCATAGATTCAAGGTTGTTATTTCTTATGTATTCTTGAAGTTTTGACTTCTCAAGTCAAACTAACTATAGTCTTTCATTCTAACTTGTTCATCTAACATTACTAACTCTTGAATATGGTGGTACCACATATATATAATACACACCACTTGTTTCCTTTATTTGTTACTTCACCGACTTTGGTTGGTTAAGTTTCGAATGTCATAAGGCAAGGCTTCATGGAGGACTTCGTGTTCTTGATATATATTTACACACACATAACTTATTATACATATCACTTATGACTAACTTCTAACCCTTTAGTTTGTTCATCTTATTTAAAAGTTCCATGGTGTGGGTTTGTATGAGACTAACCTCGGTTTAACCGAAACTAGTCCAAACTGGAAACCGAACTTTTGTTTACTAGTTTTGTTAAAATAGTTGTTTAAACATGTTTATTGCTAGATTTGAGTTTCAAAAATCATTTTTACAAGTTCTTTGATATTAAGCATATGGAATCCATCTATGAACTCGTTGGAGATGGAAACCGAACTAAACCGAAACTTTTGCTTAAAAGACTTGTAGTTAATTTTTTGTTGTAAAATTTAAGTTTTCATCATTTATAAACCAATATACAAGTTCTATGATATTTGGGCATGTAGAAACCATCTATGAACTATTTGTGAGATGGAGACCGAACTATACCCACTTTTACTCGCTTAAGACACACAAGTGTGTTTTTAGTTATCAAGACTTGTATATTTCTTTAAAAAAATAGTTTACAAACTGATTTTAATTATTTTCTTAAGTACTTGGAATAGTTGGATCCAACTTGATCTCATAACATAGCTTGGACCGACAAAACCGAACACTCGCTTAACGTGCGTTGTTAGTTCTAAACAATAGATCTACATACTTGGTTAAGTGTTAGTATGTTTTAATGAGTTATCTCATAACAATTAATATTTTGGAAAGTTGACTTTGGGTTTGACCATTTGTCAAGACCCGAACCGACAACCCGAACACTCGTTAAAAACCCGTTTTAGTATCTTTAGCCTAATGGAAGTTGCATTTTAGCATTTTCCCCACCTTATTACTTAACATTGGTTAAGTAAATATTAAGGTTAGATACTTTAACCCGGTTTTGAGCAAAATTACATTTTTTAAAAGGGTTATTATTATAAATTCTTAAATAGTTACATTTTAAACCTTGAACTTTAATTGATTAGTTTTTGCAACAATTATTTTATTTAAAGATCTTCAAGACAACCTTTCTAAATCCAAGTCTTTCTTTTATTTAGGCTTCATACGTTAAACTCGTCGTTCCGGCAAATCTCCAAATAATCAATCTTTCAAGTTTATTACTTGAATGTGAGTAACTTCATACCCCGTTTTCTATCTTTTATTTTGGGGGTGACATTTCAACTTATCTAAACTAAATGTTTTATACTTGGGTCTTAAACCACAAACGTTGTTGTATACCTTACTTGAATAATTGCTCGATTTGGTGTTCTATGCTTATTTGACTATGTGTTTATCGCTTTTGGATGGTGGAACTATAAATCCTAGACCATTTGGCAACCCCTCATGGCAAGGTGTCGTTAACGTAATACAATTAACGATAACTATAAAATCCTAAACTATTTGGCAACCCCTTATAGTTGGGTGTCGCTAACTTGTTAGCGATAACTATTTATCCAAGTTTATAGCTATTATTTATGGTTTTGTATACTAGTTTTGTGGCTTTTCATACTATATATCTATTGTTCAAACTTATGAATTGCTCACCAACCTTTGTGTTGATAAACTTTATTTTATTAAATGTTACAGGTTTGCATCTAGGTTGATTATGAAGTTCGGTGAAGAAAACGTCACAAATACCGTTAGGATATTAGCAAAACTGAACAATATTTGATTTGCTATATTTTGTTACATTTTGTTGTATTTGAGTTATGAATATTTGGTTATGTGACATTTTCGATGATGTGAAATGAAATGAGTTTGTTAAATATTGTCGCTTTAAATAGTGTCATGCGCTTATGAGCAATCGTTGCACCCCGGCATGTTCCGCCGCCTTTGGTCGGGGTGTGACAGATTGGTATCAGAGCCATGACAATTAAGATAGGTGGTTAGACGTAACGACCTAGAATTGTTATGCTTAGGGTCCTATACGTGTGTTCATACGTGTTTACTCTATCTAATTGTTCATATCGCATGTTTATTTATTAACTTGTTTAAAATTCACCAATATCCTAAATGATCACATACACACACTTTCATAGTATTTCCAAGGTATCCTTACCTTAAAACGCAAAAAGTAGATTTTCATTGTGTTTTATGGATTACAAGATTAACTTGGATCTCGTTGTTTCAAATCCCTTAAAGGTTGCGTTTATTTTGGGTTTGTAGCCATCATAGGAAACGAGAAATTATAAAATGACCATTTGACAAAAAAAATTCCAAGAATCGAAGGTGATTTACTTACCTGGGATGGTTGAGTTATAATGCTCGTTTTCTAGGCCATAAATCGTGTTATAAATGTCAATGCTTTAAGTAGTCGAATGCGAGCGTTCCGGTCGCCATTCTAATTTTCGGTGTTAAAACAATAGAACTACGGTGATTTCGTGGACTAGTGTTTTGACATGACGTTGTATCTCGATTTATTTTGTTATTATCGTTATTTGAGTCGAAAACATGAAAAAGTTTTGGTGGTTCGTACACATGTTTAGACTCCAATATGTTGTTTTATAAAACTTTTTAGTGTTAGAATATCAAGTCATGGTGGTTCATGCACGATTTTTCCAACTCTATAAATCTCAAAATCTCAAATTTTTAAGCTTTAAATTCTCAAAAAAAAAAAAAAACCATTTACAATTGTTTTCGGTTTTGTTATTTATAAACAAAGTTTTATATTTTATCTAAAACTAACATCTTCTCCATACTAACTCTAGGATTCACAAATCAAAAATCGAAATCTTATTTTATTTTATACACCTTTATTTTCATTCCTTTTTACCCAAAAACTTATCCCATTTTCTTTATAATTTTTTAGCATGCCACCGCTAAGACGCCAACCGCGCAAGAACTCCACTCGACGTATGACCGCCATCATCGCCAAGCAAATGGCCGCTGTGATTCCCGAACTAATAACCCAAATACAAGCAAACCAACCCGCACCCGTTGTTGCACCTATTGAGCCCAAACCCGCATCCTACATGCTTAAACAATTTACTAGTGCCAACCCGTCCGAATTCTATGGAACCAACTGTGCGACTACGTTGTTGCAGTGGTTCGAATCTGTGGAGAATGTGTTTTTACACAGCGAATGCCCCGAAGCGAAAAAGACAAACTTCGCTTCAAGCATGTTTAGGGGAACCGCCCTAACATGGTGGGGTAGTGTCATGCACCTCCAAGGTACGGATGTGGCCATGGCTCTTCCATGGGCCGAGCTCAAGGCGCTGATGAAGAAAAAATTTTGTCCTAAACACGAGCTCCAAAAGCTTGAGGTAGAATTTTGGGACCTAAAACAAGAAGGTGGTGATAACGCCGCTTACTCGCTCCGTTTCCACGAGCTAAGCGTTCTTGTACCTCACTTGGTCACCCCAACCGAACGTGAAATTGACAAATATATTGGGGGTTTACCGATGAAAATCCGGGACTCAGTCATGAGCAACAAACCCGCGAACCTTGAGGAAGCCATCACGTTAGCCGGTTGGCTATCGGAAAATCATGTGAATGAGGGTACCCTAACCCTCAAGAAAACAATCGAGAAAGCCAAAACCGAGCCCGCTCCCCAAGCCAAGATTGAACCCGCACCACAAGCTATAAACTACTCCAACTCCTCCCGACATAACAACAACAACAACAAGAAGAAACCCAAGACTAATTACCGAAACTTTGCCGTCACCCAACCTCAACCACCACAACAAGCCCAAACTTTTCCCCAAAACCGAAAACCTTATATTGGTAACTGCCCACTATGTAACACTTGCCAACTTCACCACCCAACGAACTCGCCGTGTCGCCATTGTACAATTTGTAACCGATTTGGTCACTTCTCCAACACATGCCGATCCACCCAACGAAACCAACCCAACCAACCTAACCCACCAACCCAACCAAGAAACTTTCCCCAAAATGCCCAAAACCGCTATGCACCATACCCATCAAACCAACCCCAACAACCCCGAGCTTGCTTTAATTGTGGTGATCCCAACAATTTCCGCCAAAATTGCCCACGTTTAGCTTTTGCCAACCAAGCTCAAACCGTAACCATACCATACTACCAAACACAAGCTTACCAAGTTCAAACTTACCAACCCCAAATTCCCCAACTCAATGCACCACTCATCCAACCCATCCAAACAATCCAAGCACCACCTCCACCTCCACAACAAGCACATCAAGTCAACCATGGTAATCAAGGGCGGGCGTTTATGATGAATGCAAATCAAGCTCAAGTGGCAAACGATGTTGTGAACGGTATGTTTTTGGTGAACTATCATTTGGCTTCTATTTTATTTGATACCGGTGCCGATAGAAGTTTTATTTCTTTGAAATTTGAGTCGAAACTTGCGATGCCTCGAACTAAGCTTTCCCGACCGTTCTCTGTTGAAGTCGCCAATGGAAATTCTATTACCATCAATTCCGTCGTCCGCGATTGCTCTCTTATTCTTTCTAAGCATAAATTCTCCATCGATCTCATCCCGATTCAAATGGGTAGCTTCGATGTCATAGTAGGCATGGATTGTTTGTCTTTGCACCGTGCCAAAGTCGTTTGTTTTGATAAATTCATTCGCATTCCGCTTGTCAACGGCAAGGTTCTTAAGGTCTTTGGAAACACAACGTCTCGAAGGCTAAATCTCATGTCGTGTGCTCAATCGCAAAAGTACTTACGCCAAAAGTACGTTCCGTTTTTAGCTCTCTCGGTGACAAAAGACAAAAAGGAAAGGAAGATCCAATATATTCCTATTGTTCGTGATTTTCTTGATGTCTTTCCCGATGATGTTACCGGTCTTCCTCCCGTTCGTCCGATTGAATTCCAAATCGATCTTGTGCCCGGTGCGATGCCCGTGGCCAAGGCTCCTTATCGTCTAGCCCCGTCGGAAATGCAAGAACTATCAAACCAACTCGAAGAACTTTCCGATAAAGGCTTCATTCGTCCAAGCTCTTCTCCTTGGGGCGCTCCTGTTCTCTTCGTGAAAAAGAAGGATGGTTCGTTTCGTATGTGCATCGATTATCGAGAACTCAAAAAACTTACTATTAAAAATCGTTATCCATTGCCACCTCACAGTGTTAGCGTCTGCCAAAGCTGGCCAAACCATTCCAGTTGGCATCAAAAGAAAGGAGCCTTTCAGACGTTACTCTGTTAACGGGCACAATGGCTTGGGGTGTGGTATCACAGGTTTTTCTGGCCAATCAATTCACCAACTCACTTTTATATATAAAAAGTTCAAATAGTAATTGTGTTCTTGGTTAAACTATTACACGTATTTAATGAAAAAAATATGTAAAAACTGCGTGTCAATAATATAACAGTCAAACTTTAACTTACTTTTTTTTGTAAATTACTACGTATCCTTCTTTTCTTTTACCAACTTGTATTCCTTTATTTCCCGTTTGATTTTAACATTAATAATTATAAAATAATAATAATAATAATAATAATAATAATAATAATAATAATTATTATTATTTATAAATACCAAATGGTGTCCCGTGAAACCAACCCAAGACAAATTTACGGCATTGACGCGGAGGCAGGCGAATCGGACCGACCTCTTTTTCTCTCAAAAAGTTGTCTGTCTTCCAATTGCGTTGCTGCCGTTGGCATCTCCGGCCAATTCCGACTGACTTCTAATAATTAATTAATGGCGGTTGCCGCCCTGCTCTTCTTTCTCAGGTATCCAATTCAACCTCTTATTATTAATATTATTATCATCAACCTCTTCAATTCGATTCTCTTTCATTCCTTATACAATCAACCTAATTTTCATATCCATATAACCGCTGCAACCTCCAATTCTATTACGTTCCATTCAGAACTTTATGTCAATTCTCATATGAATATGAATATAATTGCTGCAACTTGTAATTATTTTAATGTTTTTATTATTTATTTAGGCTTTAGCATAAGGTTTGCTGATATTTGGGGAGATGGAAGAGCCAGGGCAACTTAAAACCGCTTTTATTAATGCCACGGCCGGTTCGCTATCCGGAGCTATATCTCGCACGGTTACTTCGCCACTAGATGTTATTAAAATCCGCTTCCAGGTCTACTTTTTGTTTAATGCTACTTGCAGAACTTATTTGTGCTACCTGTAAAGCTATATGTTTTATTAGTTTGTAGAATAAGTATAATTGTTATTCTGGGAATAATAAGGGATGATAAAGTATGACAGTTCATATTATTATTCTTGTAATAAATGATTCGACTGAGATTCAAGTTTAAGCTACTTTGTTCAGGCATATGTTGCTTTTATGCTAACTTTATCTGTAGTAGCATAATGTAAAATTTGGAATTTTGTTAGCGACAGTTATGCTAGAGCAAGCGTTCTTGATTTCATTACATAATGACAATAGACATTAAATTTATTTACTCAACTGAATTGACTTTGGAAAATAGATATTAAATTTATTCTAGTCAACTGATTATGGGTTGCTTATTGTAGATTCTGATTTCTTTTTCAGCAGCATATGTTTTAGCTTTAAGCTATTTCGATGTTGATTTTTTTTTCTCTTATGAAAAATTGCTGTGCTCTATTTTTAGCTGATATATGAGATCAAGTTAAACTGAAAACATAAAAGCTGTTGGTGATATATTCAGGTTCAACTGGAACCAACTACTTCGTTTGCATTGCTTAGCAAAAATTTATATGGCACCTCAAAATATACTGGAATGGTTCAAGCATCCAAAGATATCTTTAGAGAAGAAGGCTTTTTGGTACGGGTTTTATACTAGTACTCTGGATGCTTTTATGTAACTTCAATGCTTTAGATGATCATTCAAGTTTTAGAAAGTAATTGCTTATATGATTGTTGCTATATGGTTTCGTGGAGGCCGAAAGAAAGAAAAGGGGGGGGGGGTAGTTATGACTTATGTACGTTAGTTCACTGCTTGCTGTTTTGTAAATGATTTCTTAAGAAATTATACATATCTCCAATTATTGTTTACAGTAGTCGACATCTTGTTATACTGAAGTTTGATGATTTCCTGCAGTTGATTGTTTTGCCAGATACATGGTCTTATAAATCAGTTTTGTGTCTCATACTTTTGAACTTCAAATAATAAGCTAAAGTATTCTCAACTCTTGTACCTTGAGTATGCTAATGCATAAAAAGGATTTTGTTCTCAGAACTCTGCGAGGATAAGGCAATTTGCACTCTATTTTTTCTTGTGTTTGGCTGCACGATTTATAGTTAAATATTTATTATTTGTAGGAATGATTTTGTTTTATAATTTTACATTACAAAATAATTTTCATATGTTTGTATTGGCTATGCCAACTTTATGTACCTAACTTACTTTTACCATGCATCTTATCTAAATGTGAGCCGCATCTTATGCTACAGTTTATAAGTTCTACAATTTTTTTTTGATCTTTTAACAAGTTTTATGTTTCTTTATATTCTTCATTTCTTCTTATGCTTGACATGGTTTTTTCAGGGATTTTGGCGTGGTAATGTTCCAGCACTTTTAATGGTCATGCCATACACTGCCATACAGTTCGCGGTGTTACATAAAGTGAAGACATTTGCTTCTGGTTCCTCAAAATCGGGTATACATTAATTTGAATATTTGAAACAGTGTTCATTTTTTTTATTTACCTAAACATTTTTTTGTCTGTACCCTTCTTGTCTGACTGGTTAAAGATTTAGCCGTCAGTTTATAGGATTTTGTTATTGTCTAAGGTAGGGCTCATATGTTACCAGAGTTTAATTAGATTGACACTGGATTTTATGAGCGATTAAGTGTTTACGACTTTCAAGGTTGTTGAGTTTAACGATGCTTACTGTATGAAATTGGTATTGCCTCACTAATTTTTCTTGACGCGTAAGTTATAATACTATATTATGAAAGTATTGAGGCACAAGTTATTTGATTAATCATAGTTAAAAGGCTAATAATGTGATTATCTTTTGTCATTTAACTCATTGGATGGCAATGAATGTATGATAGTGCTAAATCTAGACTAGATTGAATTGATGCAGTTTGGGATATGAAACTTGGTAAACATGAAATTTATATTCCTATTGATTTTTTTTTATCTTTGATTTTTTTTTTCTACACCTTCAAAGTATGTATCTATTTGTCATGCAGAAGATCATATTCATTTAAGTCCGTACTTGTCTTTCATGAGTGGGGCCCTAGCCGGGTGCGCTGCTACAGTTGGGTCCTACCCGTTTGATCTACTACGGACCATTTTAGCTTCACAAGGGGAGCCAAAGGTATGATCATAGAAACATACAAAAATGCTATAATTACATATTACATTTATCAATTGCAGAAGGATAACTTAGTTAAACTCAAAATTTGTAGCTCCATATGCTTTATTTCACTTCTTTGAAATAATGAACATTCTAAATGTATATGAGACAAACCCATGATGCAAGTGTTAATTATCGGATGCTATTTGTAGTAAAATGTGAATAGTGGGGTTATGTTTTTAGTTGTATTGCTTTTATCATTCAAATTATTATGGTAGAGGTATGAACCAAAACATTCGTGAGTTACTTGAGATCGGCTCTCGCTAGAAGCTCGAATTGCCGAGGTTAAACGTGCCTGAGCCTAAGCTCGAGTCTAAAACTAAGCTTGTTTAATATACGAGTGAGTTTGAGCTTCACCAATTGAGCACAAGCTGGCTTGCGGGCCTAACGAGACTACTATTTATATGATTTATATTTGATGTATTATGTATATAATTTTATAATAATTAATTTTACATATAAAATTATGATAAAATAACTAAATAACACTATATAAAATCATGATTAAAATGTATATTAAAAATAATTATAAGTGTATATGAATTAGTTAACAAATAATGAATGAGCTGAGCCCTAGCCGAGCTATAGCTTAAAAAACTAATCATGAGCTAAGCTCTAGCTAATAAATAGAACTTGAAATGAGCTGAGCTCAAGCACAAGCTTTTGCAAGTTTAATGAGCCGAGCTCGGGCTAGACTCAGCTTGGCTGGTTTAGACCCTTAATTTATGGTACACATTTTTTTTGTTATATTTTCACCTAGAAACCTGATTTAGTAATATGCCTATTTAGTGTTTGATAAAAGAATATATTTTTGGAGTTCTTTTGAGGTAATGATTTTATTTTATTTTTATTTTCTTTTATATATTTTATGTTCTCATCTTGACATTGAATCTCGTAATGATGATTTGTCCTGAAATGGTTCACTGTTCGTTATCAGAAATACACAATTTAATTAGTTTTCATTTAGCGATTAATTACATTCCCTATCTTTAGTTCATAGTTTGCAAGTCAATATTATCTTAAACCGTTAGAACTGAAGTTCCTCTTACTAAAAGTTGCAAGTGTGCCTTTTCTTTGTGGGCATTTATTTCGGAACAATGGGTGTGTTTTTTGAGCATTTTCTGATGCAGTATTTGCTTGATTTACACTTGTTCACAGTCGATGCCTGAAAATTTTATGTGTTGATGTTGATAGCTTCATTTGTGGAAGTTTTTCACGTGTTCAAATACTTCCTCTGGAGTCTTAAATCATATTATAGTTAATTTAATCTTTTCACATCATTCGAAATCACAATTGTATCAATTATCTTGAACTTTTTTATAGTTTATTTCTCACAACTGAATCTTCTATCTATGCAGGTATACCCAAACATGAGGTCTGCATTTGTTGACATTATGAAAACCCGGGGTTTTCGTGGGTTGTATGCTGGATTATCACCTACTCTAGTTGAGATTGTTCCTTATGCTGGTTTGCAGTTTGGTACATACGACACCTTTAAACGTTGGACCATGGTATTACATTATTTCTCTCTTTCTATTATTTGTTTCCTACTATCCTGGCTAAGAAAACATGAAAATGTTTTCTTTGCATTTGAAAAAGATAAAAAATAATTTGTATAATATCTGAGGCAACTTGATTTATTGTTTTAGGCCTGGAATGCACGTTTGTCTGCAGATTCATCACTAAACGAAGAATCTTTGTCAAGTTTTCAGCTTTTTGTATGTGGGCTTGCTGCTGGATCATGTGCTAAGGCTGTTTGTCATCCCCTTGATGTTGTGAAGAAGCGGTTTCAGGTAAAACTTTTACAGTTTTGATATCAACATCTACAGATTCTGCATTTGCAACAAATATTATAAAAGGGTCAACTTGAGTTTTGACCCACGGTTTCATTTTACTGGCTGTGTATTTACAGATTGAAGGATTGCAAAGACATCCAAGATATGGGGCTCGGCTTGAGACTCATGCTTATAGAAACATGTATGATGCACTTAAGCGAATAATGCAAAAGGAGGGCTGGGCCGGACTTTACAAGGGGATCGTGCCTTCCATTGTGAAGGCTGCACCTGCTGGGGCCGTAACGTTTGTTGCATACGAATATACATCTGATTGGGTGGAATCTATTTTAACTTGATTATAATTTTGTCATGTATGTATGCATTTGTAAAACGAGTTCCTATAAACATGTAGCATATAACTAACTATACAGTCAGGAGAGTAGATAAAAAATTTAAACCGGTTAATACTGCTGTTTGGTGTCATAGATCAGAAGCTGAATTAGAGAAGTCTGAATCAAGCTTATTAACAAGTGTTTTATTGCAACATGGAGTGTGACCTACGGGATCAAAGCTACTCCGCATATAACTCTTGCAATACTTAGTTCGACGGGTGTTACCTCACATCAACGTTTACAGAGTCAGCGATGAAAGTGAGCTCAATCCGTGTAATTTAACCAAGAGAGGAGACCCCATTGTAAGGTTATTATTGTTGGTTATGTTTGGGCATGGATACGAATCAGCAATAGTTTGTCTACGTAATCACATGTTTTGTTTTAATGGTGTCAAAGTAGTGGGCCTAGTTCATGGGTATGTTTACAGTTTACTAGTTTGTGTGTTTTTCTTAGTTTATGTTCTTGTAGCAGTAGTGGGTCATGCTTGTTTTGCTATATAAATTGTGTAAACCCTAATAGAGAGTGTGGTCTTTGTTTTCGATTAATACAATCAATAGTCGTGATGTAGTTTGGTCACGAAATACTATCTTTTACATCTAATCCATTGCACAACACCCAAATCATGTTGTAAGATTCATTCATTCTCAAAACGTGCATCTACTAATGACACATTACAATGACGTGACACATTACAATGATGCACATAAGATCATCCACCATTAGAGGTGAATAAAGCATATGCGAGTCATGAGCGAGGAGACCAAGGACCATTTACTATAGAGTGCGTGCTTTGGTGGTTGTAGAGGTTAAGGTTTGTGAGACTGTGAGAGTGGACTTTTATAAACTTAAACGTCTCTATTTAAAGGTTTATATAAACATCTAAGAACTTGAGGATTTTATTTGATGATCATTTTGATAGTTGGATTTTTAAATATGTTAGATATTGGGGAATGCTGTTAAGGTGGGATCAAACAAGACTAGCTAGTTTTATAAGTTTAAGGGCGTTGGGTAGCACATACAAACCTTATGATCGACCTAAATTTCTTCATGTTTGCTTGCTATAGAAGAAAGCCCTTTATAGTAACTAAAGAGAGGGAGATCAATATTCACAAGATGATCTTTCTTTCATTAATCAATTGATTTAATACCAACTAACTAAAAATTGATTTTTTGTATATGAATTACAGTATAACAGATATATTCTATCTACTTAGGCCATGTGTAATGGGGCATTATAAATGTATTATATGGATGGATAAAGGCATAAAGTCCCCACACCATCCCCGAGGCATTTGGGGCGTTATAAGGGCATGAACATTTTTATAATAAATGTGTCTTGGATCGGTAATCATTAAAGGAGCATCATCCATTACACAAGTTTTTGACTAAAAAGGTGACGATGTGACGGAAAATGCCTAATTTGGGGCATTAACCATTACATGGCTTTAACGGAATGATAATTACAACTAATTCTATAAAGAGGCCATAATGTGTTCTGAGAGCTTGGTTTTCCAAGCTTTCTACATATGTTTTGACACTTGACATTACTTGGTATGTTCTGTTACTTCATGATCTGCTTTTTGTTGATATTTAGTCATTTTTTAAGTTAGTTTATACGTTGAAATATTCTTATTTGCTAGGTCTCCGACTTTGTATCTAGGTGATTCAACAACTGAGCTACCGTGGGTGCATGCCACCTTTCTCATAACACTTTACACTTATCTAAGCAACTTTATTTATCAAAGCTTATTCAATGTAATGGCTTAGCACAATGCAAGCCTCTATCTACTCCCTTTCTCCGAGTTGAAACTTTCTCTGTATTTTGGAGTTCCTATGAAAGACCCTTACTTTATTATAGTACCGTTGGAGCATTACAATATATGGTATTTGGGATACTCGATTTTCTATGTTGTATGTATAATACTGTTACTCATGATGTCACAACCCCTTACCCCGAGAGGGGTCGCGAACGCGAGCAGCTGTACCAGTGTTTATTAAAAGATTTGACAGCGAAAATTTCATCTGGATTGTAGTTAGAAAATTTTTATCAGAATTTAAACATCGTGATCCTTATTTCATAAACAAGGGATAAAACCCATATTTATACAAACCATAGTTTTACAGAGAGAAACCCTAATTTACAAAAAGAAAATATATCTTTATTCTAGTGACAAACCACTTATTTAAGTTAGAGTGCCCTGTAGCATTGGTTCTATTTCTTCACAACAAGTCACCTAAAACATGTTCAAAAACATTTGATCAACGAGAAACACTGGTGAATACATTCATTTGTCAAATTGACACATTTTATAATACAATATTAAGATATCTTATATTTGTCTGCTTACAAATTACCGAAAGGTATTTGTCACTGACCGTATCTTTGACTGTGGTCATATTACTTATTGGCAACCCTTTGTCCAATAAGTTAGGATATAAATAAGTATTGCATACAAAACCCACAATACCAGTGGTAACCATCTCGTAAGTCTATAAAGACTTAATCACTATATTGTAACGAAAACCTTTTGAAAATTATTTGAAACATTTAGACTGTTACACTTTGTCATGAGTTATACATGTTTAAAAATCTCAATGACAATGTTGGAAAACTAGTTGTCTCACACGAATGTGAGATGCACAAAAATTCGAATGTCTCACCTTGAAAGTGTATAAATTACGAGCTTCTTGGTGTTAACAAACGAATTTGATACAATGTAGTTGTTTATTAGTATAAATCTAAAGGATTTAACTATAATCACGAGATTGGAAACTTTGCACGATAACACAAAGTCCCACCTTGTTCATGCACAGATTTGGATTCCTGTATCAAAGTCTAGATCAATCGGACATGGTATCGTTGCATCCACGAGTGGTATATATTATACCAACACTATTGTATAAGAAAACGAGAGGGAGCGAGAGAAATGAGCGACGAAACAATGCCCTGATCACCTCCTTTTTATACCTAACTTGGAAGTCGACCGCTTATCGAGGCTGCCTCAACGGAAGGTCATCGCATAGGTTTTTCGAGTCAGCCCTAGTTATGCCACATGTCATGATTACTTTTCCAGGACGCCGCCTAACGCGATGGGTCAATTGAGTACCCGCCGCGTAGCGCGAAGACCACCAAAATATCTGGATAATTACAAGGCTCCGCGGATCGCAACAAACTTTGTATTGTCCGAAATTATCCATCGCATGGCGCGGAAGATATGACTCACCACTCGGTTCGACACCTTCCATGACCGATTCCATGTGCATCATGTGCTCTGCACCATTTTTGTAACATTTGTCATTTTTCGGTTTAACTTGCATTTGTATTTGTATCAAAAACCCGACCCGTTTTGATCTTTCGAATTCGTCGTTATTAATAAAATGTTGGATTTTATGTTCGTTTATGTTTCACAAATGTCGGGTCAAAAAAACATCCCTTTTAGTACGTTAAACACCTCTTTATAATGAAAAACGACTTAAAACAAACTTTAGGGACTATTTTTGTCAATTATCAAAAGCTTGTTTGACCATTTTAACCAATCACATGCAATTCAACCCCATATGAATAAACTATACTTCTACCACTATAAAATCAATGTCCCATGCACCATTTTGGTTGCTCTTTCTTCTCCAAATTCTCTCTCAATCTAAGATCCAAGAATTCTTTCTTCAAGTTCTTAATAGTTTGACTTCTCAAGGTCAAGCTAATACTAATCTTTATTTCTAACTAATTCTTGTTACTTAAAGCTGGAGGTTGCAACATATGTATAATATACACCCCTTGTTTTCTCCGGCTTTCACTTCTTCGGTCACGGTCGGTTGAAGTGTTGTGCTACAAGGCAAGGCTACATGGAGGACTATTATAGTCCTTGATACATACTTAACTTATGCTTTAGTTTATGCTTTAACTTTGTTTATGCTTATCAATATTGTTTAGTCCTTACTTACTTTTAGTTTCCAAATCATTTTTAATAGTTCAATGGTATTGAGTATGTGGCCACCATTTTCGGTTCCACCCCGAGTCAAGAGCCGAACCAAAACCGAACTTTTGTTTAATACTTTATTGTTAGCATATTGTATGAAAGATTTGAGAATTATTATTTTTAAGTTTATCTTAATGAGTTCTATGGTATTGGATATATGGAAACCATCCTCGGTTTTATTCCGAGTCAAGGACCGAACCAAAACCGAACTCTTGATTAAATGCTTTATATTTAAAATGATTTATTAATATGTTACAAGAAAGATTAGTGCATTATAATTTCCAAGTTCATTTTAATAAGTTCTATGGTATTGGGTATGTGGCAACCATCCTCGGTTTTATTCCGAGTCAAGGATCGAACCAAGACCGAACTAAACCGATTTCACTCGCTTAAGACACACTAGTGTGTTTTGAGCCACCGAATCTCATATTTTCTCTAAAACTATTTTATAAACTAAATTTAATTTGTTTTCTCAAAACATTTGGTATGTTGGATCTAACTTGATCTTATAAAAAGTTTGGACCGACAAAATCAAACACTCGCTTAACGGACGTCGAGGTTCTTCTTAATAGAACCACACACTTGGTTAAGTTTATTTTGATTTCATTGAGTTATCTCATAACATTTTGGAACCTCGACTTCGAGCTTGACCTATTATCAAGACTCGAACCAACAAATCCGAACACTTGTAAAGTCTTGTTTTGGTATATATTTAACTTTGCAATTATACCCAAATATTTACTTAACAAAGGTTAAGTAAAAACTAATAAATAGGATACCGAGACCCGACTTCGAGTAAACTTACTTTTCAGAAATCATTACTTTAAATCCTTGTGTGTTTACATTTTAGCCTTCAAACTTAAATTATTTATGTTATATGTGAAGTTATTTTACTTTAAAGCTTCCAAAACCATCTACTAACTCAAGACCCCTTTTAATCTAGGTCTTGCCCGTTGAACTTACCTTTCCCCCGTTTTATCGCAAAATATCCTTCAAGTTACTTATTTCACGTGAGCACATTTCATCCCCCATTTTCACTTTTATACTTTGGAGGTAACATGCATACTTAGCCAAAACAAGAATGATTTATAATACTCTATCTTCAAACCACTAACTCTAGGGTGTATGATACTTAGAATACTTGCTCTATTGTGCGTTATATATTTCATATGCTTTACGTGAACGAGTGTTTATTTTTATGTTGTTGTGGAACGCAATAAGTATGATCATACGCTCCCCTAATTACTTAGCCTTGTGCAAGTAGCATAGGGCATCATTATCCGAGTATGTCGGTTGCTACCGATTAGAAAGGATCCTCATTTACGTATGTTTCATATACCACGATTGATGCTTTTATTTATAGTCTCATATGCGTTTGTGGATTTCGCTCATATTCTTTATACTCAAAACTATGAAATTACTCACCAACATACGTGTTGACAAATATTATTTTATGCATTGTTACAGGTTTGATTATTACTTGACTGGAGTTTGAAGATGCCATTCTATTTGATACCGCTAGGTTATTAGAAGAATGAACAATACTTATTTCTTGTATTTGGTGTTTATTTGTATGAACGAGATGTGCTACTTTTGTGATTGAATGAAATTAATGAGTTGATTAAATATTGTCACTTAAATAGTGTCTTATGTTCATGGGCAATCCGTTGCACCCCGGCATGTTCCGCCGCCTTTGGTCGGGGTGTGACAATTTCTAATGCCACAAAGTGTGTCTTGTCATACAAGAATATCATATTGTGAGTCATCCTTCTTATAAGAAGCTCATAAGTTTATCATTCTATCAACGTGGGACACACCATTTTCCATTTACCAATGTGGGAGAAACCTACTTTTTCACAGTTCACATTATCAATCACATATTTTGGGTTGTCACACATGAGCTTACTATCTCTCGCCTCTCTACTAGGGCTGTTCAAAACGAACATCTGAAGTTTCGGATATCCGAACTTTTCGGATAGTGATTTTCACTATCCGAATCCGAATCCGAAAATCGGAACCCGGATATCCGAAAAATAAAAAATAAAAACTTGTTTTATAATAAAAAAAGTAGCATACATCATCTCATCTCCAGAATTCAACTTCCCAGATACCAACTGAACATAAATCAACCACATAACACACATCTCCAGAATTCATTGTTCATAATAATGTTTATCACTTTAATTAATAATAAGTATAACAAGGATGAATCTCCAGAAATCTGAATCGATCTTCTTCTCATCATCACACACCAGCCACTGCCTTTCGGATCTGAAATAATAATAATAATTAACAGTAACTAGAGTATAAATATGAAGCGACTATTGTAAAGAAGAGTGATTGACAGTGGCGGAAACGAGTGGTGGTCGTAGTAGGTGGAGGAGAGTGGAGGGCCGGAGGCTGGATGGAGCCATGGAGGAGAGTGGAGGCTGTATGGTTTGAGTATGGAGTGGAGAAAGAGGTGTGCTTGTTATGAAAGATTGGAAATAGATCTAGGGTTTGATAATATTTGTTATATAAAATAAAATTAAAAGATATTAAAACTAATATATCGGATAGTTCGGATGTACAAACTATCCAACCAAATTTTCGGATATCCGAAAATTCGAATAGTTCGGATACGGATAGTCGGATAATTCAGATACGGATTCGGATACTTTTGAACACCCCTACTCTCAACAACTAATATTCAGGGCCACATTAGTGCCTCAGGTTTTCCTGATGATCATTGTTTGATTACTCATTATTGTGTTTTTATTTGTATTACTTTTTTAACGGCAAATTTCTTTTAGCTCTTGTCGTCTATGGTGTAACATTCGTCATTTTTGGTTTAGTTTGTATTTGTATTTGTATCTTAAACCCGACCCGATTTGTCTTTCGGAACCTCCATTACTAATAAAATATTTGGGTTTATGTTTCATTTATGTTTTACAATTTTCGGATCAAGAAAACACCCCTTTACGGTATTTTAAAACTCATTTTTATTATTAAAGGGATCACAAACTTAATTTGGATCATGTTATTTAAGATCCCCTTAAAGGTTGAATCTATAGCGGGTTTGTAGCAACTGTAGGAGGCGAAACACTTTGAAACGATCATTTGACAAAAAGATTCCAAGAATCGAAGGTGATTTACTTACCTGGGATGATTGAATCAAAGTGTTTTTCCTCTAGGCCAAACAAACCATGTTATACATGTCAACACTTTAAGTTGTCGAATGCAAGCGTTCCAGCTGCCTCCTTATATATTTTTTTGTTGGAAGCATAAAAATCACGATGATACGTGGATTAGAGTTTTCAACATCTTAATTGCCTCATTTGTTTTACTTATTATTGTTATTATTGCGATATTTGGGACAAAATGTGTAAAACCACGGTGATACGTGCACATGTTCAACTCTCTACTTTACCCAATTTTTTTAGATTTAATATTGGGACAACAAGTCATGGTAGTTCATGCAAGTTTTCCCGCTTTTAAATCCTAACACATTATTTTCAAATTTCAAAGATTTAAACTATTTAACATTTTATTTACTTACTTGATATATTAACAAAAGAAAATATTTTCTCTAACATCCTCATCCTTATAACTCTAGAACTCACAATTATTAAAACCCCATGTTTACTCATTATCCTCATACATGTATCAATTACCCCAAACTTATATCATTTCTCTATTATTATTTTAGAATGCCACCTCTTCATCGCCACAGTCGCAAGCCTAACTCCGGTCGTCGGATGGCCGCTATGATTGTTAAAGAGATCACCGTTGTAATTCCTGGACTGATATCCCAAATTCAAGCCACCCAACCCACTGTTATCCAAGCCATGCCTAACCCCGCACCTTTCTCCTTGAAACAATTCACCGGTTCCAACCCATCTGTGTTTTACGGCAAGAACTGTGCCACTACCTTGTTGCAATGCTTCGAAAAGATGGAAAGCGTTTTCAATCTTTGTGAATGACCCGAATCCAAGAAAACCACGTACGCTTCAAGCATGTTTGAGGAAACTCAGTTGGTGGAATAGCGAAATGTACGCCAATGGGGCGGAAGTAGCCATAGCCTACTCATGGACCAAGCTCAAGGAAGTCATGATGAAGAAATTTTTCCCAAAACATGAACTCCAAAAACTCGAATCCGAATTTTGGGAACTTAAGCAAGAGAGTGATGACAACTCCGCCTACTCCAACTTCTTTCATGAGCTTAGTCTCTTGGTTCCTCACTTGGTCACTCCCCTCGAACAGGCGATTGAAAAGTATGTCGGCGGTTTGCCTATGCAAATCCGAGACTCGGTGATGAGTAGTAAACCGCAAACACTCCACGATGCAGTTACCTTAGTCGGTTCTCTTTCCGAGAACCATGTCAAAGCTGGTACTCTCACGATCAAGGGTTCTAAGAAACCCAATGAAAAGAGCACACCCAAACCATCATCACACACCAAAGCTGACCCTCAACCTCAATCCATAAACTACTCCAACTCATCCCACCACTCCATGAAGAAAAACAAACCCAACCACCGAAACTATGCCGTCACTGACCCATCTCAACCTCAATCTCAATCCCAAGCACCTCAAAACCGAAACCCGTATTCCGGCTCACATCCTTTGTGTAACACTTGTCAACGCCACCATCCCTCTTACTCCGCTTGTCGCCAATGCACAAAGTGTAACGCTATGGTTACCTTAGAAACGTGTGTCGGGAAACCTCCCGTGGGCAACCCGCTCCACCAAGTTTTGCTCCATCGAATCAAAACAGTCCCGTACCTTTTGCTCAAATTACCCCTCAACCTAGAGCTTGTTTCAATTGTGGAGAGCCGAATCATTTCCGCAATGCTTGTCCTCGACTTGCGTTTGTTAACCAAGTCCAAATCATGCCCACACCATACTACCAAACCCAAACATACCAAGTTCAAACTTATCAACCTCAAGTCCTGCAACTCTTGGCTCCTCCAGCTCAACCGCTCCAAGCGATGCAAGCCCTTCCTCCTCCGTTACCCCCGCAAGCAATGCAAGCTCTTCCTCCTCCAGCTCAAGAAGTCAACCTCGGCAACCAAGGGCGTGCTTTTATGATGAACTCCAACCAAGCTCAAGTTGCCAACGACGTGGTGAACGGTACGTTTTTAGTAAATGAGCATTTAGCTTCAATTTTATTTGATCCTAGAGCTAATAGGAGTTTTGTTTCCTTTAAATTTGAATCTACCCTTGCCAACCTCGTACTAAACTTTCCCGCCCTTTCTCCGCCAGAGTCGCCAATGGTAGTTCCATCACCATCGATTCGGTCATTCACGATTGTATCCTCACTCTTTGCAAGCATGAATTATCAATCGACCTCATCCCGATGCAGATGGGAAGTTTCTACATCATAGTAGCTATGGATTGTTTAGCCTTACACCGTGCCGAAGTCGTTTGTTATGACAAATTTATTCGAATCCCGCTCGTCAGTGGCAAAACTCTCAAGGTCTTTGGCAAAACGACTCTCAAGAAACTCAATCTCATCTCATGTTCTCAATCTTGAAAGTACTTTCGCCAAAAGTACGTTCCATTTCTAGCCCAAGCGGTGACAAAAGACTTCAAAGAAAAGAAAATTCAAGACATTCCCGTTGTTTGTGAATTTCTCGGCGTTTTTCTTAAAAACGTCTCTGGTCTCCCACCCATTCGCCTGGTTGAATTTCGAATCAAGTTTGTGCCAGGCGTGACTCCCATAGCCAAGGCTTCCTATCGCTTTGCTTCTTTGGCATTGCAAGAGTTATCGATCCAACTTCAAGAACTCTTCGATAAGGGATTTATCCGTCCAAGCTCCTCCCCTTAGGGCGCTCCCATTCTCTTCGTGAAAAAGAAAGATGGATCATTTTGCATGTGTATCGATTACCGTGAACTCAATAAACTCACCATAAAAAATCATTACCCTTTGCCTCGAATCGACGACCTCTTCGATCAACTCCAAGGTGCAACTTATTTTTCCAAAATCGATCATCGAGTTTATGAAGATGACTTTCCTAAAATCGCCTTTCGTACTTGGTATGGGCATTACGAGTTTATGGTTATGCCATTCGGATTAACCAATGCACATGCGATATTCATGGACCTCATGAACCACATTTGAAAACCTTTCTTGGACTAATTCGTAATTGTCTTTATCGATGACATTCTCATCTTCTCCAAGACCAAAGACGAACATGAGCATCATTTACGTTTCATTCTCGATATCCTAAGAAAAGAACCACTTTATGCCAAGTTCTCAAAATGTGAATTTCGGTTAAAAGAAGTTCAATTTTTGGGTCACATCGTCAACGATAAAGGTATTCATGTTGATCCCGTCAAAATCGAGGTCGTAAAAGATTGGAAAACTCAATCCACACCCACGGAAGTCCGATCTTTCCTTGGTTTGGCTGGATATTATCGGCGATTTATTCTAAACTTCTCTAAAATCGCGTTACCCCTCACCGCACTAACTCATAAGGGAAAACCCTATGAATGGGGACCGAAACAAGAGGAAGCTTTCCAAACTCTAGAGCATATGCTTTGCAATGCTCCCGTCTTAACCCTTCCTGATGGACACGACGACTTTGTGGTATTTTGCGATGCATCCAACCAAGTTCTCGGTTGTGTTCTCACGGAACGAGGTCAATTAATGGCATGTGTCACACCCTAACTTAGGGCCTAGGAGTGTGACCAATAGTTGGTACCTATTTTATAAATATATCAGAGTTTATGGGTTAACTTTTAGCGAATGCCTTTTAGGTTAAATATAATATTAATTTACATTGAAAATTTACTTGGGAATTAAATACCAAGTATCGGCTTACAAAAATATATGTTTCATATTACAAGGATTTTATATCAAAAATGGAGCCATCTTGTAACACACTTCTATCTTCATAAGACTCAAATCCTTGCTATAGCTACTAACGCTTAATTACCTGCAATGGGTTGGAAAAATACGTCAGCTATGTGCTGGTAAACATGTATGACTCTATAAAACATTTGAATTGCAGCTACAATATGAATATAGTTTTCTTGACAATCTCAACGGAAGTATTTCTACTTTTGGTATATGTACCACTGCCCTACACACACAAATGTGTTCTCCGAGCCACGTAGCCCTTAATGGAGAACTAGTTATGACCGTTAGCTCGCGGACACGTAGCCTTTGACTGTTTAGGCTGAACAGTTATGTGTGGATCCAGACACATGTGTAATCGGTCTGAGTTGATTTTATTTTTCTATTTTGTATTATAACGTTTTAGGGATCGCGTAATCTCAAGTAAACATTGACTGACTCGTTAAGACAAACACCCGTTCATCCTATCGAGTATAAATATGTTTTGACTGATTGTAAAGGTTAACGTATTCACCTGTACCGTCGGTGCGTTTGAAACCTTTGATTGATTAAGAATGATATTAACCTATACAATAATAGGTTTGTATAAACATTTGAATGGTGTTTCTTGATTTAGCTATGATTGTTAAGCTTAACCTTGAAATCATTTATCTATTTGATTGTGAATGAAAACACTTTGTTTTATGTGACGTTTGATATATCATGCTTTGTCTTAATAGGTTATAACATGTTGGTAAGTTTCTCCAGGTAAATAAACGGGTCCCTCGGTTGATTGGGATTTGTATGAATTGCTTTTCCTTAGGAAAGAAACTTACTACTAGTGATATCCACCTTACAGTTTACTACATGCCCGTCAAAATATAACTTTTGTTAACATTACTTCATTAAGAAGTAACGTTTGTAAAAACTCACTTATGAATGTTTATAAAATACTTTCAAGGTTAAAAGCCATAGCCTTGATTGATGTCTAAGCTATAACTTAAATAACTTAAACACAACCCTACCTTAACACGGATACTCGGATTGATAATACTAAGAAAACTTGACGTTAGGATCTTGATCTACTCGCTTATATGATTGTTACTCGTTTATGACTTCGTTACTTGTACGAACTTCGAGAAAATGGCACGTCGGCTTGTCTCGGTTATTGGGCACGCCTTCCTATGTTAACTATGTGAAAGTGGAGTGAATTTTAGGATGAGAAAGCCTCATACCCGTCTCCCCCCTTTTATAGGCGCTTTCAAGACTCATCGCGATATGCGATGGGTTTCCCTTTAACCCGTCACGTATCGCGACTGCGCAAAATGACGCCGCCTTATTTGCTTGTGACATGTGGCCTGTCATATCGTGCCACGTGTTGACACGTGGTTGGACACGTGTCCAAGGTTACTTAACCTAGTCATCGTGCTACGTGATGGTCCTATGGGTTGAGCTATCGCGTATTGGTAAGCCGCCCAGATATTGATTTGTGTGCAAGGCCATCGCGTTACGCGATGGGATTATGTTTGCACCGTTGTGTCTCGCGATGGGTGAAGTTTTTAGATTATTCAGTTTTAGTCCCTAGACTTATAAAAGTTAGTATATTTGTCTAAATCCTTAAAGGGTTATTTACGCGGTGTTACAGCATGTGCCTCAAGGCAACTTAAGGTTCACGAAAAGAAATACATGACTCATGATCTCGAACTTGGCATCGTCGTTTTTGCTCTCAAAATCTGGGGACAGTATCTTTATGGCACGAAATGTGTTGTATTCACCAATCATAAAAGTCTTCAACACATCTTTGACCAAAATTATCTCAACATGAGACAACGTCGATGGGCCGAATTACTTAGTGATTACGATTGAGAAATTCTCTACCACCCCGGTAAAGCAAATGTCGTGGCCGATGTCCTTAGTCGTAAAGTTAATGTCATATCCTTCCTGCTTCATAGCGTCATCATCCAAACTGATCTTCAAGACCACATCTATCGAGCCCAATGCACCCCCGTTGATGAAGGCAACATGTATGACGAAATGTCATGTGGAGCCGAACTTCAACTCGAAACCAAAATCGATGGCTTTCTTTATTTCCTCAACCTTTTATGGGTTCCCGATCGTGACGAACTTCGAACTTTTATACTCGACGAAGCTCATATGTCACGATATTCCGTGCATCCCGGTGCGGATAAAATGTATTTCGATCTTCGATCTATTTATTGGTGTCCGAGTATGAAAAAGGATGTGACATTCTACGTCTTGAAATGTCTTACATTCTCAAAGGTTAAAGCCGGACCTCAAAAACCTTTTGGCTTGCTCGAGAAAACTCTGATTCCCGTTTGGAAATGGGAAGACATTGCTATTGACTTTATCACCAAATTACCCATAACTCAAAAGCAAAATGATAGTATTTGGGTAATCATTGATCGATTAACCGAATCGGCTCACTTCATCCCGATCCGAGAGAATTACTCTGTCGAACAACTCGCTTAAATCTATGTACGTGAAATTGTATGCCGCCATGGTATACCGTTGACCATTATCTTTGATCGTGATGCTCGTTTCACCTCCCGTTTTTGGAAATCGCTTCAAGAAGATTTGGGTACTCGCCTTGATCTTAGTACCGCTTATCACCCTCAAACCGATTGCCAATCCGAGTGTACAATCCAAACCCTTGAAGCTCTTGTGTTCTTGATTTTGGTGGAAATTGGGATTCTCATCTCCCGCTTATCGAATTCTCATACAACAACTATCATTCTAGCATTAGTATGGCTCCTTTCGAAGCTCTTTATGGTCATAATTGTCGTTCCCCGATTTGTTGTAACGATATTGGTGAAACGCAAATCATCGGTCCCGAAATGGTCCAAGACACTACTATCGTATCGATCAAATTTGCAAAAATCTTCTCGCCGCTAGAAGTCGTCAAAAGAGCTAAGCCGAAAAACAGCGAAATCCTCTCGAGTTCAATGTTGGTGGCCTTGTTCCGTTTTGGAAAGAAAGGAAAACTAGCACCCCGTTTTGTTGGCCCATTCAAAATCCTCAAAATGATTGGAAAAGTGGCTTATAAACTCGAGTTACCGCAAGAACTTACCGGTGCTAATCCAATCTTTCATGTCTCGAACCTCAAAAAGTGCTTAGCCGAAGGTAACCTCCATATACCTCTCGACGAAGTGCGCATCGACGAATTGATGCATATGATTGAAAAACCCCTTGAAATCATGGATCACAATGAGAAACCAACCAAACGTAGCCGCATCCGTATAGTTAAAGTCCGTTGGGAATCACGACGTGGCGCTGAATTTACTTGGGAACGAGAAGATGCTATGAAGGAAAAGTACCCGCACCTGTTCATTACGGTTTCTTCCTAATTTTGGGACGAAATTTCCTATAGTAAGGAAGACTGTGATATTCGTCATTTTTGGTTTAGTTCGTATTTTTATTTGAGACCCTTCCCGATTTGTCTTTCAAAACCTCCATTACTAATAAAATATTTGGGGTTATGTTTCATTTATGTTTTACAATTGTCATATCAAGAAAACACCCATTTACGGTATTTTAAAACACCCTTTTATTATTAAAACGACTTAAAACGAACTTCAAGGACCAAACTCGCCAAGATAACAAAGTTGGAGACCAACCCACCTCCCTCATGGCACCTCGCGGCCAGGAGACACAGGCTGGTCGTGCGTGGAGGAGACATGTCTGCACAGTTTCAAATTTCGTTTTTATGTTATAACTTAACCCCCAACCAACCAACTTAAATGCATGAAATCCTATTGGTAGAACTTGGTGGCAACCCCCCCCCCCCCCCAACCCTTTTCTTATAAATACCAACACATTCTCACCCATTTTCAGCTGCTCAACCCTCAAACACTCTCTCAAACTGAGTTATAAGCTTCTTTCCCATGTTCTTGATAGTTTGACTTTCTGAAGTCAAACAGAAGCTAATCTTAGATTTGAATCCGTTTTTGGTAATTATATCTTGTATTTTCAGTTTTTTTAGTTTATAATACCTTTCTTCTTTACTTTCCCTTCTTCAACAATGGTTGGATTAGGTGTTTATGCCATTTCAAGGCAAATATGCATGAAAAAGTTATTTTAGTCCATTTTAACGTTTTGATTCATTTAAGCTTTCTGTTTGTGTTTAAGATCTGAGTTTTAAGAGTTTATATTAGTTCTATGGTTTTGGTTATGTGCCAACCAATCTCGGTCTCATACCTAGTCATGGACTGAACCGAAACCGAACTCTCGTTTAACTCTTTAGTTAATTGTTTTAATATAAGTTGTATGCAAGATTCAAATGTTTAAGTTCTTTTACTTACTTTTCGTATTTATTATTATGATATGGATTTGTTTCATCCATACTTGGTCGTATACCAAGTCTTGAACCAATCGAACCAAACTGAGTTCACTCGCTTAAAACACACTAGTTGTGTTTCGGGCCATCGAATCTCATATTTTCTCTTAAGATCTTTTTACAAACTAATTATAAATGTTTTCTCAAAGTACTTGGGATGTCGGAAACAACTTGATCTTATAACAATCTTGGACCAACAAGACCGAACACCCGCTTAACATTGGCTTTTGGAGTTCTTCCTAATATGACTTTTAACTTAGTTAAGCTTTCTGTTTTTAATAAGTATTCTCATAACATTTATCCTTTTTGGAATATCGGATTCGGACTTGACCAATTATCAAGACTCGAACCGACTAAGTCGAACACTCGTTAAATCCCGTTTTGGTATTTATCTAACAAGGGTCGTGTATCATTACATTAAACCAATCCATACACATTTACTTAACAAAGGCTTTAGTAAAACTTATGGATAAAAACACCGAGACTCGATTTTGAGATAATTTACTTTTAAACCATCATTTTATTTACTTAAGTTTTATTTCACCTTAAACCCAAAACTTTGTTATTTATTTTCACTTGTCTTTTATTTTTACTTTAAGTATTCACATTACATCCAACTAACATAAGGAACTTTTAAATCTAGGATTCGTTCGTTAACTCGTCGAGCCCTTTCCCAAGCTATCTTTTGGACAAGTTCATCTTCAAGTCACTTATTTCAAGTGAGTACTTTTCATCCCCTGTTTTCACTTTTATACTTTGAGGGTAACATGCATACCTATTCAAAACAAGAATGATTTAAGATACTAGATCCTCAAACCACAAACTCTAGGGTGTATGATACTTAGAATAATTGCCCTATTGTGTGTTATATGCCTCATACCCTTTACGTGCACGGGTGTTTATTTTGGTGTTTTTGTTGAGCCTCAGTAAGTATGATCATACGCACCCCTAACTACTTTAGCCTTGTGCTAGCAGAATAGGACCTCATTATCCGAGTATTTGGGTAGTTATACCTACAAGAAAGGATCCTCATTTATTTATGATTTATCTACCGCAATTGTTGCATTTATTTATCGTCTCATATAAGAGTTGTGGATTTTGCCTCACATTGTATATACTCAAAACTATGAAATTGCTCACCAACATTCGTGTTGACAAAAATATATTTTATGCATTGTTACAGGTTTGATTACTGTTCGATCAAAGTTTTAAGACGCTATTTAATTTTAAGACCGTTTAGGTTATTAGAAGAATGAACAATTTATTTCTTGTACTTTTGAATTATTTTGTATGGACAAGTTGTGTTACTTTTGATGATTGAATGAAATGAATGAGTTGTTTAAATATTGTCACTTTAATAGTGTCTTGTGTTCTTGAGCAATCCGTTTTGCACCGGAATGTTCTGCCGCCTTTGGTCGGGATGTGACATATGGGACTTGAACCAAGATCTCCTAACCCAGGCATTTTAAAGACTTTATCTTTACCGGTGGGCTACCAGCCCCATTGGTCCCACATACTTTTGGCCATGCTACTACTAAGATCTGGTGGATTATGTCACTCATGCATGAGTTACAGTTGTCTTCAAGTTGTGCACACTCTTCGGATTGAAAACACTGGGCCTATTTATGAGGTGGTTATTCTCATATTTCCTTAGCGCATTAACTATCTCAAGTAGGGCTGTGCAACGGTTTGGAATCGCAAGAACCGAACCGGAACACAAAATGATTGAAAACAGGTACGAAACCTATAATAGTAAACCGGTTCGGTTCCAGAACCGGTAAAGTCGGTTCTCGCTAATTGATTCTGTGCCAGATTCGGTTTGATCGTTTATCTATCAAATGAGTTGTGCAAACTTTGCAATTTTCAAAACTAGTTTATATAATTGCATGTCTTCCTTAATGATAAAATTAATTTAGATTACAACATGAACATCCATTATATATTTGATTAAAAACTTATTTGTTTAAATTAAATAAATCATTAGCGGTGATAGATTAAAGAAATATCTTATCATTTTATATTATATTACCTTAAAAGCCTGAATCACTTGAATGCAAAGAAATAAGATTTGAGTAAAAGAATAATTAAATGGATACCGGTTAATAATGCACCCTGCAAAATATGGTATTGGTAAATTCATTTATATTTTTTTAAATATTTCGGTTCTTCGGTTCCACGTCTAGAACCGCGGTTTTATCTGGAACCGAACTGGAAACTGTTTAATGCAAATACTGAGAACCGAAAACCATAAGGTAACACACGTTAGGGGTCCTGAGACACCGGTTCGGTTCCGATTCCTCTGTGGTTACAGTTCCGAACCATTTCTTGCTCACCTGTAACTTCAAGTGGTGACGGAACTGGAAGTTTTTTATTAGGAGCCGAAAATCTTTATAAAGAAGTTGGTTCTTACACAATAAAAAAAACTAATCATTTTCATTAAATAAAGACAATAGATATAATAAAAAAAAAAACAGTCTTACATATACCTATAGTCGCAGTAGTCGGCAGTCGCACACCTGGTTTTCAATACAAACTGGCCACTGGCCCACTACCTAATTTTAGTTTTTATTAGTTTGGGCTTTGGGGTGATGATATTCAAGCAAAATGAACCACACTAAGAAATCTAAGCCCAAAGTGGGAGGGGGGTGGGGGGGCTATTGCCCCACTAGGCCCCAATGATGTTCCACTTCCACTCTTGATCTTGAGAGCAACTACATGGTATTCGAATATGGTTTTTGTTGGGTCTCTTATGATTCGTTGTTATGCTATCACACATCAACTTGTAGATATTCTCACTAAAAGCTTGTCCTTTACTCAGTTTATAAATTTAGGGTATATCTTTAAAATAGCTTTGTTAAAGCATCCTTAAGAGCATAACATCCAATCCACCTCTTTAAATTTAAAATTACACTAAAATTACTATATTTTCTCTATTTTTTCAATTAAATAATATTTTTTATATCTTTATTATTACCCTTTCGTGCTCTCTTTCACTCATAACCACTTTCAACCAGTGTTGTAAAAGTCGGATTTCAAGGCCTTGGAATCGGCGATTCCAAGGTTCTCGGACATCAACCTTGCCGCCTTTTACCAACTCGGCCACTATTACTCGCCAAGGTCCAACTCGGTCAAAAGTCGGAGTACTCGGGATTACTCGGCCTCAATTTTTTTTTGTTACTTTTAGTAAAAAATTAAAAATAACAATAAAACATGAATTTTTTGAATTATGTTTTTTTTCATATGAATTATGCTTATCTTAACATATATATAATATTCAATAATTAATTTATATTATATTTATCATGTTTGAGTACAAGGCGAGTACTCCCTACAAGAAGGTCGACCACATAGGGACCGCCTAGCGAGTTTTACGACATCGCTTTCAATAAATAAAAAAAAATTATAGGGGGTGAGCAGTAGTTTTTCAAAAATATAGAAAAAACAGTGCATTTTCTCTTTCATCTATTCATAACACCTTAAACAACTCCCTAAATTATAAAGGTAAATTTCCCAAAGTAACCATTTTTGACAGTGGTTTTCCACAAATAGCCCAAGACCAAACAAAATACCCAAACTAGCCAAAACATTCTGTCGGATCCGCCTAAAACCATTTATGATCCGATTGAATTTTGGACCTTTAAAAGCGCAACACGTGTCAACTTTTTTAATGGATCTGACTGATTTTCTTAAAATTCCGTTGGATTCGACTGAACTTTAGTGGGTCCGACTTAATTCTTCATCTTCTACCTTTCAAACCCTAAACCTCCATAAACAACCTCCATCTCCATCTTTCTTATTTCTTCACAAAATCAAGCAAATGAATAGTGCAAATCGCTTATTTTTCGAGAAGAACACAACCATAGTATTCAATTGCACTCTAGAACTCAAAATCAAAAAACCCCGAATTGAAAAATCTAGAGTTCATCGAACAAATTAAACAGTTGGATCCGACTGAAGCATGAACTAAACCGTCGTATCCAACTGTCTTTTCCTCCGACGGTTCGTCCGACTAATCGGTCGGCCAAAACCTTAAAACGTCAGATCCGACTGAACATCAGGCAACGTGGTGCGTCGTGATAGGCTACAAATTCCGTCGGATTAGATGTTGTTTCGGTCGATCCGACGGAATATTATGGCTAGTTTGGGAATTTGGTTTGGTCTTAGGCTAGAATTGGAAAGCTTGATAAAAAATGGCTATTTGGGAAATTTCCAAGTTATAAAAACCCCACTCACAAAATTTGATGGTTTGAATGTGAATACTCTAACATGTTCTTTAAATTGTGTGAGTATGTACTCTAATTTTTTAGAGTGTGGTTGTGAGTAAAGGAGAGATCATGTTACTGTTAATGCATAAATTTGAAGAAACACTATTGACATTCTATATTTTAAAATTTGTTAAAAGTGGTTGAGTGAAAGAAAATAAAAAAATTAACATAGAATTGTATTATTTAATTGATAATGAGAGAAATAAAATATTGATTATTTTATGTATTATAAAGATGGATATATCGCTTTTATGGTAGTTATGTTTGACCTATTAGTAGCTGCATGCTGTTGTGAAGGTTATTAAGACCACTAAAGATAAATTAAAGGTGTCATTAATCGTTTCATTATACTAATCGTTTTACATATATAGTTGAACGTGACAAAGTAAAGTCCTTTATCAATATCTATATTTATACTATATATAATACATTATTGACGGGTAAATTAAGACGTATATTTTTAAGTAATTTACAACTTGTAATACATAAGGTACACCTTATATAACATGTAAGATAGAGACAAACTTGTCTATTAGAAAGTATGTCTAGAAATTGTTATAACATTGTCCCTTCAATTTTACTAAACTTTTATAAATTTTAAAAATAATTACAACTTTGAACCTTCATTTTTACCCCTATATTGTTTTTAATTTTAATTGCAAACCAACTTCTCACCAACGATTTTCCAACGACCGTAACATTTTCATACACTAATATATATTAAAATTGCACCACAAAATTAAACATTTTTTGTCTTTAATTTGGGGGTAGGGTATTGCTATAACTTTTTTCAATTTAAAAAGAATAATGTTACGTATGGGTGTTCACAATTTGGTTTTAACAGTTTATAAGTTAAATCATGAGCCAAACCGTTAGTTTAAATTTTTTTCATTGAAAATCGAAGCTAAAATCGTTGAAAATTTAAACTGAATCGTTATTAATGTTTTAGTTTCACGCATTGAGCTTCAATAATAAGTTTACCGTCCGGTCCGGTTTTATATGACCGATTTTTGATATAAACTATAAACTAAACCATTTGCTATGGTTTAGACATTCAGAAACCATCTGGCTAAAAGTGATAATTGGTCTAGATGTTTTCAAGATTTCAAACAAACTTTAAACATTTATAATTACTATATGATTATTAGGATTTTTATTTCCTGATGCACGCGTGAACACCCTTCTAGTTTTAAAATATACAAATGATTATAATAGATTACTCATTTATATTTAGGAGATCAAAGCCTAAAAAAATAAAGCCTACAAATATTATAGTCAAACCCAAGTGCAAAAAGTAAGTGATGACAGTTACAACTAGTGTGAAAGAAAGGCAAAAGGCATAGATGACAGCAGCCGCAATGTTTGAACATAAGATGCCGAAAGTGATCCCGATAATTATTTCCTTTTTTAATGTTTTACTTCAAGAATATTAGAAAACACCAAACTGACTGACTCACTACACGTTCCCATGCTTCGCTTTTTACATGTTTTCTTTTCTAGGGTATATCATGTCTCAAACAAATATATAAATATCAAGTATACCTTCAAGTATAAATTAATATCGAAGGGCCGAAAAATGCTAGTTGACCCTCATGAATCGTAACATAAATTATTTTGCTAATTGTTTTGTTTAATTTTATCACATCTATTATTTTATTATTGATTTTTTGTATGCATAGATTTATATAAATATAAAGTGTTCATTTTTTTGTAACTCGCACAGGACCAGTTATACGTGGATCCTTGATGACGAGGCTGAAAATAACGACCAAACGGTCTCTTCTATGACAGATGTACGTAGTGACCAAATAGATTAGCAAACAATATGAATTAACGACTGGTTTGTGACATGGCAGCAGTTTTGTATTTTGATGGGTTTAACAGGTCCGAATAAGGTTCAAATTTGCTCTATACATTATTCCTTGTCAAGATGGTAATGTTTTATAGTTAAAGGGATTCAAGATTAGAGGGGGGATTGTTAGATTAATCTTGTATAAATACAGAGAGTTAGTTGTCGTACTTACAAACCTAATTTTTTTTAATTACTTTTCTACTAGTTATGTCTAACCAGGATTATAAATAGAGTTATTTAACACAACATTAAAAAACGATCAAGTTTAGACTACAAGATTTTTTTCTTCTACCCTACATGCATTACCTTAAAAGGTATTAAATCGAAATTAAGAAATGGCCCATTTGAGATTTGATGCAAATGATTATGTAGATCGCCTTTCTCCAATATTAATAATACTAGCAGTAAGTGATATGGCGGGCTTGATGAAACCCTAGCTAGGCTGACTGACTACTTTAATAAAGCACATGGGACTACTACTACTCCTAGCCACGCTCACGCATGCATGGACATATAATCTTTGATGTAATAAAAGCTGTTCTCTAATTGCCACATACGTAGCTATCAACCGGCCAATATTTATTTATTTATTATTGTATTAAAGATAATATATATAATGGTGACCGGAGGATGCTTAACAATTTTAGTTGTAAGATATTTGGTTACATGTAATAATCTTTAGTGTTACATAAGCGTCTTAGAAAAAGAGAATTATAACATATGATCAATTGGATAATAAGTCACCTTTTTTTTATATATTAAATACAAACGTGTATAACAGTATTTTTAAGAAACTAACATTGTTATGATTTATGAATAAATTAAATGATAGATAAATGAAGTAACATATAATTTTAAGTTACATAGATAGCAAGGATATATTAAATTTTGTAATTCACATTTTCGATGGATGGGTTACTGAAGAGGTAGGGTCATAGACCCGTCCGCGAGCGGCACCCAATGCTTGAGGAATAAAGAAAACCACCCACATATCTCCTAGGCATGTCACCCCTCGAGGGGACAGACAACATGTAGTACGTAATCTCTAAGCCAATCATAGTCCAAGATTCGGATTTCCAGAGGGCCATGATGGCACGACCAAGGAATTAGGGAACACCAACGTTGTACCCCCAGGTGATGGTTATCTTCGTACGCTTGCTGTCACATCCAATCAAAAACCATAAATGTGCTTACCCACGACAATAGAAGGTTCGATTGATGGCGACACTAGCCTAATCATTCTCATCCTCTTCGGCTATAAATTATACCACACTTTTAGCTACCAATGGTAAAAGATTCACACTCTCTCATTCTATACAATTATTCTCTCAATACTATACTGATTGACACGCTGGAGGGTGGTTTCGAGAAGATCCCCCTATTTCCCTTCTTGTAACGAGTTCACAATGTATGATTTTGCAGGTAGGATCGGTGAGTGGCTTGTAATGATTAGATCACATTAGCCGAGACATTGGGTTAACCCGTTGAGGGTTGAACCAGTATTTCTTCAGTTACTGATGGATTTAGAGTGTGATCAGAAAGTGGGTTCATTTGGTTTTGTTGAATTCAAGAACACAAGTTTTCCTAGTCTCATGCTTGATCTGAGTTCGATGTCAAAAACGAATTAAGAAAGAGGCTTTAAATGCTATTATTATGACAACTTAGTGGAGTCTCTGAAGGTTTCGAAATGTAAACATCTTTCTAGCTAGTCAAGAGAAAGCATTTCTGACAAATTGTTAATTATTTGACTATTTGTATATTACGTGGTTTGTTAATAGGAATCGTAAGATTAAGCCTGGATTGTTTGGCTTCAAGAACCGATTTTGGTTATGTAATTTTTTCAGTTTTTCTATCTAGTTTCTTGTTAGTCGGTGACTAAAAGTCAGCAGTTCAAAAATAGATGGAATATATATTAATTTGAAGGGATTATGTCAAGTAGTACAATATATTTTGTCACTAAATTTTGATAATCGTTAACACTACATTTAAGTTACTTAAAAAGAAATCTTTTATCTTGATAATAATTTAAGTTGTAAATATGCTCAACCAAACCTAAATGCATCTAAATTTTACTAGTGGAATACTTTTTTTTAAGTACAGTGACTAATAATTGGGGAATTGAATTAAGAACAAAATAATGAAATTAAATATATTTGCATGGCCATATTAATAAAGATTGGCGTTCTAAGTTAATTCATGCCAGATTTCTTTAATTTGACCAGCCAAAAACACATATTCATATGATTCATGAATCCATATATAATATAACCTTTGCATTTGATTAATTAATTAGCAAACTCATGAATTCTTATTGGGATCAAAAGCATCATTCCACTCCTCCCAATTTATGTGTTGTTGGGACCCTAAATACGATGATGAAACCGGATCGTTGACGTAGTTTGGCTGATAAGACATTGATGATGATGACGACGTTGATCCGACCGTTGGAGAATAATATTGTTGTTGTTGAGTGCTACCGGCAGCAGTGTTGGTATTCTGAGGGTATAGAGCTGCAGTGAAGTAAGGCATTTGAGCTTCATCGCTGGAAAGAAGTTGCGCGTACTGAAGAAGATCTGGATAAATGGTGGCTATTGTTTGCTGTGATGAGGCGGCAGCTGGTGGTTGTGTGGCAGTAGAGGTGGTGGTGGTGGTAGTGGCGGTGGTTATATAACTTTGGCCTTGAACACGTTCTGGGAAATTTAGTTTGGCCTTTGAGCCTTTGAACTTAAGTGCAGCTTGATCATATGCAAGGGCTGCACCCTCGGCAGTTTCAAACGTGCCCAACCAAACACGAGCGCCTTTTCTGGGATCGCGTATCTCTGCGGCCCATTTTCCCCATGGTCTTTGCCTTACTCCTCTATAATGTCTTTTCACAGTTGATTCTTTAAAACATGAAAACAACAAATTAAACATATGATATTAATTTGTTATGATACAATAGATAATTATAAAAACGATTTGTGAAGGTTTCTTAGTTAAGTATCAAAGTATCTTAGTTAAATATTGTTTTAAACATGAAATCTTCAAAATTAAAACGAATCGTTCAACGAGAAATTCGTTTATGTGTTTTTATATCTAATAAGCGAATGGATATGAACAAAAGTTTTCTTCAATTTAATTAATTGAACAAACATAAACACATGTTTTGTATTAGTCCATTTACTTCACTTATGTTTGTTCATTTATCTTGTATTTAAATCTGTCTCCGTTGGTGGGGCTGAGAGACAGTGGCTTCGTACCGGGACAGGCGGTTTTGAGAGCGGAGTCTAGGAAGGTTGCTAAGCATGAGACATCGTGTTTGGAGAATCAGCACGTGTTCATTCCATTTGCCTTCGACACTTTTGGATCCCTAGCTCCTGAGGCGGTTCGCTTCTTGGAGCGGGTGCAGAAGGTGGTCCACAGTGACTCGCAGAGCCCGAGGAACCAAGGATTTATATTTAGTAGAATTGGATTTACGATTCAAAAGGGGATAGCGGCGCAGCTTGTTGCTCGCTTACCCATTATCCAGATGTAGTTCGATTTGTGTTATATATAAAAGGATCAATATATATATATATATATATCCTTTTCAAGGATATAAATGGAGGAAGGTGAGTTTGATTTCTCTATTGTCTGGTTTTGAGTTTAGGTTGAGAGATGAAGTAACTGTCTACAATCTACATGCTTATCTTTGAAATATTCAGATATTTTCCTAGTGTGGAAACACTCGTTATTGCTAGATGGTTGTTTGTTAATTTGTTAGTTATTGTTAGTTTTGTAGTTTTTAATTTGTAATTGTTGATTTGTAGGTATTATGAATTTCAAGAAAAAAAAATTATATATTAAGAATTTTTTAAAGTTCTTAAATAATATAAGAGTTCTGTAATGATATATATATATATATATATATATATATATATATTATTCACTACGATACTAATTAATTGGCAGATCAATATTCATCAACTAATCACCTGACCAATTTTTAGAACCATCGATTGACTAACACATTAAAGAATGAATAACACGTTCATTTTCTTCATTCGATCACTTGCGTTCATTTACATTAATTAGTTTATGTTCGTTTAGAATATAAATGAATTAATATAAATGAACGTGAACGTGTTTATTTTCTTATTGATCCAAAAGGGGATAGCGGCACAGCTTGTTGCTCGCTTACCTATTATCTAGATGTAGTGTGGATTGTGTTAAATGTTAATAATTTTTATTGAACAAGAAAAAATGTATATTTAAATGCGCATGCTCGACATATATACATATACATATATGTATATACACACATATACATATATGTATATGTATATATGTGTGTGTATTATATTTATAAGAGGATAAATAACCAAAATAAAAAAGGCAAGAGGAAGAGATTGAGATGTGAGGTTGTCCATAGATAGAATATGACTAAATAAGGTAATTAATGTGTTCCAAATATAAGAATATTGTGTAGGTGAGATGTATGTTGGTCCTCATTCAAACCCAAATGTTGTCATTCTAGAACCCCATGTGGTACCAACCCCACCTCATGCTTACAGCTTAATTTAGATAGTTGCCTACATATTATGCATGTACATACATATTCATATAACTAAAATATTTATAAAGAAACATATATAATGGTAACATACAATAGTTTTTGATGAAAAAGAAAGAGCAAATTTTGGCAAATCTTGCTTTGATTTACAATCATTTGGATCTAGTTAGGTGAATCATTTTTGTTTTCATTTTGATAAAGTAAGATTGCAAAGCAACAAACAAAAAAGATCACAAATAAGATTTTGCCATGTGAATCATTCTTCTTGAACATTGATAATTGATAAATCTTATTGAAAGTGATTGCAACAAAATATTATTGTGATGCAAGGGTCTTGTGATAAACATGCAACCATATGTGAGAGAGAAAGAGGAGAGAGAGAACAAGAGAGAGAGTTCTACACGGAAAGTATAACACATATTAGGTAAGCAGTGCATTGAACCTAGGTACAAGCAGCTTCCAGCATAAATGCAATTGGATAAGTATACATGTGTTCACATGAAACTAATATGTTCGGCACAAAACTTATCAAACAAGATTACCATTTTATTCTTAATCTGAAAACCTACAATTGTATATAATATGTATAACATTAATTAGTGTCACCGGTGAACAACTTTAAATTTCCAAAACTTGATGAATGCTAATTTTCTAAACTATCTTCTTTGAAAGTTTAATTTCTTGAATGACAATAAGAAACTAAATCGTTTAAAAATAGCATTAATAAATCTTGGGTCATAACAAAAATATTTATGGCTGTGTTAAACACGACTAAGTAGCTACACAGCCTCAGATGTACACAAGAAAATCAAAAGTAGTAAGATGTTATAAACATTTGTTGGCTGTCACTCGTGAATTAGGGTACTCGTCTTGACAAATAAAAATTGCACATGAAACTAGGGTTTAAGAAAGACACGCATACCTTGTTGATGGTGATCTGGTGGTTGTTGATTTTGTAATTGTGGTACTACCATCGTGGACGGTGGAGGCATGCTTGAATATTGGTGGATGAAACCGCCGTAATCCGTCGGAGTAGTTCCGGAGATCTGATGTTGAAGATAATTATAATTAGAGTGTAAATACTGATCACTACTTTGACTTGATCCATAATTATCACTAGCTTCATGTTGAATCGGTGCTACTTGCTTCTGCTCCCAGCCAAATCGTTGATCATTATCCATGTCTCTTGTTGTCTTGTTGATTTGAATGTTTGATATTTAACTTGAATTAGAAGTAGCCTAGAAATTGATTTGAGGTTTGAATACCTGTATGCAGGATATAATATAGTTTGAAGATATTCTAATCAACTAACCGGAGAATTTAGTGAAAATCAGATGAGATCTGATCGAGTCGTTTTCAGTGAGGTGCATATATATACACAGAAGGCTCACATCAATAGCCTTGAGGCTGTAATGGTGATAATACCTAGCTACAGCTTAGCCAGGTCCTAAATTACCACTTTCCTGTCACCTTCCTAAAAATAAAATAACTTATAATATACCATATATGCAAAATAACACATTTTGCTTAGCTAAAAAGGTTAAACTAAATTATTTAATATCAAATACACTTTTGTATAATATTTAAAGCTTTGTATCTATCTGTTTTACTGAATACAGTTTATAGTATTATTATATGCATGTATTTTTTTTTTTGAAAATAACAAAAATTCCATCAACTAAACTTTATTAAAATAGACATGTTATTTTACCGTGCAAGTTCTATAAACATCACCCTCCCAGTCAATCAGAGATGAGTATTTTGAAGATACCGGCTAAATAAGCTAGCTGCTTAGCCGGCACCTCGGTTTTGAATCCCATGAAATTCCACGCATGGTTGAATGATCGATTTGCGATCTTCCTTCGGAATCTTCTGATAGACCACCCATTACTCGTTATCATCCTAATAAAATAGATGGCATAAAAAAAGCGTATCTTGCTAAAAATGTTTTTCAACCACGAGGTCATGACTTTAAATGGACAGACTATTCTAGTGGCCGGAAATGTTTTAATGTAAAATGGTTTAATAAATATAATTTGTTTGAAAAGATGTTGGATATGGTGACATCTTTTTGTGAAAAAAACAATATTAAGATGTTAGATATGACGGAAAGTTATGGTAATCAAAGAAACCGAAAAAATATCATTACTAACCGACATCATTTTGAGGTTGAAGTTTTTAATACGGTTTTGGACATGCAAATTCAAGAACTTAGAAATAGATTTAGTGAGGTCTCAATTAGTTTGATAAAAATATGTCTGGTTTAAATCCTCGTGACTCGTTTTCTAGGTTTAAGATATCTAGGATAGTGACATTACTAAGATGTATCCAAATGACTTTAGTAATGAAGAAAGATGGTGTATTTCGGGTGATCTTACGACCTTTCATCACACTTTAAAGGAATATAGTAAATTTGCAAAATTGGGTGGAATGTGTAACATTGCTCGTGTAATTGGGGAAACTGGAAAACACACCACCTTTTATTTGGTTTATCGAATATTGAAGCTAACGTTGGTTCTACCGGTTGCAACCTCAACCGTTGAAAGATCATGTATTTCTAAAATGAAACTTATCAAGACAGATTTGAGCAATCGAATTGGTAATGAGTATTTGAAGAATACTTTAATTTATGTTGTCGAAAGAGAAACACTTGATAAAGTAAAATAAGAGTATGTAAATTTCAAGCTTTCAAAAACCGAAGAGGAGAAATATGCAGCAATAGGTTTAAATGTATTTATTATTGTGTTTATATTTTTGTATAGTTTATATTGTATGAAATACGATAAAAGAAAATTTTTAACGTTGCCCACTGACATTTTGTTCTAGATCCGTCACTGCTTGCATACTAATTATACAACCGGCCAGGTCACCCAACATACATGCTTAGCTAGCCGTCTCTATTTGACTATAAATATATAGTTATGTTTATATTGTTCTTATATGTTTATTTATGGTTATGTGTGTGTGTTTTTTTTTTCATAAGGGCCTCCATTAGTTTGTTAATGAGAGCTAATAGGCTCGGATGCAAGAAGGACATGGGCTTAATCATCTTAACGGACCAAACTTGATGCGTTATATCTTTGTATCGTCTTAGGTGTACTCATTCGATCGTCGTTAAAATCAGGGGCGAATCCCGTGTTAGGCTAGGGGAGCGTAGTTTATGTTATAAACTTTTAATATATTAATCATAACGACATATGCACACCATATTTATTATTTTCAGTTGTCACACCCCGGCAAAAGGCCGCGGAACATGCCGGGGCGTAACGCATTGATTGGATAGTAGCTCAAAAGACACTAATTAAAACGACAATAATTATTTAATTTCATTAACATTAAACACGTATACAAATTCAATAATAAGAAGCAAATACATCATGTTTTTTGTATGTTGAATAATATCCTAAGGTAAAACTAATTTCTTCGATCTTGAACAATATCAATTATTTGTACCTGTATCATGCATGTATAAAAATGGAGTTTATCAACACGAATTTTGGTAAGAATACATAAGTTTTAGTTGAGATATATATAGATAAAACCCACAATTCATATATTAATGATGGGCATTACAATTCTTAGGAAAGTGTAAACAACTAAATAAATGTGGACTCATTCCTATTGATACAAAATCAATGTACTTTGGTATATTTATGATCATACTAGATGAGAATAGATAAGGATGATATACCAACCATCAAACATAAAATAAACATTTAAGCACATAGAGTACAATCATAGATCATGCAATAATAACACATAAACATATATTGAATTGTGTTTTGAATGATATAGAAATAAAACATGAGTAAAATTGAATGAGGTATAAATGTTACCCACAAAATATAAAAGATGGAAAAAGCGGTATGTAAACTCATATTGAATTTGGTGGGTTGAAAGATTAAGATCTTGGTTAACTATGTAATGTCCTAACGTGTAAGCCCTAAATAAAAGTTATAAAACTAGTTTTAGTTTGTTTTTGATGAATAATTAACTAAGAATAATAATGGTAAGATGATATGATAACTTGTACTTGAAAGATGAAAAGAAGGATGAAAACAGAATTTGGACAGCTTGTTGTCATAGTACAGATATATTTTTACAAAATATGAAATAGTTCCAAAAAATTATAAAAAAACTCTAGTAAACTAAATTAATGTGTTAGAAACAACTTTCATTTAGAAAGTTTGGTCATATTCGGACTCGAGATTGGCTAAAACAACAATTCTTCTAAAAGGTTACAGATCTGCGCACTAATTTTAATTTGACCACTATGGAGTCATAAAAATGAATTAAAATTCAAATAAAACGTTATTATAACCACAACTCTAGTCATAGACTTTGGTCTTGCACCATTTCAATTTGTTATGATAAAGTTATGGCTCAACCTTTGTTGGCCAAGAATTCTGTCAATTCTAAATCATTATAATTATTAATGTCCTTTACATTTTGTAATGGTTTTTTATGGAAATAAATTATAAGTCATTGATGGGGTGATGAATACATCATATAAAGAATATGTATCACTAAATCCTTATGGTTATTGTATAAAAGAAAATTCTAAAAAAACATAAACTTACAAGGAATGTAAAAACTTTGTTACGATGTGACCACTAAAGATCATCTTCCAACATTTAGTTCTTTGTCTCCTATACAACACACACCATGGTGTATAGATAATGTGGGATACTTAACATGAATATATGACGGCTAATTTGCAACCATGTAAATGAAGAAGATTGTCACACCCCCATCTTAGGCCTAGGTGTGCGACCAACAGCTGGTACCACATTTGTAAATAAATCAGAGTTGCGGGTTAATGCGGAAGACGTAATAAACATGTGGATTTAAGTTATAAATATTTATATACAAAAGACGGGATTAAGAGTTCCCGCATAATGTTTGAAAGATTACTTGTTTAAGTTTTACAAAACCAGCATTAACATTATATATAAGTTTAACAAAAAAGATCCGAGCCATCGGATATCTTGAGTACTTCGTCATCACAAGCCCTAACTTTGATCACCTGTAAAAGTTAAGAAAATACGTCAGCAACGAATGCTGATGAATATGCTGTCGCTAAAAATATTTTCTTTACTTGATCACCCCTCGAGACTACGTAGGTCTCGGCCCAACGTGGCTTAGGAATAATCAAGTTAAAACAACACAATTCATAAACTCAAGTCTCTATACTCGGTTCCCCCAGCGAACACCGCAGCGTTCGGCTGGTTGAGTGCCTATACGTATACAAAAGGTCATACTCCCCGCAGGCGAGCGTAATTGTGACCAGGTGTGATGTGCCCACCACATATGTAAGGATCCAAACAAACGTACACGATAGCCTGAGGCAGTATTTATACTCTTGTTTATAAATGTTTTAGAGACACTTAGTCTCATGTAAAGTTTTTCATATACATTGACTCGTTTGAAAACAAGTTTTGTAAAAGTTTGGGCGTATTCACCTTTTTGATTTGGATCGGCTTCAAACACCCTCCGAGGATCTTTCCCGTTGCTATCTCGCACCTACAGTACGAGTATAACCATTTGTTAGTCGGATATACAATCCGACTTAAGACCTTTAGTCTTATTTTATAAACATTACCTCGATGAACCTTTAGTTCAAAATCTCTTTTACTTTAAAACCTTTAGTTTTAAAAGTAATTTATAAACCTTTAGTTTATTTATAAAACCCTACGTTTCTTCTTTTCTAAGAAACGTATTCTTTTCATTTATTATTTAAGAATAGTTATTTATTCCTTAAATAAGATTTATAACAAAGAATATAAATACTTACACACATATATACATATTTTTAAATGTTCATAATGTATCTTTTATTCTTTCTTTGTTATATTTTCTTTTCTTTTATCGAGGTATCGAGTATAACCTCGACTTTAAGGTTTAAGCCTTTTATAATATTTTATTATTAATTTCATCGGCGTTACACCTACCTTTGTTGGCTTATGGAAACCCTAATTACTCGAGCAGTGAACCAACGCCGCTACACCATCTTTTCCTTCTCGATCAACCCTTCCTTTCGTTGATCTTTCCTTGGCACGCCAAACGATAAACACCAATCCTTCACCACTTATCGGCACGCCTTACGAGACTAACCATCATGATGTCGAGATATAACAAACGCCTTCTTGGTTGATAAGTCGGTGGAAAATGGCAAGAACAACGAGATAATAGGCACGGAAATCGAGGAATCGGGGCACGGTTTTCGAGGTGGATCGAGTATATGATAATAGGATTCTAGTGAGATGTTAGAGAGAGAGGGATGTACTGAATTTTGGTGTGAGGAATGGAGATCACGGACTTGCTATTTATAGAAAAAATCTGGAAGCCCATCGCGTATCGCGACGTAGCGTTGCACCGTCACCATATAGGTCTGCCACGTGGCGCCACGTGGCGCCACAGTGTGCCACGTGTCGACACGTGGCGAACGACGTGCCACGTATGGCCACGTGGTGGGACACGTGGCGAACGGTGTACGACGTGGCAGGCCACGTGCCTAGTTGTCAGACAACCCATCGCGATACGCGATGGGTCTCTCTTCTGATCCATCGCGTATCGCGATGGGTCAGGAAAGCAGAATTTTCAATTTAAACCCTAAGGTTTAGATTTTGACATTTTAGATCCGTTGACTTTGGAAATTTTGATAACTTGAACCCGATATTTTCATGATGTTACATTCTCCCCACCTTGAAATAAATCTTGTCCTCGAGATTGCTTCAAGAGAATAAGTTGGGGTATTTCTTTTTCATTTCAGATTCGAGTTCCCATGTATACTCGGGCCCTCTTCGTGAGTCCCATTTTACTTTAACAATTTTCAATGTTTGTCTTTTCAATTTCTTTGTTTTCGAATCTTCTACTTGAATTGGTTTTTCAATAAATTTTATATTTTCATTTATTTCAACATCTTTTAAGGGCATTGATAGAGATTCGTCGGTTAATAATTTACGCAGATTCGAAACGTGGAATACATCGTGTATCCCTTGCATTTCCTCGGGTAGTCGCAATCGGTATGCAACAGTACCAATTCGTTCAACTACCTCGAAGGGTCCAAAGAATCGAGGACTTAGCTTTCCTTTCTTTCCAAAGCGAACGTCGCCTTTCCATGGCGAGACTTTCAAAAGAACTTTGTCACCAACATTGAATCCAACGGCTTACGACGGATATCGGCATAAATATTTTGGCGGTCACGTGCCGTCTTAAGTCGTTCGCGGATTTGAAGAACCTTGTCGGTGGTTTCTTGAACAATTTCAGGTCCATAGATTATCTCCAGTTTCAGACCAGCACACAGGCGTCCTACATTTTCGACCATATAACGCCTCGAATGGTGCGGCTTGAATACTTGTGTGATAACTATTGTTATACGAGAATTCCATTAGGGGTAAGTGATCATCCCAACTTCCATCTAAATCAATCACACAAGCTCGGAGCATGTCTTCCAACGTTTGAATTGTCCTTTAGCTTTGCCCATCTGTTTGTGGATGATAGGCGGTGCTAAGGTTTAGTTTGGTGCCTAAGGCTTGTTGGAAGCTTTTCCAGAAGTGAGACGTGAAACGACTGTCTCGATCAGAAATTATATATAACGGTACTCCATGTAAAGAAACGATGTTCACATAGATACGAGCTAATCTATCCATTGAGAATGATTCATTGATGGGTATATAGTGTGCGGATTTTGTTAATCGATCCACAATAACCCATATGGCATTATGTTGTTGAGTCGTTTTCGGGAGTTTGGTGATGAAATCCATAGTGATTAACTCCCACTTCCATACGGGAAGTTCGGGTTGCTGAAGTAGTCCCGAAGGCTTTTGGTGTTCAGCCTTGACCTTCAAACAAGTTAAGAATTTCGCCACATGCGAAGCGATGCCCTTTTTCATCCCATTCCACCAGTAGTTTGGTCTAAGATTTTGGTACATTTTATCACTACCGGGGTGCATCATGTATTTGGACTTATGAGCTTCGTTCATGATTTTCTCACGCATATCTCCAACGATTGGTACCCAAATCCTATTACCGAGTCTAAGGATACCATCGTCACCTCTGATTAGCGAATCAATGGTGCCGTTACATTTTTCGTCGGAAATTTGGTTTTCATTGATTGCTTGAATTTGAGCGGATTTGATTTGTTCAAAAATATCGACTTGAAGTTCTAGTCTTAACGCTCAGACTCTTTTTGGCTTTTCATGCTCCTTACGACTCAAGGCGTCAGCCACAACGTTGGCTTTGCCTTCATAATAAACGATTTCGCAGTCGTAATCGTTAAGAGTTTCCATCCATCTTCGTTGTCGCATGTTAAGCTCTTTTTGATCGAAGATATGCTTTAAGCTTTTATGATCAATATACACGATAAATCTTACTCCATAGAGATAGTGACTCCATATCTTAAGTGCAAAGATTATGGCGCCTAACTCTAGATCGTGAGTTCTGTAGTTCTTTTCGTGTACTTTAAGTTGACGAGAGGCATAAGAAATTACTTTCTTTCGTTGCATAATTACACATCCCAAGCCGGAATGAGACGCGTCACTAAATACAACAAAATCCTCAGTACCTTCTGGCAAGGGCAGTATAGGTGCTTGGGTGAGTTTTTGTTTAAGTATATCGAATGCCTCTTGTTGTTTCGTTCCCCATTCATACTTGATGTTTTCACGAGTTAGAGAAGTTAGGGGAACAGCTATACGAGAGAAATTTTCAATGAATCTTCGATAGTATCCAGCCAAACTCAAGAAACTTCGGATCTAGGTTGACGATTTTGGAATCTCCCACTTAGAGATTGCGTCAATCTTAGCGGGGTCTACTTGAATACCATTGACATTAATGACGTGCCCAAGAAATTGTACCTCGTGCAACCAGAATTCGCATTTTGAGAACTTGGCGTACAACTTCTCTGTTCTAAGTAATTCAAGTAAAGTTTGGAGGTGGACTTCATGATCATCATTAGATTTAGAATAAATAAGTATGTCGTCGATGAATACGATAACAAATTTATCCAACTAAGGTTTGCAAATTCGATTCATCATGTCCATAAACGCGGCCGGCGCATTAGTAAGTGTAAACGGCATAACGGTGAACTCATAATGGTCATACCTTATTCGGAACGCGGTTTTTGGGATATCTTCATATTGAATCTTGAGTTGATGGTAACCAGAATGAAGATCGATTTTGGAAAAGAAACTAGCACCTTGAAGTTGGTCAAAAAGATCATCGATTCGAGGGAGTGGATAACGATTCTTGATTGTGACTTTGTTTAACGCATGATAATCGATACACATACGCATAGATCCATCATTCTTTTTGACGAAAAGTATCGGCGCTCCCCATAGTGATGAACTCGGTCGAATGAAGCCTTTCTCGAGAAGTTCGTCGAGTTGTTTCGTTAGTTCCTTCATCTCAGTCGGGACAAGACGATATGGTGCTTTTGAAATCGGAGCAGTACCGGGAATAAGATCGACCCTAAACTTTACTTCACGATCGGGAGGAATTCCAGAAAGTTCATCAGGAAAGACATCAGAGAAATTGGAGACTACAGGTACGTCCTTTATCTCCTTTGGTTTGGATTCTTCAGTGACGTAGGCCATGAATGCTAAGCATCCTTGATTCAAACATTTGTTAGCCCTAATCATGGAAATTATGCTAACTTGGCCAGCGTCTTTGTCACCTTCAATTCGAATTATTCGTTTATCGGGGCTTGAAGTTCGACAGTTTTGCTATTGCAGATGATACGAGCATGGTTGTTGGATAACCAATCCATACCAAGTACAATATCAAAACCAGCAAGAGTCATTGGTAAAAGTTGAATAGGCAGAATATAACCAGCTAAGGGAATTTTTCCGTTTTCAAGGGCTTCGGAGATTTTGACTATTTCTCCGCTAGCAGTCTCGATGCTTAGAGTTTTATTTAACTTTGTTAAAGGTTCGTTTAATAGACTACAAAATCTATAATCTATAAAACTTAAATTGGGACCTGAATCGAACAAAACTCTAGTATAGGTGCCGTTGACTAGAAACGTACCGGTGATGGTTTCTGGCATGTCAGTGGCCTTTTTCGTGTCAAGGACGAAGACTCTTGCGTTTCCCTTTTTGTTTCGGCCACTTCCACCCGCACCACCAGTTGCGGGTTTGTTCTTCGGGCACTCGAAGATTAGATGCCCCATCTCCTTGCAGTTATAACATGTCATTTTCTTCTTCCAGCAATCAGCAGTTGCATGGCCAGGTCTTTGACAAGATTCACAGACGATTGATGAGACATGTCGACATTGACCTCGGTGACGCCTTCTACAAATCTTACAAAATGGAGCATTTGAATTAAATCCGGTTTGGCTTTGATTTACACCCTTGCCTTTGAAGTGGGTGCTTCCACCGGTCCTCCCTTGATTATTAGTTGTTGCCACTTTTTTGTCTTCCTCTTTGTTGCGGACAAGGCCGCCCATCCGATATCCAGCTAATTCCATCGCGGAGTCGGCTGTTTGAGGAAGATGAGACCTCACCATATCGCATATTTCCCGCGGCAGTCCCCATATATATCGTGTGACTTTGCTAGACTCGGGGTTAACCAGCTGGGGAACAAGGCGACATTACTCATGAAACTTCGTGTTGTACTCTCGAAGATTTGTCCCTACGACCTTATGATTTAGAAACTTAGTTTGGATTTGGTCGGTTTCGTGCATTGGACAAAATTTCGCCATCAACATCGCTTTGAATTCTTCCCACGTCAGATTGTACAGTACTTGACGTCCTTTGCTCAATATTAGTGTGTTCCACCATTCCAATGCTTCGCCTCTGAACATCTGGGCGGAGTATTGTATCATCTCTTGCTTTGAACACATACTTATGATAACAATTGATTCCATTTCCTCGAGCCACCTAACAGTCGTGATAGCTCCCTTATCTCCATGAAATTCCTTTGGCCCAAATTACTTAAAGTCCTTGAACGAACAACCTCCAATATTCAATTCCTTAAATTCTTGCCAGATTCCGCCATCGGCATTCGATTCATGAACACTCTCTTCTACGTGAGAAGGTCTAGGATGAGGTTTGGAAACAGATTTTTGAGAGGGTTCAACGGATTGTGATTTTCTAGATTTCCTAGATTGAGATCTAGCCTCGGATTCATCCCTAACCGCTTGTTTGATTATTCGTTGGATTTGATTCATGTGTTTATCGGGAATTGGTTCTTCTTGTTCAGGACCTTTCCCTTTTTCTTTTCTTTTCTCGGCTTCTTTTCGGGAAGCCTCATGATTATTTGATTGAGACATTATCTTTTATTTTCAATCTTTTCTTTAAATATGAAATTAAACAAATTCTTTCCTTAAACACACATATTTATTTATTTATCATAACATGATATATACATTTATTTATTTTTTTACAACTTCATATGTATATCTTTTACTTGATATACATATTTACCTATCATTATTACACATAACACATATTACATTAAACACCCATACTACTCCTTCACGTTCTTCCCCATCTTCAATCTTTCATGAACTTTTTCACCACCTTTGTTAACTTGTTGCATTTCCGAAGAAGCGTCTCTCCTATCTTCTTCTTTTTCTTCCCATCTACAGCTATCTTCTTTCTCAATTCATCTGTTTCATGCAAGGCTCGATCTAGATGCTCCTCCTATGACTGAGGAATGTCATTGGGATATCCGTAGTGGGGTGGCGGATCACGATACCCCATCATAACTATGTTGAAATGGTTTCTCGGGTCCGGATATAGAGATGCGGTCACATCGGACTGATAATTGAAGAAAGCTTCAGCAGCTTCGTTCTGTTCCCTGATTTCATCCACTTGATCTTCAATTGACGGGATCTTGCCTTGATACGGTGTGAAGCTTGATGATGCTTTGCCCTTGAGTTCTTGAATAAATTGCATGTAAGGATCAACAGAACCATAACTCGGGTTTTGATGAGAGAATGGTTCTTCCATCGCGTTGTCACTTCATTCGGATTATCCAAGTATTCCTCTTTAAGGTCTTCTTCCGTTTCTTATTCCTCCGGATCCTCTTCCTCTGGGTCCTCTTCTTCCATTAATTGGGCAGTCTCCTTTGATATTGCTGGTATGCAAAAATTCTCGTACGGCATCATCACCTTCATTCTGGGCTTGCGAGATGGCCCTTCTTTGTTGAAGTTCCGGTATGCCATCTTCGCTGATCTGAGTGGCATTGCATCCATCCTGATGAGGGAGATCTTGGTTCCTCTTTGATCGTTCGGTTGGAGAGAAAAGCGTATGAAGGGTGAGGATTTGGTGGTAAGTATGTCGGAACACCAGATGGGTAGTATGGCGGGACTTCAGATGGTTGGTAGGTAGGAATCTTGGAAGGATAATACGTTGGGACTTCGGATGGTTGATACATGGGTATGCTTGATGGATGGTAGCTTGATTGTCGTGGTGCTTGGTATGCCTGATTTGGAGTTTCATCGGGAAGGTTAATTGGACTTTGTTCTATTCCGGGATACTGGAATGGTTTGGTTAAATCATGCTCTATGTCGGGATTGAAGAATGCTTCATAGTAATCCTCGCTCATATTGTCTGTTGGAAATGAGTAGTAAATTCCAGCTCTTTTTGCTTCACGATCATAACCTTCCATTAATTCTTTGAATGACATCTAAATTGGTGGTTTGGAATGAGGAGAGGGAAAGAAAAGGTTACCAACCTATCTTATCCCTAAACAAGTAATAGAAAATATTTTTCCTATGCTTGGATCGAAGCTTAGGTATTATCTTGTAATACCTAATTCGCTAAGATCAATGGCTCTGATACCAACCTGTATCACCCCCATCTTAGGCCTGGGTGTGCGACCAACAGTTGGTACGACATTTGTAAATAAATCAGAGTTGCAGGTTAATGCAGAAGACTTAATAAACATGTGGATTTAACTTATAAATATTTATATACAAAAGACGGGATTAAGAGTTCCCGCATAATGTTTGAAAGATTACTTGTTTAATTTTTACAAAACCACCATTAACATTATATATAAGTTTAACAAAAAGATCCGAGTCATCGGATATCTTGAGTACTTCTTCATCACAAGCCCTAACTTTGATCACCTGTAAAAGTTAAGAAAATACGTCAGCAACGAATGCTGGTGAATATGTTGACGCTAAAAATATTTTCTTTACTTGATCACCCCTCGAGACTATGTAGGTCTCGGCCCAACGTGGCTTAGGAATAATCAAGTTAAAACAACACAATTCATAAACTCAAGTCTCTATACTCGGTTATTCCAGCGAACACAGCAGCATTCGACTAGTTGAGTGCCTATACGTATACACAAGGTCATACTCCCCGCAAGCGAGCATAATTGTGACCATGCGTGATGTGCCCACCACATGTAAGGATACAAACAAACGTACACGATAGCCTGAGGCCAGTATTTATACTCTTGTTTATAAATCTTTTAGAGACACTTAGTCTCATGTAAAGTTTTTCATATAACACATTGACTTGTTTGAAAACAAGTTTTGTAAAAGTTGGGACGTATTAACCTTTTTGATTTGGATCGGCTTCAAACACCGTCTGAGGGTCTTTCCCGTTGCTATCTCGCACCTATAGTACAAGTATAACCATTTGTTAGTCGGATATACAATCCGGCTTAAGACATTTACTCTTATTTTATAAACTTTACCTCGATGAACCTTTAGTTCAAAATCTCTTTTACTTTAAAACCTTTAGTTTTAAAAGTAATTTATAAACCTTTAGTTTATTTATAAAACCCTACGTTTCTTCTTTTCTAAGAAGCGTATTCTTTTCTTTTATTATTTAAGAATAGTTATTTATTCCTTAAATAAGATTTATAACAAAGAATATAAATACTTACACACATATATACATATTTTTAAATGTTCATAATCTATCTTTTATTCTTTCTTTGTTATATTTTCTTTTCTTTTATCGAGGTATCGAGTATAACCTCGACTTTAAGGTTTAAGCCTTTTATAATATTTTATTATTAATTTCATCGGCGTTACACCTACCTTTGTTGGCTTATGGAAACCCTAATTACTCGAGCAGCGCACCAACGCCGCTACACCTTCTTTTCCTTCTCGATCAACCCTTCCTTTCGTAGTTCTTTCCTTGGCACGCCAAACGATAAACACCAATCCTTCACCACTTGTCGGCACACCTTACGAGACTAACCATCATGATGTCGAGATATAACAAACGCCTTCTTGGTTGATAAGTCGGTGGAAAAAGGCACAAACAACGAGAGAATGGGCACGGAAATCGAGGAATCGGGGCACGGTTTTCGAGGTGGATCTAGTATATGATAATAGGATTCTAGTGAGAAGTTAGAGAGAGAGGGATATACTGAATTTTGGTGTGAGGAATGGAGATCCCGGACTTGCTATTTATAGACAAAATCTGGAAGCCCATCGCGATACGCGATGGCCTCCTAGGCACCCGTCGCGTATCGCGACGTAGCGTTGCACCGTCACCATATAGGTCTGCCACGTGGCATACAGTATGCCACGTGTCGACACGTGGAGAACGACGTGCCACGTGTGGCCACGTGGTGGGACACGTGGCGAACGGTGTGCGACGTGGCAGGCCACGTGCCTAGTTGTCAGACAACCCATCGCGATACGCGATGGGTCTCTCTTTTGATCTATCGCGTATCGCGATGGGTCAGGAAAGCAGAATTTTCAATTTAAACCCTAAGGTTTAGATTTTGACATTTTAGGTCCTCTGACTTTGAAATTTGATAACTTGAACCCAATATTTTCATGATGTTACAAAGATGACAAGAATAAAAGAAACCTTAAAGATAGTACAACTACTGTTACACAATAACTTGATTACCTTAATTTTTGACAAAATAGTAATAATAAGAAAAATGAAGAAGATGAAGATGAGAGAGGGAAAGAGGAGAAGATAAATTCTTCTTTGAATTTCAAAGAATAATAATAATGGTGTCACACCCCAAGTTAGGGCCTAGACGTATGACTAGTAGTTGGTATCTGTTTTGTAAATATATAAGAGTTTAAGGTTGTAAAGCGAAAGTTATGGTTAAAATATTAATATATTCCAAAAGACGGGAATTAAGCACCCGTTAGTTTGTTTACAAAAGAGTTGAAGTTATAAACCATAATTTACGATATTTTAATAATAAAACTTCATGATCCATCAGATCCTCTAACGGCTAGACTCCAACTCCAAATATCTACTCTTGGTTACCTGTAAAACAGATTATAAAATACGTCAGCAACACATGCTGGTGAACATACTAACGGTAAAACATTTATGAAAAACCTTTAGTTCATACTCGAAATAATCAGTGGCCATATAGACCGGAGACCCAATTATATCACATTAGTCAAGCCCTCACAACCCTATAAATTGGCTCAATGAGACGGAAATTTGTACCACGCTTGGAGGGGTATGCCTGCCCTCTACCACATATGAGAGGATCCAAACACACATATAACTAGCCCAATTGTAAGCAGATACTAAAGTTTTAGGGATAATTATCCCATGTAAACTTTGGTGTGTGGGTAAATGACTCGATTAAAGAGTTTTAAAGTTATGAGCGTATCTACTTTTGTTTTGATCAGCGCTTTCACTTATTTTGTTTTGAAGATACCTCAGACCTATAGTATGAGAATAACCAAGTATAAATACTAGATCAATGATCTAGCTATAGACATTTAGTCTATTTGCATAATCATTACCTTGGTCTAGCCTAGACATTTCTACACCTTGCACATATTTCGAGACACAAACGTCGGAAATAGTGGCATGCACTTCGAGTTTAAGTGTGTGTGATTTGAGGTGTGAGAGAGAGTGTGTGAGGAATGAATGTGAATATTCCCAAGCCCATGCCCGAGCCCAAGCGCGTGCCCAAGCCCATGCCCATTGAAAATTAACGAATGTTACTGTAACATTCTAGGCAAATCCCACGTTGTTCATGGACAAGAGTGATTCTTGGTCCATAAGTAAATGTCCCGCCTCTTAAATCACCAACACGTTTTTGGCATAACGATAGTGGGCGAGAGGAGAGCTCCACAGTTAAGCGTGCTCAAGTGAAAGTAGTACCAAGATGGGTGACCTCTTGGGAAGTCTCCACATGGGCAACCAAAAACAAATCCGTGAGATCTTTGTGGGCAAAACGGACAATATCGGTTGTGCGAGGGGCCGAATGTTACGGTTACAGTGCCCCACCCCCAACTTTTTAAGCTCTACTTTTCAAGCCAGATTTTTTTTGTTTTGAAAAAGAACAATTAAACCCAAATTGCTTATTTGTCTAACCACATCATAAATTGAAAATTTGAATATGCGAGTTATACGAGAGTAAAAGATAAAAAGATTTTCACATCTGATCAGGTATATGTCGTTCAGATTTTTTTTGTGATTTCGGTTTTTTGTTTTTGTTTTGAAATATAAGATATGCTCATCAGTTGTTTACATTTTTTTATTTTGATTTATGTTGGTTCCGTTTTGATTTTATTGTTTTCGTGTTTCTTGAAATTCGAAAGGCATAAGATTTTTGTTGTCATTTGAGGAACGATGATTTGGGATCTAGGTTTACATTCTATCTAATTTAGAGTCTAATATGACTGTTATAATAACTAGACCGAAATATGAATTTATACAGAGTATTATTTTTTAATGATTAATATCTTTACACTATTTAAATGTTGAAAAAAAGCACTTAAGGTGTTATGAATGAGTTTATAATTGACCGTTTTCAAAAGATAAAATCATTTAAAAGTCAACTATAATACGCATTTTGTTTATTATATTTAATGAAATATGTTGCTTAAATTTCTATACATAGTTTATGTAATGTAAGTTTTTTACCTGCCCCATTTTGGTTTGACCCGACCCACCTTGGGTTGACCCATTTTATGTACCACCGCGTCTTTAACCCTATAAGAATTTACCAAAAATAACTAACTTATAAAGTATGGGGACCAAAATTTAAAAATCTGAAATCTTCATCCATCGCGATAGGGACCAAAATTTAAAAATATGAAATCTTCATCTATTGCGATACGCGATGGGGCATGCATGAAGCCCATCGCGTAGCGCTATGGACTGGCACAAAGACCCAGTTTTGGGAGGCGTAGCGATACGCGATGGTTCACCTCATGGGATCATCGCGTAACACGATGACAAAGGCTGAGTCACTAGACACTTGTCCAACCACGTGGTACGATATGACACGCCACGTGTCACCACCAGATAAGGCGGCGTCAAATTGCGGTGTCGCGATACGCAGCGGGTTAAGAAGAAACCCATCGCGTATCGCGATGGGTACATAAATTCGCCTATAAAAGGGGGTGACGGGAATAACCCATTTTCATCCCAAAACACACTCAATCTCACACACATAAGCATAGAGAATTGTGCCCAATAGCCGAGACGAGCCAACGTACTATTTTCTTGAAGTTTGTGCTAGAAACGAAACCGTAATCAAGTAGCAATCATATAAGCGAGTAGATCAAGACCCTGCCTTTTTCTTATTATCATTCTAAGTATCCGATCTAAGGTAGGAATTATGTTTAAGTTATTTGAATTATAGCTTAGACAATCAATCGAGGCTATGGCCTTTAACCTTGAAAGTATTTTATAAAGCATTCTATAATAATTCGTAAACAAGTTTTCATAAACGTTACTTCGTAGCAAAGTAATGTTAACAAAAGATATGTTTTGACGGGCATGTAGTAAACTGTAAGGGGGATATCACTAGTAGTAAGTTTCTTGCCTAAGGAAAGTAATTTGTACAAATCCCAATCAACCGAGGGACCCGTTTACTTACCTGGAGAAACTTACCAACGTGTTATAACCTATTAAGCCAAAGCATGCAATATCAAACGTCACATAAAACCAAGTGTTTTTCATTCACAATCAAAGATAAACGATTTCAAGGTTAAGCTTAGCAATCATAGCTTAATCAAGAAACACCATTCAAAACATCATACAAACCTATTTATGTAAGGTTAAATATCATTCTCAGTCAATCAATCATAGGTTTCAAACGCATCGACGATACAGGTGAATACGTTAACCTTTACAATCAGTCAAAACATATTTATACTCGATAAGATGAACGGGTGTTTGTCTTAACAAGTCAGTCAATGTTTACATGAGATTACGTGTTCTCTAAAATGTTATAATACAAATTAGAAAATAAAATCAACTCAGACCGAATACGCATGTGTCTGGATCAAAACATAACTGTTCAGCCCAATCAGTCAACGGCCAGGTGGCCGCGGGCTAACGGTCATGACTAATTCTCTTTTCAGGGCTACATGGCTCGGGGAATATAATTATGTGTGTAGGGCAGTGGTACATATACCGGAAATAGAAATACTCCCGCTGAGCTTGTCAAGAAAACTACATTTGTATTGTAATCGTCATTCAAAAGTTTTATAGAGTCATACGTGTTCATCGCATATAGCTGACATATTTTTTTTTCCAAATCCATTTTAGGCAATTAAGCATAAGTAGCAATAGCAAAGATTGGAGTCTATATGAAGATAGAAGCGCGTTACGAGATGGCTCCGTTTTTTATAAACTAATCCTTGTAATATATGAAACATATATTTTGTAAACTAATGCTTGGGTATTTAATTCCCGAGTAAATTTTCAATGTAAATTAATATTATATTCAAACCTAAAAGTCTTCCGCTAAAATTAACCTATAACTTTGATATATTTACAAAATAGGTATCAACTTGTGGTCACACGCATAGGCCCTAAGTCGGGGTGTGACATTTTAGTTTGACTAGACATAACCTTTTGTGGTACCCACTGGCTAAAATATCTGGATCCGCCACCGGTTAAAATGATATTTGAGGATGGACATATACAAGAGGGGTTGAGGTGTTAATGGAATATTCATGCATCTTATCTTCATATTCTGTTAAAGTTCTTCCTCAAATATTTAGGTTTGTCAATTGATGGGTTGTTGAATTTCTCATGCTTAATGTGTCTAATTTTACTAGTTTGTATGAAATTGAGCATTTTGAGTATTGTTTACTAAAAATGAGTATCATACTTTAAATCAGAGTACATTTGTTGAGCCATGGTATTATTTTCTGAACCTGGGTATCATTTGTGGATCTAACTAAAAGAAGGGAGCACAACATCTTAACGGTATGTAAGAAATAAAGCTATGGTGTTATATTTGGAGGCTGGATAGATAACTTTCTGGAAATAAAAAACTATTCGTTCATCAATTCAATCCTAAATCAACTTCGGTATCCAATAAATTTGAAGATTTCAGCATGGAAATGAGTGGCTAATTAATCATATATCATACCCGGGAGCAAAGTTTGTGTTTGTTTCATGCTTAACTTTTTGGAACAACATTTCTTGTAATCTTTTGATTGTGTGCTTGAACATAGTGTTGTGTATTGTTACTTAATCATTCAGTTGATGGCTTTCCTGCATCATTGACGTTTGATCGGTAATTGCAATCATTTGTGCTCATGATGGGCTTGCTGATTTATTCTAATACACAATTGTTAGATTGTGTGAAGGTTTTTTTGCACTAGTTGTGATTGATGGACGAATATTGATGCTCACTTTAGGAAACCTAATAAATCATATAGGTTATAACGATCCACCGTGTGAATATGAAATCTCCTAAATGCTTATAGTACTTGAAACCCGTGTGTGAACTTGCATCCAATTTCTGTTTACAAAACCAACAATCATTTACTTGTTACTATAACAATCAGTTATTGTTCCCCATCTCAACTCTTAATTGCATTGGTCTATACGACTAGGACAAAACTTCATATATATTAATAAATTTCATTTAGAAACTTTCGTGGTTTGACACCCTTCTTAATCTAAGGTAAGGTGATCATGATATACACGTTCTCTTTTTCTGTAACCAATCACAACAATCATCAATCTGCATCAGATCATCAATTTGAGGATACATAATATGTTTTGATATTCGTTTGTATGTTTTGTTCATATTCTTTGTACCTGTAACAATATTTGGATTAAACACTTTTGGTTTTGGATACTAGTTTTTGATTTACCATTTTTGACAATATATGATTAATAAATAAAAATTTATGTATTTGTGTACTACTAGTTGAGAGTTTCACAACGAACCAAATCATGTCCGGACCGGAGCTAGGCTAAATGATATATTAATGGTTGAAGTTGTGTGGTTGGGAAGACCAAAGCTACAAAAAAATGGTAGAAAATGGTATGAACTTGCCATACAAGTAAGAGCTTTCTAAGGATACCGTCAACCTAGACAAATAACAATTGAGGTCCCTAAAGGGCATTGATGCAGGAGCATCGAAAATCTTTTTTATTATTAGTTTATCTTTTATTAGCTTTCTAAGGATATCATTAACTTAGACAAATAACAATTGAGGTCCCTAAAGGGCACTGATGCAGGAGCATCGAAAATCTTTTTTATTGTTAGTTTATCTATTATTGTGTTATGTTTATCTCTTTTTCTTTTTGTATAAATAGGGTTCTAGGGTTTTTTTTGTTAGTAGTTTTTTTATTGAGTTTAATATAAAAGAACTTTGTTCTTAGAACCTTTGGTTCAATTTTATCGTCTTTGATTATCATGAGTTTCTCGAGTCATTAATCGCTTCCAAAACTGCATCAGGCACAAAATATCATAACTAACATGCGTTGTGTGTCGCTTTGATGATGCACTTCACGAATACACTCATAATCGCTTGAGAGTTGCCTTTGTGTTTTTTTTTGGTTTGATTTGCTCAGCTGATGCTGATTGCGTAGTGAATCGGTTGCGAATGGTGGACGAGTCGGGTGCAATTGCCACAGCGTGATCACACAGTTCTCACAGCTCTAGCATTGATTGGGGTGTTGTTGGGTCATGGTTTCACTGTTCCATTGTCGTTCCTCGCAGTTCCCATTGCTCATTGCTCGAGTTAAGACTGTTGCTGCAGTTACCACTACTCAGTCTCTTAGTTGTATCTGCTTTTTAGTTACTGCAAGCTACTTGTAGGTTTCAACTAATGTTATGAATTAAAATAAAACTTTTTGTTGGATCAGATTAATGCAGTTTAATCGGGCATATTACAAATCAAACATGCCTTTCGGTTTCTATTTGATTATCATCTGCCCCTTCACTCGTTGTCGTAGCTCCTGTAAGCATAGCGTTATGCCGTTATTGTTTTGCCTTTTTTCTATCAATGATTTCCATATGTTGCAACTATGAGGACTGAATGGAATATATTATTAGGGTTTATTTAATTTAGTATCTTTACCATAATTATAATTATAAGAAATGGTTTGATTAATAATTTTCAATTGTAATTGTTCTTGATATATTTCAATATATAGTCGACCAATAATAAATAATTTGTATGAGATTAGAGCATTAAGGCTCTTAAGTTATTTATCTTCCTCTATACCTCCCATCTCTACCTAGGTAGTCATATCTTGCTTATTCATGTGGTAGTTCTTTGTCTATTTGGGTAGTCATATCTTGCTTGTTCCTGTGGTATTCCTTTGTGAAACTTAAATCCAGCCGTCTTGCACTTTTTGATCGGTGCTTTCTAAATCAACCGCAATGTCAAAACTCTTTGGATTCTTTTACCATCTAAAATTTGTATAAGTTCACTCACATAGATACTGATAACATGTATGTTGCATATGGGCAAGGAGGTTGAAACCAAAGATTGTTTGGGGTATAAATGAAAAGTCTTTGTGTAATTAAACAAGTGAAAACCTTTAATGTGTAAGCTAATTGTGATATTAAGAAAAAAATTCAAAAAAACATTGGGACCAAATTCCAGTTTTTTTTTAATAATGAATATTTTAAAAATATGGATCTCACATCAAGAATGACTATGGTGGTATAGGTCATATCAAGATGAATTGTCGAAGAAGAGACACCCTACTGGGCTTGGATTTCAGGAAAGAATTGTGGAGTTCAAACTCAATCCTACATCATAGAAGAAGAAAAGCAACTAAGGCCTATGGGTTATCCTTCTATTTTTATAGTGTTTTGAGAGTAGAACTCGATGGAATTAAATGTTAGGCAAGTGATCAAGTAATCCACCGATTATCAATCATATTCACATGGGAGATCTAGATGGGAGGTTTATTGCATGTAGAGTTTAATGGTACAATACAAAATACCAAATGAGATGGAAAATTAGTCAACTATGATGGGGTTCCGGATTAAGTAGAGTTCCAATAGTTTGGTTGGAACATTATGAGAACTTGCCATCAAATGAATCTATTTGTGGTCATTGTAATGCCACAAGAGAGAATGAGAAGAAAGTGCCCTCTCGATGCCATCCTTATTTAGGTTCAAAATGAACATCATCGTACTTCATTTATTAGATCACATCCCTTCATTCTTTTGCGGATATCAAAGACTCATCTAACACCAAATCAAGATAGTGTGGAAACACATGATTCGTGCAGCGGGCCATGCCTATACTAATACCCGGGGTCACACAGTTCACCATTCACAATACGGCTAGAAAGATGAACCTCGCACTACTGCCCCACATTACCCAGCTAGAGATGTGCTATTATTATTCACATATTATTTCAGAGCTTATTTTTTGTTGGCATTGGTAGATGGGTGTTTACTAGACCAGCATTTACTTTAACATAATTTACTTTAACAAAACCGTTCTTAATGATGATTATTAAATGAGAATTTTTGCTATATATAATTGGTACTGGTTCTTTTTTCATGTTTAACCAAAACCATTTCCACAGTTATTATTCCTTAAATTTGACATTTGGACCATGCAACTTTTATTTGTGCATTTCAATTTTATTAGTTTAAATATTTAATAAAATTCCCAAACACTGGCAGTTTGGGGCTCTTCAAGCTTGCCACCATCACCACACTTCAACTTTTCCTCCACATTCCCTCCCCTCCCAGTTTTTTCAGTCACTCCGCCATCTCAAAATCACACCATCTTCAAAAGCAACTAATTTTGCGAGAATTTGTAAGCAGCACGGGTTAGAAGGTATACTGTAACTGTAATCGATTAGGTGATGGAGATGGTGATGGTGGCGAAGTGTTTCTTCGCGTAATATTAAGTTATGGTCATCTTTTTTTAAACTTTAAGAGACCAAAATCATTTTCCCGGAAAAAAAATTGGAGATTTTCAAGGTTTGACAGCAAAATCATGCTCATTCGCTCTCCGGTAAAGCAAAGCTGATGCCTCCACCCTATTTTATATCACATGGTTAATTCATTTCAAATTAAACTACTTTTATCACAAGGAGAAAAAAGATATTCATACCAGCCAGGATGCACCACAGGTCTACCAGTAGCAAGTGCCCAATTAACCTGACATGAAAGCAAGATTCATCTCATAGCCATTGCAGTAAAGAAATCAGTTAAGACATATAGAATAAAAATAAAGTACCTTATCAGTGCCAAGAGAATTAGCCACCACATGTGTGACATGCTCATCAATTTGATTGGTGCAAACAGCACCAAACTGTTCTGCGGTCTGCCATAATGGATGTAAGTGGGGGCTAACTTCACCCACAGGAATTACCCTGCTAAATACTATTCGGCACCCGCCTAAAATCTTCCTCTGCTCTGATGCAAGTATATTTCGAACATCAGCCTCATCTAAAGACTTTTCCATAAAAAACAGTTGATGTATTTTCTCAATAACCTAAATTTCAACCAGCAAGTAGACAGTGTTAGTGAAAAACAAATATTATAGTTATAAGAAAATTTAAGTTAAGACGTTTTTACCGCCAAAGAAGACGCTAAACTCCCGTCTTCCGGTCTCTCATCATGATCGATCTCAAGAAGAGAAGGACCTGGAAGGCCAAATTGTCGCCTACTACATGGAAAATATATGTATCTGCAATACAAATATCCAGATATTGTAAAAGAATATATGCGCCAAACTATGTTTTAAATCAAGATTATGCATAACAATATACCTTTCTACAACTATTAAGTTTAGTTTATTATGAGGCCAGACTCTAATAGAATCGTCTATAATTACAACAGCCGACTCCATCCCCAAAACCCCTTCCAAATCCTTGCTTTTGGGATCCCCATCATTATCACCATCGCCACCCTTTGAAATAACTCGCCCATTAAACAATACCCCTTTTGGATCAAGAACTTTGGCCATTTCTGTAGCATAAAGTTTGTTTCCCATTGTATAAAGATGAAGCTCGTAAAGCTTACTGGCCTGGGGTGTGAGAAAAAATAAATTAAAGGTTTAAAAATAAACAGTTTTAGTTTGTAAACTGACTATTGAGTTATCAAATTTGTAATTAAATAAAACATTTGCCTTCTCTAAAAAGTTCCAAATCCCGGGCCGAAGTTTAGTCCACATAGCCATGTGAGGAAATCTAAAAAGATGTCTATATGGCTTTTCACGGTCTTGTTCTTCTTTCTTTCTCAACATCTCATCATGCACTGGTTCAATTTCAGAAAACTAGAAGCAAAGCATACCAATTTAAAACTTAGATACAGAATTCCTACATATACTCATGATTAAAAAGCAAGAGAAGATAATACCTTAGCTGAATTGAGAAGAGTGTGATCAAGATCCAACACAAGGCATAATTTACGGTCAGCAAACATCTTTTTCTGTTCTTCCATTCTTTTTGATCTCTCCCTCTGAATAGCAGCCCGTTGCCGGTCATCAAACCTTCCAAAAAATTGTTCAACCTCTCCCCACGTGTTATGTGGTTGAGTTGGGCCTGGGCCCGAGGCAACTTTTTCAGATGCAGACCCGGGACCAGGCCCATTCTGAAGGCGGCCTGACTGTGAAGGTGGCCCTTTCATGTTTACAAAACTTGGATGAACTTGTGATGGTTGTGATGAAGGCATCTGAACAGAAGCACTCACGGATGTGGACACCATATCAGCAATATTTTTCAAATTCTTGGTGAATTGGCGAGTGATATCTGGTGCTGATACAGGTTGAGATGATAATCTGGGATCTGCTTGCTTTACATTTACCTTGGTACCGTCAACCGTTGGTAACTTGGTGACTGATTCTTGTTTTTGTAACGACTTATTGAGCAGAGCACGACGAGGATCACGGGGTTTCATTTTTATTTTCCCCGAGTCATCCTGCAAAACATCGGAAGTTAGACCATGAAGAAGAAGCATCTTCTTTGTATAATAAAAACAACTGTGAACAAAAGAAAAGGAACATAAATGCAAATGACAGACAACAAAAAGGTTTAGAAATCCACATGAATGTTCCAAATAAGAAAATGCTAACCGTTGAGGCTGCCTGAGGTATCTGCATATTAGCTGTTGATTGTTTCCCAGCCACCAAAGGTTGAGAGGCAGTCATTGGTATTGAACGGAAAGGAGAACTTTGGCCTGGAGATTGTGTTGCATAACTTGCAAGATCAACTGACTTCATTTGTTCCCTGCTGATATAATTCATCCACTGTGTAGGATTCACTGCAATATCTTTCAAAAGAGATTGCAAGGATGTTGAGGTGGAACTGACACCAGTAACAGGAATATGTACACTCCCACCACTGGTACTAGGCAAAGCAGAGGTTACAGCATTATCCAAACCTCTAGTTTGTAAGGTACTAGGCAAAGCAGAGGTTACAGCATTATCTAAACCTCTAGTTTGTGAGGCGGGCACAATATTCCTAGGATTAACAGAATCTGAAATATCGTGTTTATGCCTTTTTGGTGCAGGACCATCTACCAAAACAGTCTCATCAAAAGCCTTTTGTTTCCTTGAATCAAGCGGTTCAATTGCAGCTTGTTTATTGGATGATGGTAAGGTCCCCTTATTGATATCCAATGACCTTTCAGGATTGGCTAAACGGAGCCTAGGATCCCTTGTTTTATTTGGAGCCCTAACCACAGTACTAGATGTGGAATACACAGGAGCAGCATTCCTAGTATTTGCAAATAACTGCACACTAGGTCTTTCTGGAATGCTGGAAACATCTTTTTTTTCTAAAGTGGTTGTATCTATAATATTTGAAGTCTGAACATTCAAGAAACTAGAAACTTCACCACCACAATCACCACCAGCATCACCACTGTCTTCAGAAGGGGTTGGGCTTGGAAGATCACTTGAAAAAAATGAGCTTTTACTAAATTTCTGTTGATAAGTAGAAACTGCCTTTAAAGCATCAGTTTCATAGCGGTGTGGTAATGCACGTGGGGTAGGTGTGGGCCATTCTGGTCTAATTTCTGCATCGCCAACAAAGAGTCCTTTGCCTAAAGGTAAAGAACTTGTAGTTTCACGTGTCGGTGATGGAAGACTGTCAAGATCATGATCCTTATGAAGATCAAGAAGTGGAAGCAGTACTCTGTTCTTGAAAGTAGATGTTTGTGATTTCAAAGTTTCTGATTGTTTAGGGTTTTGATCTGAAAGTCCCATCGTTGTTGCATCGATGACAGATTCCTCACTTACAGAAGCCGCTTTCTGAATAACATGATTCACTCCATCTCCTTCCTTATCATTGTCCTTATCATTCGAGTTACATGACAGAAACATGTTCTCAACCTGTATAACCAAAAAGACAAATCAATACTATGGCACTACAAGATACTCAAACTCGAATGATCTTTGCTTTAACCGCACCTCTTTCAATTGTTCAGAGAAGAACAATGCAGACATATGGCTTTTAGCATTAGTCAGCATCCTGTAAAAACATTCATCACAGACGAAACGATAACAGCGTCATACATTAATATGAGACCAAAACATTTGAACACTTAACAAAAAGAGATAAACAAACAAACACCTTGACATTATCTGCCTACTCTGTTCCTTCTGATTTTGATTCATCGAACAAAACACCTGCAATCAAAAACTTACCAGTCACACGTCTACACAATCAAACAAAACGCAGTTTCCAAAGGTTACAAATCCAACTAACAAAACAATTCTTTTAACATTATCTTACTGAATCAACTACTTGAACAGCAGCAAACGCCAACTGAACCAAATCATCTTTATCCAACACAGAATTCTCCGAAAGCAATGTCGACAAACTGTCCAGCATATCCTCGAGTCTAGCACAGACTCCACTAAACGATCTACAACCAAAACATTAACCTCAAGTCAATCAATCAAAACTTACACCAATTCAACAATTTTTAGTTTCATTATTCGCATTATCAAACTTACTTATTCGCATCATTCACAGTCACACTCTCCAACCCGACACGAATCACATTAATCCACTTATCAACATTGTGTTCACCACCAGCATTAACCACCTCCACATCCAAATCAATCTCGCCTTCTTCCAATTCACCGTCATCCTCACCGCTTAAATCCACTATAACCTTATCATCATCATCATTAACAACCACAGTTGTAGTATTATTAATATGATTATTATTATTATTCATAGTTGTTAAATAATCATCAAGTGGTTTATTCTGCACAGCCTGAGCCCAGGCAAAGTTATACAAGCCAGGTGCATAGTTTCTAGACATCTGATACTTGTTCTGGTACTTAACCAGATCCTCCATCGTCCAAATCTGCTGAGTCTTCTGCAACGGTTTCGAATCCTCAATCTCAGCCGTCCGATTCGCCTCTTCAACCGATATCTCACCTTCCTCTACATCTATAGGTTTCATTAAATCCTTTTCCATTAATAATAATTATTATTATCCTTTTTATTACCTACCGATGTAATAATAACAATAATAATAATTTGACGAATTTGACGGATTTGAAAGCTAGGGTTTTGAAATTGAAATCGTAAATCGGAATCTGCGAATTGAATGCGGAAATCGAAACGTTCGTTTGAATTGAATATCGAAATCAAAATGAATTTGAATTTGAAATTTGAAATAATAATAATAATATTGTTGAGATCGGATGATATTATTATTAAGATGATGAGCAGACAGACAAAACTAACCCAATTAAGAGAGGAAAGATGAGAAATTAAAAGGTACGAAAAGCGGGGGTTAGAGTAGATCTAAGCCGGAACACATTTGGGATCTTGGCCGTACACGTCAGCAAGGGTTGAATCTACGACTTGCTGGAAGTTTTATTATATATATGGTCCCTTGCTTTTTGCACCTGTTGCATTTCAACTCCTTCTAAATGTATTTATCTATCTATGCAATATAATCGGATCAATTTACGTAGTGAGAGCACGGAATACAAACACTACACTTGAAACGTGGATCCTGGTTCGGCTGTACAAAAAGCCCGCGCCTCGTTTGAAGCTTGCTCGAAAAGCTTAGCTCGAAAAGGCTCGATTCTAAATGAGTTCGATTCGATTTCTAAACGAGTCGAGCTCGAGCCAGGGTCAACTCGGCCGTGGCTCGGTCTTGGCTCGACTCGTTAGCTCCGCTCGTTAGATTAAACCCTAAATTTTAATATTTATATATAATAATAGCATACCAAGAAATAAAAATAAAATATAAATATATATCACCACTCGATAGCTAAACCTTATAAAAGAATAACTAAAATAAAACATATAAAGGTATAAGACGTCAAGGTATAAATTATTTAGTTTATAAACTTTATATAATATGTATGTTAAAATTATAATTTTTGTTTTCATATATTAAAATTTGTAAAATATAAAATAAAAAATTAATAAATAAAAAATAAAAAAATTAAAGGAGCCCGGCTCGAGCTCAAGCTCGACTTTCAGCACGATAAAGTAAACGAGCCGAGCTCGACTCGACTTGGCTCGTTTACAGCTCTAATCCTGGTACAAGAAAGGTGGAAACAAGAGTGAAACCTATACAAATTGGATGGTGCAATGTAAGTTTATCAGATAGTCAATGTAATCGTTTATTCAAAGGACATGGTTAAAAGAATGTTTGAGCCAACCAAGGATCTCATAAACCATCTGGTGTTTAAGGATGAAGACGATTGTGCAGTGTGTAGTAGAACTTTGATCATCGTTAGGCTCGGTTCGTGTTTTCAGGTTGTGCACTTTCGGGTCGGTTCGGGTTAGTTCGATGGTTTAGGAAAAGTTCATTATATGATAAAAACACGATAAAATAATAAAAAAAACACAGTCATTAGAAATTAAAAAAGACATAATATAAATACAATAGTCTTTACAATAACCACAAAAAGCTAACGAACAATTCAACAATGCTTTAGTAAGTCTAGCCGAAGCATATAATCGGATTCTATATTGTTTTTTTATGTATATCAGTTCCTTTATCAACAATTACAAACTAACAAATTAAAACTAACAAACTAACAAATTAAAACTAACAAACTAAAACTAAAATTTAACAAATGACTTAACAATTAACAATACCAAGAACAATTATAGTGTATAATTGATATAAAGTTATATTTAAAATAAAAAAAAGCTAAAAAAAATGCTAGTTTACAGAGTTGAACCCATGACTTTTAGTTTACAAAACCAACAACTTACCAACTAGACCATCACTCATATTGTTAAAAAAATGGTTCCTTCCTAATTTATAAGGTGGTTTCCTCTAATATTTTCTATATATCATACACTATAACTTCGAAACTCAGGTGGTGCCGGGGAACCACCCTTTTACTAGGTAGATCCACCATTGCCCCTAGGCATTTGTATTGGTAGAGTCAATGGTTGGTATCAGATTGTTATCCTTATCTTGCCGCAATATATCATTCAACACCGCCTCCTTGTACCTTGAGTATAACCTCTCCTCACCAAGTGCCTTAGTTGTCACAATAGTACCAGCTGACACGTTCATCCTTAAATTGTTAAAATTGTTATCTTACTTCAAACCTTCAGACTATACGTCAAACAATTTCCCATCAAAACAAACAACATCGAAGCAAATTACCAGTTCCACTCATCTTCAACAAATAATGTTCGTCACATTACCATTCTCATTTTTGTTCTAATTTATTTCCCACAAACACACATAAATATACACACACTTGCATAGTCGCATTTTGGTCTTTGGTCAACAAAGCGTAAGTGACATGTACGTTGTTGAACATCAACAATCTACTTTTGTAGTATTAAAATGGTTTCATCTTCACACAAAAACAAAAAAAAAATGTTTTCAACTGAATGAACTATAGTTCATTTTTATGATTAGGATTTTTAAACAAAGAAACCAATTAAATGGTCGTAATCAGTCTAGGACACGGTAATCAAACATATTTATTTGGATCATCATATAACCAAGTAGTTAAAGACATGAAATGGTTTGCCAACTACGCTACACAATACACATGATGTACAGGTTACAAATGGAATTGCACATGAGTCATAAAAGTAAATAAATTATAACAAAATAATCATACTTTATCATCACAATCACAAGTGGTATCGCACAACTATCATATGTATTTTTCATTGAACCATATAATCGGTGGCGAATCTAACATAGTTTGAAAGATAGTTCGTGTTACCATTAACTTTCTTAGTAAGATATATTTCTAATATAAATTTATATCATTCATTGGATCGGTTACCCTTGAACAAAAGTGTTTTATCCTACTCTACCTCTCAAGTTATCTTATAAGCCCCCATCATATATAACTAAATAAAACATAACCTGTACACCTTTTTATAATATACATATTATACAACATTACTTTTAGGGTAATAATACAAAAGACCACCAATGCGTAGTTAAATATTGGTGTTGTATTGCATAGGTCCAGCGAAAAGTGAGTGGATGGATGGCTGGAGTTTTCCGAAATCAAAATTTACACTATAAACACCAAATTTTGATTATTGACAAAGTAAGCCTTATTAAATTTGATTATTACTAAATATAATATGTTTGGTAGGAACCGTGCGATGCGACGGCGCCTACAATTTATAACACGGTACTCCTTTTCTATTAGTTTATCAACATCTCGTGATTACTGCATAGTACGTATTTTATTATTCTTAATCATAACACTATCTATGTCATGAGCCTTACGAATCTCGATTAAATAAGAACGAACACGCGAGTAAAAGATTCAATACATCAAAGGAAGCTCAAAAAACTTAACTAAATAGGCCTTTTTATACCATCGTGCATTCATGTTTCTCGTAAGTTACATGATACACTGTTGGAGCTTACGTTGTGGCTTAACTTCTACTTTTTGTAATCCAGTTAATACATTTAGAGGCTTACATGCGAGCAGGTTAATCGACTAACCAATTAAACAAAAAAAACAACGTAACCAAATTAAAATAAGCATTTAACCTTGAATGTTTTATCACATTATACACTTTATAAATTTCATAATGGGGGTATTTGACAGTTAAAAAACCAAGAGACTCAAACTCTTAGTTCATATTTATAAGATTATTTCACTCATAAAAAGCAACTATATTATCACACCAATGAGATTGGTGCGCTTCGCACTCTCCTGACAAACTTCTAATATTCCATCTTTTTAGATGAAGAAGAATGATATTCATCAAATGTAAGGCCTCATTCTCGGTGTCCTACTTTGGTGTTGGATTTACTCATAAACACAGTTTTAGATATCACAGTTAACAAAAACTTTCGCGGAATAATAAAACTTCAATCATTCGTTACAAAACATTCAACGTGTCTTTAAAACATAAAATAAATTAGTTTATTAAAACATCATAACAAATTTTCTCTGGATGTCAGTCCCTTCTGCTCATGCCATATGTCCCCCTCTCAAGCCAGTTGCTTCAAACTATTCACATACGTGTATACTAAAAGTCAGCTACGCTGAGTGAGTTCTAGTTAAAACAGACAACATACAATACATTCACATACTTAATTATACGTATACGAAGATACATATTAGTTAGGCTATGCGTAGTGGAGGGGCTACAAATTGGGGCGTTTTGTGCCGTGTGGCGCCAAGTCAGCAAGGGGTGAGAATTTGTTTTTGGGGTGTAATGGTGTAAGGGCTACAAATATGAATTTAATAATAATAATATATATAATATATATATATAACATACATATCCATACATGTCGGCCCCACCATCTCAAAGTTGCCCCTCTTTCAGGCGATAAGCAGAACTCGCCGTCGCCCCTTTTCGCCCACATATCGCTGGGGGGGGGGCGGTGTTCTCGCCCCTCTTCGCCCCTTTTCGCCCAATCTCACGCCCCATTACACATAGCTTTACTTAACCTGTTCATTCTTTCTTTCGTACATACATAAGTATATATCTTTTTTCTTTCTTTCTTTCTTTCTTTCTTTCTTTCTTTCATACATTTATAATTAATCATACTTTACATACTGTAACATCCCCAAAATTTCGATCCAAATTTGACAACTTAGTAAAGTTGAAGGATCAAAATTTTCTCTAAAATAAGTAATGAGAAAATTTAGATAAAGAAAATAAAATCATTATATAAGGAAATAAAATTATCCAATAAATAAAGTTACCTTATATTAGGATATGGAATAAGGAAATTTTATCCCACATTAAAAGATATAAGAAAATGGAAGCATTCCACATGGGTATAAATAAGGAAGTTAAAATCCATCCCACATGGAAAGTGGTAAAGATTTGGAAGCTCTTTATAAAGAGATAAAATTCCATATTAATATTCTTTTATGCCTAGCATACACCAGTGGTCCTAGCAGAGGGTGCGAAGCACCCGACACGCACGGGCTCGGGCACGGGCGAAGGGCGCAATGTGGCGCTTTGGTAGCGCACTTTACACTTCGCACGCCCGCATCGCCGCGAGCCGCTTGAGAGCCGCCTTAATATTATGGGAGTTAGACCCGGAAGTGACAGGCTAACAAAAGACAAGGGATTAAAAGTGAAGAATTGAGTTCAGGGACCCATCGCGCTACACGATGAGCCCAGAACACAAGTCATCGCGTATGGCGATGGACTTGGATGACTCAGCAGGACACGTGGCAACTTATAGTATGGCGGCATATTTTTACGGTGTCGCGATACGCGACGGGGTTGAGATAACCCATCGCGTATCGCGACGGGTTACGAAATCAGCCTATAGGAAGATGAAATAAAGAGAATGAATTAAACTAAGACAAAAGAATATCCGAACTTTGAAAGTTCGAAGATATCATTGATAAACGAAAGGAATCCGTTAATATCATGAAGTAAATGATTACATGATTTAGGAATGGATATCTTGGAAGTTATCGAGATGGATAAGTTAAAAAGGATTCAGTAAACTGAGTTCAAGATACAATCGAGTTAACATCAGTAAATGTTTTGAATACACAAGGCCAGGTAAATAGTTAAACACAACTGGCCACTGTGCTTAGCAATTTACAATTACTTATGACATTCTGAACTATTAACAGAACACATCATCCAAAGATGTGAGTTAACAACAAATCAAGAATTCTAATCATTCAAACAACTCTAGTTAAACTCAAGAAACAGATTAGATAGAATCTGATTGTAAATCGAAGTAAGAAATCACTCACAACGAATCTCGAGGACGAGATTCATTCCAAGGTGGGGAGGATGTAACATCCCCAAAATTTCGATCCAAATTTGACAACTTAGTAAAGTTGAAGGATCAAAATTTTCTCTAAAATAAGTAATGAGAAAATTTAGATAAAGAAAATAAAATCATTCTATAAGGAAATAAAATTATCCCATAAATAAAGTTACCTTATATTAAAGATATGGAATAAGGAAATTTCATCCCACATTGAAAGATATAAGAAAGTATATCCATCCCACATGGAAAGTGGTAAAGACTTGGAAGCTCTTTATAAAGAGAAAAAATTCCATATTAATATTCTTTTATGCCTAGCATACACCTAGTGGTCCTAGCGGAGGGTGCGAAGCACTCGACGCGCACACGCACGGGCGAAGGGCGTTGGGCGATGGGTGCAATGTGGCGCTTTGATGACGCACTTTACACTTCGCACGCTCGCATCGTCGCGAGCCGCTTGAGAGCCGCCTTAATATTTTTGGACAATGGGAGTTAGACCCGAAAGTGACAGGCTAACAAAAGACAAGGGATTAAAAGTGAAGAATTGAGTTCAGGGACCCATCGCGCTACGCGATGAGCCCAGAACATAGGTCATCGCGTATCGCGATGGACCTGGATGACTCAGCAGGACACGTGGCAGCTTATAGTATGGCGGCGTATTTTTACGGCGCCGCGATACACGACGGGGTTGAGAAAACCCATCGCGTATCGTGACGGGTTACGAAATCAGCCTATAAAAGGGGGGCTCACGGCACATTCATTTCTCACACCAAATCCTTTCTCTCTCTAAAAATACTTTCTCACTACCTCGCTTTCCGTGCCCCGACCCGACAACAGTCACCTCATAATCCGTGCCATATACCGACGATACCTCAAAGTGCGTGCCACCCGAAATAACCCAAAAATCTATCTCGAAGTACGTGCACGACACTATGGTCACCATATGTTGCCTCGTTTTGCGTGCCAAGCATCGTAGTGCATGCCAAGCTCTAAGGTTCCGATAGTTTAAGCTCTAGTACGCGTTAGAGAGTAGAAGTGATGCTCAATCAATCTTAGCAATCAAACTCTGAATACCCGTGTAAGGTAGGGGTTCTGCCTAAGTCATTATTTTATTATTATATTATATGGCTTAGACCATAGTCAAGGGTATAGCCCAAACCTTGATCATAATTATGTTTACATAAGCTTTAAACATACAAAGGATTGTAATAGTGTTTCCTTACAAATAAGAAACAACAATTTTACATTCATAAGGATATATAGTTTCTTCACGATTAAGAAACGTAACATTCTATATACAAGAAATATAGTTAAAACATTATTTCTTTATGATTAAGAAACATAAGATTTTACATTCAAAGCTAACAGTCAATGAATGTTTCTTCTTGAAAAAGAAACAGATTATAGATCTTTCTTCATGAAAAAGAAACTCAGTATATGATTTGTAAATCAACAGAAAGACTATAGGTTTAAATATTTCATTCAAACAAATGATCAATCAAGGTTTAAAGCTATCAAAACTATACTAAAGGTCTATAGCCGGATCAAGAGACGATCCGGATATTTATATAAACCTATTTTATAATAGGTCAATCATCAATCAATCAATCATTCACAGTCAAGGTTTCAAACGAGATCACCATATCATTCAGAACAGACAATCACAGGTGAATACGTTAACCTTTTCAATCAGTCAAAACATATTTATACTCGATAAGATGAACGGGTGTTTGTCTTAACGAGTCAATCAATGCCTACATGAGATTTTGTGATCTCTAAAACGTTATAATACAAATAGAGAATAAAATCAACTCAGACCGAATACGCATGTGTCTGGATCCAAACATAACTGTTAAAGCTCAATCAATCAATCAAAGGCGAGGTAGCCACGAGCTTAAACGGTCATGACCAGTTCTCTGTTCAGGGCCGTGTGGCTCGGAGAATATCGTTGTGTGTGTAGGGCAGTGGTACATATACCGGAAGTAGAAATGCTTCCGCTGAGATTGTCGAGAAAACTATATTTGTATTATAATCGTCATTCAAATGTTTTATAGAGTCATACGTGTTCACCAGCATATAGCTGACGTATTTTTTCCCCACATTTCAAGGAAACATATTAGCACAGGTAGCAAGGAACATAGTCATTCATGAAGATAGACGCTCGCAAGGTAGAGATGACTCAGTTTTAAATTATTAAAATATTATAAACAAGATTTAAATATGATTTATAAATCAAACACTCAGATATTTATTATCCGAGAAGTTTTCAAATAAACTAATATTATATTATAACCAAAATCTTCCGCTAAAATAAACCGCAACTCTGATGTATTTACAAAACAGATACCAATTATTGGTCATACACCTAGGCCCTAAGCCGGGGTGTGACACATACTAATACGTTTTAAATAGCATTACATCTACTTCCTCGAGTATTATTAGGGCTCGATCCCTTTCTTCCTCGAATATTTTTAGGGCCCGATCCCTTCTTCCTCAAATATTATTGGGGCTCGGTCCCCTTCTTCCTCGGATATTATTAGGGTCCGGTCCCTTCTTCCTCGAGTATTATTAGGGCTAGGTCCCTTTCTTCTCGTGCACCCCTATTATACCTTTCTTTACACTTTCATGCATACTCTTAATTGTTCATACAACATGCATATATCATTCATACATCATACATATAAAACTAACCTTTCCTGGCGATGCGTGCAATATCAGAAGATCATCCATAGACCGACAAGCATTCATTCATAACCTCAATCACATAAATCACATATGGCATACACTTAAGTGGTAAGTATATTAATTAATCACATCGAGTATGCACACAGCCCCGAAAACATAACAAGGAAATGGGGCTAGAAATGTAACATCACGAAAATATCGGATTTAAAATACCAAGTTTCCCAAAGTCCAAGGATCAAAAATGTAAAATTCAGATTTTCTGGCTGATCGCGATACGCGACGGCCCAAACTCCAAAATCATTGCGTATCGCGATGACGCTGTCTGAAAACGAGAGACGTGTCCCGCCACGTGTCCCTATGTGGCACAACATCCGCCACGTGTCACCACGTGGCACCGCGTCCGCCACGTGGCAAGCCTACTGGTGATTCACCAAGGCTAGTCGCGATACACGACGACCTTCACGAGGACCATTGCGTATCACGATGGGCTTCCGAATTCAGCCTATAAATGTGACATTCGTGACAAAACGAGGTATACTATATTCATTACGTAACAAGTAAACGATAAATCGGTTAATTCGTAGTGCTTAAACGAGTAACCGACCGATACTAATTATGACCCGTATACATACTGAGGGGTCATATACGAGTTATATATATGTTATAGAGGCTAACTGTAACACCCCGACCAAAGGCGGATTATACATCGGGGCGCCACATATTGTTTCATTACTCGTGACACTATTGGGTGTCAATATTTAATAAATACATTCATTCGCGCACGCGCAAAATAAAAGTAAGATAACATAAATCATCATAAATCAATATATTATAAATCATAATATTCGAACAGCAATAACTTGTCTTGATACATTTTAATCTAGGTCCAAAAGTAAAAACGTCATATGTGTCCACAAGCTCCAAAAACAGCTACTGCAAACCTGAACATGTGTTAAAATAAACGTCAAACACTTGCGTGTTGGTGAGAAATCAAGTTTAATACAATACATAGATAACAATAAATCTGCGCGCAACATGTGTATGTCTGGTTTTCAACAAGGGTGTAATCTGATCGGGACCAACTCTAAGATTCATAGACTGCCAGTGCTCACAATTGAGCTCACAAACAAGACAAACTGTGCATGTGCAAACAAAAGAGAAAATCATAAACGATAGTTCTCCCGTGTTCATCTAATGGTACCATGAGAACTGCGGAATAGACCGACAAGACGGTTAATGATCCACACATACAAATAAACAGCCAAGTCTACGTCCTCAACACATGGGATACTGCGCGACTAAAGTTCATAAACAGTTTAAGACTCTAAGTTTGTATGAACACATGAACATCCCAAAACATTAAAAGCAAAAAGGGATTAGATACAAGATTACTCACTTGATAAATGATGCGGTGTAAGATAAAGCAAGAACCAACTTTAAACAAGCACAAGTTAACCTATAAATAAGATTATTGTTTTAATGATTTGTTTTAAGTCTTGATTATAAGTTAGCATAATTAATAAGTAAATTATTATATATAATATATATTACCGGAAAACAGGGCAGAACAGGGAGGAAGACGGAGGCAGAGAGGGAGGACGGCAGAGAGAGCAAGGAGCAAGAGAGAATAAGAGAGATTAAGTGTTTTGTGTGTGTAGTGTTAGGAAAAATAATACTATTATTTATAGAGAAACCCTAGGGAACACAATCCCTAGAAAAGGGGAAAAAGATCTCAAAAAGCAAAAGATTCCAAAAGCAAAAGATATCAAAAGATATGGCAGCTGCAGGGGGCAAAGGAAAAGCTGACAGGGAACAGTAAAAAGGCATGGGCGGTTCAGATAAAGGTACTGGTCAAGCATGGAAAAAGCAGATTTCCAAAGATACTGTCAGTCACTTTTTCTGTCAACCAATGGGGTTGGTGCGCATGCTGCGCCGAAAGTAACTTTTCAGACATAAAGCAGATTAGGTCAACAGCACAAAAGATAAGACAACACAAAAGCAAACGGCTAGATTAAACAGAAGAAAACTCAAAGGGTTCAGCGCGAGAAGGCTCGAGCGCGAAGGCAGACACAGAAGGTCAAGAGAGCGCGAGCGCGAAGGCAGACAGAACCAACCTTAACGCGTCGCGGGAAGAACTACATTCCTTAGCGCGCCGCGGGAGGAACTAAAATTCCTAGCGCGCCGCGGGAAGAACTATAATTCTTCGCGCGTCGAGGGATGAACTACGATTCTTAGCGCGCTGCGAGAACTACAAATCCTTATCGCGTCGCGGGAAGAACTACCGTTCTTAGCGCGCTGCGAGAAGAATTACAGTTCTTAGCGCGCTGCGAGAAGAGTTCGTCTCGCGTATCGCTGTAACAGGTGGTCTTCACGCAGGCTTCCTTGTAAGGAGTCTGGCGCGTGGAGCTGCGCAGACAACCTTAGGCGGGAAGGAACAAAGGACAAGCAAAGAGTTAAAAGAAAAAGAGGGAAACAAGGCTTAAGGGCGGGACGGCGACAAGAGGGAAAAGAAGGCGGAAAGAGAGAAGGAAGAGGGACGGGACGGCGGAAAGAAAGAGAGAGAAAGAGGCGGAAAGGAAAATATATTATTATTATTAAAAGTAAAATATAAGTATAAATAAATATTAAATCATAAAAGAAAGAGATCGGGTCAGAGAAACGGGTACCTGGGTCGGGTCGGATCGGGGCAGATGTCACACTAACATATTGATATTTAGGCCCCAGTACGTTTAAAACTCTTTAAACGAAAAAGGTTTCGTTTATCGATACGCTATAAGCTTAAACGCAAACGTTAATATCAAAACGAGCATTGTAGCATCCGTTAAGCCGAAAAAGATTTATAAAACACTTATATAACATGTTCTAAGCAATCCGTGAAAATATTTTGGAATTTTACAACGAGTCAGTACGTTTTTCTTATTTTACAAAACTAGGCTGAAAAACACTCGTTTTTGCGCTGGTTTTCGCACTCGAACTAGTTTTCTTGAGAAAAACCGAACCCGAACTCAATTTTGGACCGACTTTTACGTGTGACACGAAAACCGAGGCACCATTGGGCCAAAAAGAGGCCCAATGGGCCCTTGTAGACTTGCGGCCGCAAAGGGGACAGCCCACCCCCTTCTAGTATCTTTTATATAAAAGAATATTTTGAGATATTTTGTACCCAATTTTCCAGAGAAAACTTACCTTTTCTGTTCTTCTTCATCTAGCTTCATCAAAACCCTAAGGTAAGTAGTAATTTTCCTTGATTTTTAACCATGATTAACATAGTTTAACCATGAAAAATTAATCCTTGATTAGTTTTAAACATGTTTAACCATCCAAAAACCATAAAAAATCAAGTAAAATCATATTTTGATGTTAAACATGTTTACAAACCAGTAACATATACTTTTTTGGTCAAAAACGAGGATTAGAACATGAATACAACGTTTTTACGGTTAGAAAGTTCGGTTTGAACCCAAAACCGAAACCCTAATTATCAAGGCTGTCACATGGATGATTTATGTTTGGTTTGATGTTATATGATATGTAGATACACTGAGTTTGCAACCCGAGACCCGGAGAGTCGTTTAAGCTAGCAAAACTCATCGAAAACCGACAAGGTAAACCCGTAACACTCGTTTAAGGGCTGTTTAGTATTAGGATGTGACGTGCTTGTTTTTAGCTTGTGAAAATTTTCAGGGAAATTAGGGATCATATAAGTGAGTCCCTGTTAAAATTTGGTAATTTTTCGATAAACGGAGAATATTTGGTGAATTTATTTCCGTTTATGAGCGTTTATTTGGGAAAAATAGCTAAACATAATGAAAAATTATGAAATTTGGTTTTGGAGATTAATATGGGATGGTAAGATGACTGGTAAATTTTGGGGATCATTGGAAATGCCTAAGTATGGTTTGTGCAATTATGGTTTAACCGAATCTTAACAGCCGAAAAACACACAAAAAGGCATTTTGTCAAAAGAGTTAGGTTCTGGAGATTTTTCAGGGGCTATTTAATAAGATTGAGGCCATTTTTAAAAATTATCGGATTTTTTGGAGGTCGTTTGATATAAACGGGCCATTTATTACACGATTATAACCTATTAAATGAATTTTTATAAATAAATAATTAATCATAAAATTTCTGAAAATATTTTTATAAAATTCTCCATGTCTTAATGTATTTTTACAAAAAATTACATAATTTATATATAAGTACATATTTAGTTATGATTAATCAAAGATTTAAATTATAATTTTTTAACGAAACCGGCAGTTTTGTGTTTAACGGACTGACTGGTATGTCAAAATGTCAAAAGTGGTCAAATATCATATTTTTGAATGATATTGATAAAAACGAACTTTTTACGAGAATTTCGGATAATTCGGGTGGATTGTGCGCGTTTTGTATAATCAAACCCGTGTGAAAACGGAAACGAACCCTGCGATCAAACCAGATACCGAAACCTTAAAATTCTTTCATAAATCAAATCATTTTATCAATCAATATATTTACTTAAGTTTATGTGATCTTACCTAATCCCGAAACACATAAACGATCAACTTGGCTAGGCTCGGGAAACGGTGAAACTGAGCCAAATCCAGTTTTAAACATTTCATAGTATACAACGTCACAATCTAAGACTATGGTCATGTTCTGGGCCTGACAGCTATACCCAGATTATCTATACAGCCCGACTTAGCTTGAACACTGTACTAGTATTAACGATACGATACCGTTTATAGGAATCAGGCTATAAGCGAGGCACCTGACTTATTGATACGTAATTTCCGTGCGAACTACGATAAGGTGAGTTTCACGACCCCCACTTTCTAAACTGTTTTACGAACTTTTGGGGTGAAAAGCATGTTTACATATACTTATATACTTGAAAACGTGTGATGATGTGGATTATCTAAGTACTAACACTTGACAAGTCCCCACAAACACAAGTGATAAACTTCGTGCCGGTGACGTGTAGATAGTACTATCGGTTTGACAAACCCAACTGACAGAGCCGGTGGGGTATGCCGGAACATGTTAACCTAGTTGCACATTGTCATTTAAACTTATTACATACTGCTATGTGGTGTTAGACATAGTACATACTTAGGGCAAAGAGGCTGTTAAATGCCAACGGGAGTGCATGGGCAGGGGTGTCCATGTGTTTTAGCTCGTTTCGGTTTCACTTGTGGCTTAGTATAATACATCATACACATACATATATACATACACACTGTAAACTTTACGAACTCGTATACTGATTTCGTTGATACTCGTGAAACTTGAAACTCACCAACTACACGTAGTTGACCCGTTTTAACATGCTTTTCAGGTAAAGCGAAAGTGGAATGAATTGCTTACATGCTTGGTGTTAGAAGGAGAGTTGAATAGCTGTGAATAGATGCAGATATATAATATTAAATAAAAAGCTCGTAAACCGGTTATGTGATTCTCATCTAGTTGTAAACATAGTACCAACCCATGTAATATGATGTAAATTAGTTTGTGAATTTCTTTATAAACAATGTTGTTGATACCAGTGTTATCTGTTACATTCCCGTATTACGCTTCCGCAACTACCTAGTCGGGGTGTGACAATAAATATGGGCTCCAAGCCCCTCATTCTCATCCCACAATTTACACAGCTCTTTCTCTCTCTTAAATACACTCTCTCACTAAACCTCGATATTCGTGCCAAAAACCCGACTCTCATTGTAAACCGTGCCACAAACCAAAGTTACCTCGAAGTTCGTGCAACATACCAACAACATTACATTGAAGTGTGTGCCATGCCGAGACGAGCCGACTGTGACATTCGTCATTTTTGAAAGCCAAAAACCCGACCCATTTTAAAATTTCGACATCTTTCGGATCTTTATTTACTAATAAAATGGTGAATTGCTTTTGTATTTATGTTCATGATGTTGTTTAGGTTTATAATGTTGTTTTATTATATTTGATGTTACAAATTTAATTCTTAGTTATATATTATCTTTCTTTAATCAATTGAGTCAAAGACATTTAATGGGTTTAAACATTTAATTAGTTAAAATCCATGATTTCAAGCCTTATGACTAGCCTCTTGACTAGCCATCAAATTAACTCACTTGACCTTGTTATTAACGATTTTGAGCCTATATAAAGCTCACTCATTCTCTACATTCCTTGCACAACTAATTTACAATCAAAATCATTCAAACTTGTTAATTTCTCTCAAGTCTCAAGTTTGACTTTTAAAAGACTATTGCTCAAGAAATATTATTTTCTTTTTCTTTTTAATCAAATTCCCGGGTAATGTTTATTTCTTAGCATTACGCATAACTATTGTTTCCATGATGAAAACCCAAACGAAATTCATGGAGACGTATCATCCTACGTAATCGGCTCGCTTATGTTCGGTTTATGATTTTTATGTTTAAAAGTCAACTTTTATTTTTACAAACTAATAATCAAGAACAACATATTTTTACATACAACTTCATCTTTTTCAAATTATGTTACTCACAAACCCGACTCAATAACCGGTTCGTGTCCAAACAAAAAACGAACCACTCGTTAAACTAGTTTTCTTAATTAATTGTTCGGTTGGAATAAACCGGACTCGTCTAAATTAATTAATATTTATTATAACCCATTTATTTTTCTAAGACTAAAATAATTTAACTTAACAAATCAAATAACCAAAAGTTTTTTTTTACAAGCCCAAAATATATATTTTTCTTTATAAATTGCTTTGTCATAAACTGAACGTAATCGCCAAATTACTTTCTTTTTGCAAATTCCTTGTAAGCCCGGATATTTATTTATCTAGGGTCGTTCGTTGAACCGAACTTTGTCGGTTGAATTGCTTAAAGGCATTTTTCGCTCTCGACTCGCTTACTTAACACGTGAGTTTTTCATAACCCCTTTTTAACTCTTTTAATATTTTTGGGGTGTAGCATGTTACAAGTTTTTATTTCGTTAGTTATGCAATTATTTAGAAAACGATTCACATTTATCGTATATGTTAATTGTAAGAACTCGGGTTTTCAAATTTATTAAATACCCGACTCGGTTTAATTTTCGGGTTATTTTCTTATTTCGTTGTCGAATTAGTTCGATTTATTAATATTTAGTTATTTATAATTTATCTTTATGTTCTTACACTTTTAACCCAAAGTATAGGTTTTAAATCCTTTCGTATCCAACTACAAACTTCAAGGTCCAATATGTAAATATATTATAACCCATATGAAAATCTGGATATCCTAATACCCAAACCCATATCCATTTTGCTTTTCTTGGACGCGAATTCACAAATCCATAACTTGGACCTTAATTTTCGTTTGTATGATGTAATTGATATAGGAAATTGTGTGTTATTACCAATTTCGGCCTTAACCGACAATCCATACATGTTAATCGTATCTCTTTGATTCGCTTTTCCTTTTTATCTTAGCCGACACTATTGTAATCTTGTTGGACACGAAAATAGATGTTATAATCCAATTAACTGCGTATATACGATCGCTTAACCCTATAAATAATTGCATCAGTATCACCATTTAATTGCTTGTTCATTCATCTTTCACGGTCGACCTGTCTGCTTCTGTTTACCCTCTTCTGGTCGCATTAAGAGGTAATTGTTTGTGTGGTTTAGATCGCGATATAGGTTAGATCAATAGCCCTAAACTTGATTTTGTTAATTGTAATTGGATTGACCAATTTGAATTTCTAGGGTTCTTAATCAGTATGGTCAAGACCTCTTGTGTGTTTATAACTAAGCGAGCTGGACCTAATTTGCATGTCGCCATTGGGGCCAGCTGGTTAACACATGTTACTTTGAGGGCAGAGGTTGCGGGTTCGACTCCCTGCACCCCGCTTTTTTCGGAATTTCTTTGTTTTATTTTATATAAACCATTTAATCCTTATATTTACAATAATAATAACTAAATAATAATTATTTCACTAAAAACCGATTTTGTAACACTCGTTTAACTCTCGTTTTCGTTCTCGTATACACATAAAGGCTTATACACGTATATGTAAATATAAATTAGGTATATTATACTTTAAAGACTATATGCATCTATATAAATATATATATTAACTTAAAATCTAATATTTTTATATAAAATCAAGTAAACTATAAAAGTTAAAAGTAATATTTATTAAGTTATTTTCTTTATAAATTAGAATAATTACCTTATTTTATAAATCTATATATAATATTATAGTATTATAATATTTACTTATTAATGATTATCGAGTTGTTGTAATCGATCTTAAATCTTTACTTAAGCGTATCCGTTATTCCCGTTTCTTTTAGGATTTATCGTTCGCGTGTGACTTTTTCCGTCTTCTCATTTTCTTAATCATCCTTTGTTCGTCTATCGAGGTGAGTTTCACATTCCCCTATTTTACTTGTTTTCCACGTTTTGGGGACATATGCGTAAATATATTTCTCATTAGTTATACCTTAGGATTATTTCAATGAATACTATTTGCTTTATTTAGATGTGATGTTCTTTTTGTCTCATTATCAAACTATTTGTGTACTTGTGAAATTATGAAATAAAATAAATATATTGTCACTATTAATAGTATTACGAGCTTATGAGTGATCTGTACGTTGCACCCGGGCGTATTTCGCTTAAAGCCGGGGTGTTACATATTAGTATCAGAGCCGTGACTATAAGATAGGTGGTTAGACGTAACGACCTATAATAGTTATAGTTTATTTTTATGGCCTCAATTGCATGTATACCCTATGTGCTATGTGCCCGCATCTTTTAAGATTGTTCATATGCTTCAAGTATATTTATAATATTTTATAACGCCGCATGTACACATACTCACAAACAAACTCTAAGGCTTATGCCTAAGCAATTTTGTAATCTTTTATATTGTTCAACGAATTTGTGATGTTTAATGTAATAATTCGTGTTTCGATATTTTGATTTTTCCTTGTCATTAATGATGGTTTTACTCGATGGGTATGTAGTAATTGGAAGAATGATACACTTGTTTTTTTCCGAATCCTTGACACCGTAGTATTAAACTTAAGAATAAGCAATACGTATAAATCACAATCAACCGCGGGACCTGGTTGCTTACTTGGAGGGTTTTGAAAGGGTGCTGAAACTTATTAGATCAAAACATACCATACCAAACGTCATACGAACGACTACTTAAGTTATCAAACGTGATTATTTTCATTTGTGAATAGAAAGTGGTTTCACTCTTACTCTTAAAAATTGCATACAAGTCATGGTGGTACATGCAATGTATGATTCCAAACACTCAATTGTTTGTATTATGGTTTTAATTGGAAATTCGAAAAATCATGGTGATACATGAATAGTCGAGTTTTCATTTCGTTTTCTTTAGTTATATATTCATGGTTTTAATTGAAAATTCGAAAAGTCATGGTGATACATGAATAGTCGAGTTTTTAATTCGTTTTCCTTAGTTATTTATTATTATTATTATTATTATTATTATTATTATTATTATTATTATTATTATTATTATTATTGTTTTAAGTGAAAATTCGTAAATCATGGTGATACATGAATAGTCGAGTTTTCATTTCATTTTCTTTAGTTATATATTCATGGTTTTAATTGAAAATTCGAAAAGTCATGGTGATACATGAATAATCGAGTTTTTAGTTCGTTTTCCTTAGTTATTTATATATTTATTATTATTGTTTTAAGTGAAAATTCGAAAAGTCATGGTAATACATGAGTAGTCGAGTTTCAATTCGTTTTATTTATTTATATATTCATGTATTATTATGGTTTTAATTGAAATTCAAAAAGTCATGGTGATACATGAATAGTCGAGTTTCAATTTGTTTTCTTTATTCAGTTATTATCTTGGTTTAACTGAAATTTCAAAATGTCATGGTGATACATGAACACTCTATTTTCAATTTGATTTTACAGTTTATAGTAAGTGTGTATTGGGATACGAAAATCCATCGTGGTTCATGGATATTCTGATTTCAAATATGATATAGTTTTAATTTTATTATTTATGAAATTCTTATTGAAATGCGAAAACCCATGTTGGGTCACGGACATTTCAATCTCGAATTCAAATTTTGCTTCATGTGATTTTATTTTATTTATTTTTATGATTCAAATTAAGATGTAGTGTTTATTTTGGTTGGTAATTCGAATTTCATATTTACGTCCCATATCACAATAATCATTTCCTCTTCGCAACATGTCTTCTCATTTTCCTCGACTTCGCCCTCGAAACTCAACCCGTAAAGTGGCAGCCCAAATTTTCAAGCAATAGGCAGTCGTTATCCCGACCATGATGACCAAAATGCATCAAAACTCATCAACACCAACCACAACAACAAGCAAAAACACCAAATCTATGCCCTAACTAATCTAAAACTTAACACAAACCCAATATACCCAAAGCCAACCCAACAAAAAAAAAGCCCTACACGGAACACACAACCTTTGTATAACTCGTTTATACGTCACCACTCGATCACCTCATAATATCAATATGCTTTCCACGACTCATTACTCAACCATTTACCACACATTATGTTTTACCATATGCTCATGTTGCGAGCCTACTACATTATATTGACCCAAGCACACCAACAATGCTCAGGAACGCCTAACTTGTGTTTTGCCATGCAACACTCTAAACCGCATTCCCTAGCCACCTGAAGCTCACTCTTAGCCTTGCGTCAACACTTAGTCATTTCCTACTCATCAAACATACTTATTATTTTTTTAGACCACACATGTTTCTCCGCATTCATTTATTTTATGAACACATTGCACTTATAATTTAAAATCCTCGACTATTTTAAAATAGCTGATTCACAAGTATTTAATCAAGTTGATTTTCTTCAAAAATACTTTAAGTCAAATCAAATGGTTTATTATTATTATTATTATTATTATTATTATTATTATTATTATTATTATTATTATCAATGTTATTATTATTATCATCACTATTATTATTACTATTACCATTATTATTATTTTTTTATATGATATTTTCCAAAGTTAAATGAAATCTTTAAATAATATCTTTTGTTTCAAACAAGTCCTAAGCTCATGAGACTATTATATTATCACTATAAAATTTCTATCAAAACGAGACATTTTATTTGACGATTCTCTCTAAAGTTTTCATAGGACACCACTAAAAGGGAATCCTTTATTTTACATAAAAATTTTTCATAAAGTTCGCAAGCCTTAGTACTAATTAAGGACTTTTATTTACCATAAAGAAATTATAACTTTGAATTATAAAAGCATCACGTTTGCGACCGATTTTCACGAATTAAAATGAATGTTAAAAATCATTTTTCTTCCCCTCTTCCTCAACGCCAACGAGTTTTAGTTAACAAATCATGGCACCGCCCTCACCCTAGCCTTTATACCTCAAACCCACATACCTTCAAGAAGACAAGATCACAAGCTTCGTTTTGTTTTTCTTTAACTTCCTCTCCATGCATTTTTTTATATATAATTCTATATGGATATAATAGAAATAATATTATGTATCTAATTTCTTCGAAGGTTTTTATGAAATTTGTATTTGAGTTTGGTTATTTATTGATTGTTGACATATTTTCGTTCATGTTTACTCTTAAGCACGAAACACACAAGTACATTGCATCATTTATAATACATATAGTCGCTTTTTCGAATTGGTATACTTTTGTTACCTCAATCTCGCGGTCTATGATCGATTTCCCATGAGCGTAATCGTTTAGTGGAAGTTGGGACTATGAACATGGTTGTGTACGTATTTATCTAATAGAAACCGTATTTCTACCTTTGGCTATCCATTACCGGTTACCTCTAAACGGATTCATTTATTTATAACCAGGACTATGATTATAGCTATCTAGTAGAAGTCACATGTTCATTTTATATTTACTTTACATGAAATGTTTTGTTTATTTGTTTGGTTGTTTTCCCGCTCAATATTTTATCAAACCATCTTGTTATTCATGATCTTAATGTTTCATCAATTTGAGTCTAATGTTTTACTTTGTTATTCTCAATCTCGAAGTTTCAACTGTTCACTTTGTTATTTATAATCTCAATGTTGCATTTATTCATGTTTACACTTTATTTTATATGAAATTTTCACTTGTTTAGCGTGTCATTATTGACAAAAAAAAACTTAATCTATTTTGATATTTTGACGACAAAAGTGTCGTTTATTCTTGAAATCAACGTTGTATCGACTTATTTGTTTATATGTTGTTAGTCACCCAGCTATTCTCGACCCACAATATTCCATTTATTTATTGCGATGTTCATGGCTTTAATGTTTCATTCATTATTTTTATCATTTTGTGTTACTCAAGAGATTCGCTTATTTCATTTTAACTTCAATAGTTTGTTTTCGTTATAAACCTCAATAACATCAGTTATATCGTTTCAACCTTAATAACATTATTTATTTTGTTTTAAACCCCAATAGCATCGTTTTATTTTGTTAAACTTCAATAGTTTAGTTTATTAATTTTTACCTAATATTACCACGTAATCCTTAACCCCAAGGGTTTGTTTATATATATTTTTTTGTTAGTTTTGATCCTTATAGTTCATTGTTCTTGATTTCCAAGTTTTCATATAAGAATTTATTTATTTATCTTAAAACCCACACATTGGGACGGATTATGTAGACCATCCGACGATAAAGGTAATTATGGGTCGACACGTAATTATCAAAGTCCTCGCATGGAAAACATAATAAGTTCGGTTGTGTGGAGTACCTCGGAACTTAGAATGATTTTGGGAAACGGGACAAATGCAGTATGATAAGTGCATGGTGGATACGCCGCTGGTACATCCTATATATAAGTGCTCTTGCCATACATTCCATTTGTGGCGTTTTTTTAAGTCATTCAAAGATCAATGTTATTAATTTATTTATTTAATGATTTTATTTTTTCATATATATATATATATATATATATATACATTTGGTTAAAACTTTTAACAACTCCATGTATTAGTGGTTTTCTTTTTTATTTTTAATTTAATTTCGAGACGAAATTTCTAAAAGTTGTGAATCTTGTGACATTCGTTATTTTTGAAAGCCAAAAACCCGACCCATTTTAAAATTTCGACATCTTTCGGATCTTCATTTATTAATAAAATGGTGAATTGCTTTTGTATTTACGTTCATGATGTTGTTTAGGTTTATAATGTTGTCTTATTATTTTTGATGTTACAAATTTAATTCTTAGTATTATATTATCTTTCTTTAATCAATTGAGTCAAAGACATTAATGGGTTTAAACCTTCAATTAGTTAAAATCCATGATTTCAAGTCTTATGACTAGCCATCAAATTAACTCACCTTATCTTGTTATTAAGGATTTTGAGCCTATATAAAGCTCACTCATTCTCTACATTCCTTGCACAACTAATTTACAATCAAAATCATTCAAACTTGTCAATTTCTCTCAAGTCTCAAGTTTGACTTTCAAAATACAATTGCTCAAGAATTATTATTTTCCTTTTCTTTTTGATCAACTCCCCGGGTAATGTTTATTTCTTATCATTACACATAACGATTGTTTCCATGATGACAACGCAAACGACATTCATGGAGACGTATCATCCTTCGTAATCGGCTCGCTTATGTTCGGTTTATGAATTTTATGTTTAAAAGTCAACTTTTATTTTTACAAACTAATAATCAAGAACAAAATTTTTTTTACATACAACTTCATCCTTTTCAAATTATGTTACTCACAAACCCGGCTCAATAACCGGGTTCGTGTATGTATACGTTGTTTATCTTCCATTTATTTTGGAAAATCATTTAATCTAGCGTATAAGTTATTATTGGCGTGTAAGTAATTCTGGCGTGTAAGTTCCTTAGTGTATAAGTCCTCCTTGGCGTATAAATATTTCCTTAGCGTATAAGATCCTTCCAATGTAAAACACATAAGTCCCATAGCGTATAAGTCATACATACACGTTGCATGCATACATATACGTTTATATACACATATACGGTACATACATACATATACGCTTTCATACATACATGCTGCAAGAATACTTATACGTTAATAATACTTTTACGGTACATACATACATATACGCTTTCATACATACACGCTGCAAGCATACTTATACAGTTCATAGACTTATACGGCGCCAACTTATACGGCGCCAACTTATACGCTACGTAGACTTATACGGTGTATACGTTCTGTTCAGCTCCTTATTACGTGTTTTTAAGGTTTTCTTCGATTTCGGCGTCGTCAGCCGCCGTTAACCACCATGGATGATCAGGGTTTGATCATTTATGACCCAGGTAGCTTCGGGGTGTCTAGATCTGAGCTAAGGGCCCTTAAGCTCGTTTTTGATTGATTAAACATTCGAAATAAGCTAGGTCTAGATCCAAACGACTCATACTGCATCCCGGGGCTGCAGTGTCGGGTTCTAATATGTTGGGTGGGTCAGCTGAGATAAATGATTTCTTACCTATGGTTGGTCTTGGATCATTGAATATATTAGAGTAGAGAGTGTCTTGCTTAAGTGCTTGTTTTTGATAGTGTAGGCTATGGTGTAGAATGGATGGAAAATGGAAATGATTAGGGTTTAATGGGTATTTATACTTCTTAAGCCCATGAACCTTAGGCCCATCTTTGCTTTTTAGTTCATAATTAATTTCTATCTATTAAAGCCCACCATCATTTTACCTTATTATTATTTCATTATTTCTCTACTAACTCAAATTAATTCTTCCATCTCAATTAATATATTAAATATTACTCTAGGAAATTTCGAGATGTTACATCAAATAGGAAACATTTACAAGTTTTACAAAGTTACATAATAGATTAGCAAAATTAAGTACATTCATCCATTACAAAGTTTACATAGTTACATTAGAGATAATAGACTATGTCAGCAAAGTATACTTTTGAAGCTTTAGGGTGGCAAAAGATTAACATAATGGTTCGAGGTGCTTGTTAGATGCTATTAACCAAATCTTCCTGGCCATTGTTTTTCCTATTTAGGGGCTTTCTTGCTTGGACTTATTTGCTTGATTTGCTTGTGTTACCGGAGAAGGTTAATAATATGTGTGCAAGTATTTGAGTCGAACTCCCAATGGATGCTTGACACAATTCGAATATGCAGCAACATAAAAAAATTGTAAGCATTACAAAATCACTTGTTTTTATGAAATCAACTGGCGACACCAAACGCATATGATTAATGAAGGAATACACTGTTTTAATTAATAATAAAGCATAAAAGAAAGAGGACTTACTAGGTTCTAATGCTATTCTTAGTATCCATGTAGATTTCTTTATGTTTCAATATATTTACTCACAAAGTTCCTCATAAGTTAGTAATTTATTACGCCTCATTTGACAACCCATTTTAAGCCAAACCTTTTTTTACCCATTACCCAATCAGCCCATATCCCAAGCTAGAGTGAAAAACCATTGTCTAATAACCTATATGAATAAAAACCTTGAAAACTTTAATCTGCCATTTATTCAATAGCGATGAAACCACGTTAACTAATATTTTAATTGTGTACACTGTTTGGACAGCTTACAGCTTCTAAACACCCGCCAAAATTTCCAAAATTCTTAGTTAAAACAACTCTTATAGAAAATTAAACATTTTAATGGATTTCTAAGTACTGCAATAACTTATAGGTTTGTCATTTTGCATTTAATTGGCCCAATTTTAGATTCTAAAAATTCAGCTTATACCTCATTTATACCATCAGCAGGACAAAGATTTTGTTTGCAACACTTGCAAAAGTCAAACATATTAGTCAAATTTGCACTGTAACCTGTTACACCCCAATCTAAGGTAGAAATGTCGGGGCACGAACTGATTACTCACAAGGTAGCATCATACAATTTAAATATGACAATATCCAATTTATGTATTTAAATTTAATCAAGTACACATTGTCTCAACTTGTAAGGCCCCGGCACCGGTGCCTTACTTGGACGTTGGATTTACTCATAAACACAGTTCTAAATATCAGAGTTAATCAAAACTTTTCGCGGAATATAAAAACAACAAAAATTCATTACAAAATATTAAAATATTATCTTTATACTTTCAAATTATCATAACATAAAACATCGAAGCGCTTCTTCACTAGATGCCAGTCAGCTCAGTCTATGCCACGTGTCCCCCTCAAGCCTGCTCCTTCATTCTATTTGCCTACATGCATACTAAAAGTCAGCTACGTTGAGTGAGTTCTAGTTAATTAGGCAACATACATTACATTCATATATATATATACATATATATATAGGTTTAAGTTCAGGAGAGAAATGAGATTATTGCGAGAAGTCATCTCAACCAATCACATAATTTCTTTATTGAGTTAAGTGCCATTTTAGTACCTGTGGTTTACTCAATTACGCAACTTAGGTACCGTTTTTGAATTTTATGCAAATGGCTACTTCACGTTTTCAAAACTTGCCATTTTAGTACTTTTTTCTAACCCCGTCTATCACCGAGGGCTTTTGTGCAAAAATTATTAAAACTTGAATATAAGTCTTCTGTGATGTTGTCTTCCTGAACAAGTTTGGCTGCCGCTAAAATTTTCCGGCGAGCTTTCAAACGCAACAACAGCAATACACTTCAAACGGTTATCACCGTCGGTCACCATCCAACACCACCGTCTTCAAGGCAACACGGAAAGCAAACGGCTAACATAGAAAGGAATCGGCAACTTGATTCCACAACTTTTACATCCTATTTAGATTCGTGGCGGAACCCTAGAGTTGCAGGTTTCCGTGAAGGGGGGTTCTTGTCGGAGCCGTTGAAAAAGCTTGTAATTCAATGTTTGGAAGTTGTTTTAAACAATCCACAATTCAACAATACTTGTGAAGATCGATTGTTTGATTGCTAAATGCTCGATTGTTCAATTTAATGAGACATGTATTGAGTCGGTGGTGGGTGGGTTTGATAAGTGGTTCAAGTTGTGGGTGGCGGTTAAGTGGACAGAGGGTGAAGTGAGGACTGTGGAATAGGCAGTTGGACTAGGGTTTTGAGTTGGGCTTTTCGATGGACAGAGCGTGGCGGGTTGTGTGGAGATGAATCTCGCCGGAGTGAAGTTTATTTTTTTTAATTCTTATTTTTTAAAACCTTTTATACCTTATATAAAAGGGAAATAGTTTAAAAGAAAATATGAAATAAATAAAACAATGTAAATTACCAGTATACCCTGACTTAACAGATAAAAATAGACGGAGTTAGAAAAATGTACTAAAATGGCAAGTTTTGAAAACGTGAAGTAGCCATTTGCATAAAATTCAAAAACAGTACCTAAGTTGCGTATTTGAGTAAACCACATGTACTAAAATGACACTTAACTCTTTCTTTATTATTTTCAATTTATTTAATCACGAGGGTGTATTAGTAATTTATCTACTTTTGTTATTTTGGTAACTAATAACTATTAATAGGAAGTTACCAATAGTTATTATTTTATTTTATTATGTTTTATTACCTTTGTTAATTCTTAGTTTGTTTGCAAACTAATTAATGATTCTGCTAACAATACCAGAATAATATAAAATAGCGTTATGCATATTCAATATTTTGAAATTATCTCGAATATAAGTTACTACCTACACAACCAATAACAATCCCTACACAGCCGCATAGCTACTACCTACACAGTCAGTAATGATCCCTACACAGCCAATAACAATCCCTACACCAGCTACATGGTAGTGTACATAGTTAGTACCTACACAACCAATAACAAACCCTACACTAGCTACATAGTTACTATCTATACAACCAATAACAATCCCTACTACACAACCAATAACAATCCCTACATAACAACATAGTTACTACTTTACACAACAATTAATAATCCCACACAATACTTAAAACTAATATATGTACTCCACAATAATCATGATATCCTACATAACAGATAAATTTCAAACACGTGTATTATGTAGATTTGCATACACAAATATCTTGAATTTCTACACCTAATATTGTAGAAGATACCCCCACACATTTGTAGTTAAAAAGGTCTAGATACACAAATAACCTGAAGCATGCACAAGTATACAAAAATATAATCATACTCTATGTATATCATATTTTAGTTAATACATTAACACAACCTAGCACTATATAATATAATCAAACGTAAAGTAAAGTGCTAAAAACATAATTTTGGATTCCATGATACCAAATAGATGAAATTAAGACTATAATGATATTTGAGATTGAGGCTATAATTTGAGGGTATTTAATTCATTAATTGTGATCTGCACGTTTGTTTTGAATGATGCTAAACCAAAAATATTAAAACACCCTTTTTGGTATTAAAGTTCATATTTATGGGATATAAAAATTACAAGAATACCATTTTAAATAATGACCATTGATCAAACAAAATCAACAGATGAGATTTATTTCTCGCACTTCTCGCAGTAATATCATTTATCTCCTGAACCATCCCCTATATATATATATACACACGTATCCGTAGATACATATTACATACTTAACCTGCTTCTTTCATTCATTCATACATACATACATACATACATACATTCTTACACTTTCATACTTTCGTTCTTTCATACTTTCATTCTTTCATACTTTCTTGTTTTAACTTACTTATACATACATAATCATCTTTACGTTCTCAAGAGCCTTTCGCCCTTTAACCTCACAGATATTATTAGGGTCTTTTCCCTACATTCGTAGATATTATTAGGGTCTGTCCCCTACATTCGCAGATATTATTAGGGTCTGTTCGCTTCATTCGCAGATATTATTAGGGTCTGCCCCTACATTCGTAGATATTATTAGGGTCTGCTCCCTACATTCGGAAATATTATTAGGGTCTGTTCCCTTCTTAACCATACAACCATACAATCATACATACATTTCTTTATATATATATATATTATACTTTCATACATATTCTCAACATTTTCTATATCGTTCTTGTATATCATCTATAAGGCATTCACATATCATACACTTACCACTCAAGGTAAGTGTATTAATTAATCAAATCGAGTATGCACACAATCCCGAAAACATAACAAGGAAATGGGGCTAGAAACTCACATGGGTCCCGCTTCTTTCGGAATTGATTGTAACATATTTCTTCAGTTGGGCACGGCTAACTGTATAATAATTATAAGTATTAATTAACTACCTCTAACTATATCATCTAATCGGATCATCATTCTAATCGAATCACCATTATAATCGAATCACAATTCTAATCGAATCACAATTCTAATCGAATGACAGTTCTCATGATAGTTCTAATTATATAACCATTCTAATCGAATGAACATAGGGCTGTGCAAAGTAAAAACCCGACCCGACCCGAGGACTGACACAACAGGAATTCAAAGACCGAAGACTGAACCGATTGAAATGATCGGGTATCGGTCTTGAGTATAGTCGGTCCTCGGTTCTTTTCACATAGGACCGAAACCGAAATTTACCTTCACTATTTCAATCGATTATGTTATGTATCAAGCATATTAGACCTAGATACAATTCAATTGCAGCTCCAATGAATTGACAGATGATTACACAAACAGCTTGGGATATATATCAGGTAAATTTTGTTAATTTATGTTCATGCTAGATTATCATTTTTTCAAAAAATCGAAGTATATGTTGAATTTGGTCCATGATTCTTCATTTTTAATTGATTAGTACAATATGACTTCTCAATTTTGGTGGTTAATTGATCGCTGTAGGCTTGATTTATTGTTAGATTTAGCATGCCCTCCAACTGTTTGATGAAATGTCTTAATGAAAATGTTTGTGATTATTGTTGTTTCCTGATTATTTGATTAACACTTATATATTAAGATGCAATGAACTAATTACTAATATAACTAATTCAGCAACGAAACTAATGAAAATTGAAGTTCTTGTAAGATGTAATGAACTATGTTGTCTTTTGGTTCAGATGCTAATTAAGTCATTCATGAAAGAAATCGAACTAGCTTACTTCATAAGGTATGTCTGCCAAGTTACGTCATCACTTTTGTATTTATAAAATCAGCTTTGTAGAAGATCTAATATGCGATTTTTCACACCGAAGTTGAAAATTATGATAACGTTAGCAATGAATTTTCTATTGATCTAATACAGTATATAAATTCAAAGGAAAGATTTTAAGAAAAGTAAGTATTTTAAGTAATAATAGAACATTATTATAGTTTCATATCAAATTGATACTTGTGTTGAAGATGATGTCGATTTCCCAAATTTTACCATCAAGAACGAACCTAACGAACTAACTTTATTGATCGAAGCATGTATTCACATCATTTAAAACCATTATACACATAATTAATTAAAACAGTTTAATTAATATCTTGTAAAACCAATAGTTGATTACTTTTGCTCTTGAAAGAAAGCTGCTCAAAATCAAACTTTGATTCCAGCACTGTGTTGTTATTTTTTGTTTTTATGTTGTGTTAATTTTATTTGTAAACAGGTATTATGATAATTATCAGTTTCTATTTTTAATAGGTTAAAAGATTAAAGTCTAAAAGGAAAGGAGATCATCATCAGCATACAGAGCACACTAATATGGAAACCAAATGCAAATATGGAAACCAAATAAGTGTTTTATTTTAATTGATTACATAATTTCGGGTCAGTCCTTAAATAGTTCGGTTAACCCGGATCTTGGCCCGATACCCGACCCGAAACCGAATTGCTATGAATATCTGATCCGATGAATAACCGAATTTTAAAGTGCAGGTCCGGGTTTCGGGCTTTTTCGGTCCGGGTTATCGGGTTTTTTGGTCCGGCCCTATTTATGCACACCCCTAAATGACCATTCTAATCGAATGACAGTTCTAGTCGAATGACAGATTCTAATTGAATGGCAGATTCTAATCGAATGACAGATCCTAAACGAATGGCAGATTCTAATCAAATGACGGATTCTAATCAATGGCCGATTCTAATCGAATGGAGGATTCTAATCGAATAGAATTCGATTCGATTACTTTCCATTTGAATATGATTTTAGCCCCATCATTTTCCATCCTACTTTTCGACTTGTTTTGCCTGTCTTGAATAATAAATGAGCCTTGGACTTTAACTATATTGTTTCTTTGCACTAACTTGGTTCAAACGTTACCCTTTTGTCCCGTTTCATTCCAAACAACTTTTTTATATTGAAGTTTACATTTTTCTCACATGATAGGGTCCGATTTACTATCATGCCAAGTTTCATGCAAAACCGACTTCATTTACCCGTCATTTTCACGAACCGAACACTACTCGTTTTACCCGAAACGAACCAACCAACCCATTTACTAGCAAGTTCATTACTTATAAATAATCGTGACCCGTTCTATTATCCTACCAATTTTCATGCAAATCCGTACACGAAAAGTAAACCTTTTTAACAAAAATGTACCTTTGAGGTTTATGTTCAAAATCACTCGAATAGACCAAAACCATATCCAACGAACTCGGAATTGAGTGATTCAAGCGGCCACGGAACCGTCTAACCCCAATCTACAAACCCATCAGCTCACCGCTTCCAGAAAACGCTGTTGTATTCGCTAGAAAAGTTGAACAGTCGCAGAAAAATTCCATTTTTAGCTGTTACGGTTTTTCTGATAAAAACCGGATTTTCCGACCTCTGATTAAATATCTGATCGGTGGGAATCTTCAATTATATGCCATGAATACTCAGTTAAAATTTGAGACCGATCTGATGGTTAGATATTCAGGAATCATCGTGTCTTTGTGGGTTGTTTTCTCAAAAGTGAAAATTTGGTAAAGAATGAGTTGGAGGCTAGGATGTGTATGAATGAGACGGTGACTACATTTATAGGAAGAGGTTAGACTTTCATGTTTAACTTTTCATCTAATGACACTTATTCCCCTTATACTTTAGATAATTAAATTTATCTTCTATATTTCATTTAATCCCCGATTCATTTAAATATTAAATGAAATTTGGGATGTTACACAACTTGTTACAAATAAATCCAAAAAATACAAATAAATCAAACTAGTTATCTTCTAATATATAATCTAAAGACAATCTATGTGATCTTCAATCTTCACTTCAAACCAAAGATTAACTTGCAATATATATATATATATATATATATATATATATATATATATATATATATATATATATGTAACATCACGGAAAATATCGAGCCAAAAATGTCAAGAATCAAAGTTAAGGGACCAATTCTGTAAATTTCCAAACTCCAGTGGCTTAAATGGAAAATCTGTCTTCTTGACCCATCGTGCTACGCGATGGATCAAGAGAGACCTCCATCGCGCATCGCGATGGAGTGTCTGACACGCAGTGACACGTGTGCCACGTGGCACACGGTGACAACGTCTGCCGCCACGTGTCACCACGTGGCAACACGTTCACCACGTGGCGCGGCGCCTGTCACGTGTCACCACGTGGCAGGTCTACCCTGTGACTAGGCAAGCCTACATCGCGCTACGCGATGGGCTTGCCAAGGAAGAGAAAGACTCACAGACGGTGTTGGAAGCCGATCCCATTGAAAAGGTGAATACGCCCCACTTTTATAAACTTATTTGCAAACAAATCAAACGTGTTATGTGTAAAACTTTACATGAGGCTACGTGTCTCTAAAAACATTGTAAATGAGAGTATAAGCCTAGCCCTCAGGCTGTGGTATACGTTTGACTGGATCCTTTCATATATGGAATGCGGTGGGCACATCTCACCACGCTTGGTCACGACCTCCAGCCAGGATGGGCCGGACCTAAGTTACGTCCGAGTGAGACTGACCATGTGTATATTTATGGTACCTAAGTTATGTCGAAACGCTGCGGTGTTTTGCTGAGGTGACCTAGTGTAGAGACTCGAGTTTATAATGATTATTTAACTTAATTATTCCTAAGCCAAGATGGGCTGAGGCTTACGTGGTCTCGAGGGGTGATTAAGCGAAGAAAACATTTTTAGCGTCAGCATATTCACCAGCATTCGTTGCTGACGTATTTTATAACATTTTGCATGTAATCAAGATTAGAGCTTGTGAAGACGAAGAAGCTCAAGAATCCGATGGCTCGGATGATTTTGTTTAAATATTAAAATATGATGCTTTCGTAAAAACTTATAAACAAGTAAACTTAAAACGAGACTTTCGTCTCGTCTTTTGTAATGTAAATATTTATAATTTCGATCCTCATGTTTTTATAAAGTCTTCCGCTAAATAACCCGCAACTCTGATTTATTTACAAATATGGTACCAACTGTCGATCACACTTCTACGCCTAAGATGGGGGTATGACAGGTTGGTATCAGAGCTATCGATCTTAGCAAATTGGGTATCATCAAACAATACCCAAGCTTCGATCCAAGCATAGGAAATTAATTGTTATTTGAAATAGGGATAAGATTGGTTGGTAACCCTTTCTTTCCCTCTCCACATTCTAAACCACCCACCAAAGATGTCTTTCAAGAAATTAATGGAATATTATGATAATGAAGCAAGAAGAGCAAGGAAGTATTACAAATTCCCAAAGGACGTTATGAGTAAGGACTACTTTGAATCATTCTTCAATTCCAATGAGGGACATGACCAAAATCCCAACCCAAGTCCAATCTACCATCTAGATAACACTCCACATCAAGTATACCAAGCACCAAGGCATTCTAGCTACCATCCAACAAGCCTACCCATGTATCAACCATCCGAAATACCCACGTATCATCCTACTGAGATCCCTACCTACCAACCGACAGAAGTTCCGCCATATTACCCATCCGGAGGTCAAACACATTTACCACCAAATCCTCATCCTTCATATGCTTTCCTCTCCAACTTACCAATCAAGGAGGAACCAAAATCTCCCTCATCCGACTGGATGCAATGCCACTCCGATCAACGAAGGTGGCATACCGGCACTTCAACTATGGATTCTGCTGATTCTCACATCAACAAGGAAGGGCCATCTCACAAGCCCAATATGAGAGTGACGATGCCATACGAGAAGATTCACATGCCGGCAATGACCGAAAAGGAACCAGAAGAAGAACCAGAAGAGGAAACAGACCCCGAGGAGGAATATCCTGACAATCCAAATGAAGTAACCACACCAATGGGAGAACAACACTCAACTCCAAGCTATGGTTCTGTCGACCCATATATGCAATTCCTCCATGAACTCATGGGTAAGGCGTCATCAAGTTTTCCACCATACCAAGGTGAGATTCCATCCATTGAAGAACAGGCCAATGAAATTCGTGAACAAAATGAAGCAGCCGATGCATTCTTCAACTATCCCTCCGATGTGACAACTTCTCCGTATCCAAACCCGAAGAACCATTATGACATCGTGATTATGGGTTACCGCGACCCACCTCCAAGGTATGGATACCCGAATGAGATACCGCAATCACAAGAGGGGCATTTGGACCGAGCCTTGCACGAAACTGATGACTTTAGGAAGAAAATTGCTTTGGATGAGAAGAAAAAGAAGAAGATAGGGGACAAGCTTCTTCGAAAATGTAACAAGTTGACGAAGGTTGTGAAGAAATTCATGAAGGATTGAGAGGATAATGATGATGGCATGTTTTTAAGAGATAAAGTTTACATGTTAAGATAGTTTGTGTGATATATGTAACATATGGTGTAATAAGGATAGGAATTTATATATCGCTTAAAACGATATATAAGTATGTTGTAAAATAATATATACATATTATTTTATGATATGCATATGTATGTGAAATAGATAAACTTGTATATTAAGAAAAGAAATATGTTAAATTTCAGATAAAAAGAAAAAGATTGAAAAATAAAAGATAAGAATGTCTAGACAAAGTGATAACCGAGAGGTTTCTCGGAAAGAAGCCGAAAAACGAGAAGAAAAAGGGAAAGGTCCTGAAAAAGAACAAGAGGAACCAATCCCCGATAAATATATGAATTGTAACATCCTAAAAATTTTAATGATGAATAAAAGAAGTTATGTTTAGTGATTTTGCGTAATTAATTAATATCGAGTAGGGAGCGGGTCTTGGACGTGGATTAATTGAGATGGGTTAAATGAGAATGGGATTTCAGGGATATAAATACCCCCAAAATCCCAAAATATCTTCATTTTCACCAAACTCCCTAACACCCCAAAACACACACACACACCACACGCATACCGCCGCCGGCCGGCCGAGCCAAGGGAAGAGTCGGGCAGGTCCGAGAGAGAGCGATTAGTGTACTAGCAAGTAAACGAGATCCAAACAAGCCCAAAAATGTATGATTCTTGATCTTTGAAGTTTAAAGATCCACGTTTTTTTTAGTGTATAAGCGACCGAAAATGATCGGGAAGCGTAGTGGGTGATATTGAACCATAGCAAGGGTGTTAAAATCGCTCAAAATGCTGGAAAGAAACCGAACAGCGGCTGTCTGGGCAACTTCGCCTGCATCTGGGCAACTTCGCCTTCATAGCGATGAACTTCGCCTGCAAGCTAAGTTCGCCTGATGAACTTCGCCTGCAAGCTAAGTTCGCCTGATGACAACTTCGCCTGAGGCTAAGTTCGCCTGATGACAACTTCGCCTAAAGCCAAGTTCGCCTGATGACAACTTCGCCTAAAGCTAAGTTCGCCTAAGGTTTAACTTCGCCTAAAGCTAAGTTCGCCTAAGGTTTAACTTCGCCTAAAGCTAAGTTCGCCTAAGGTTTAACTTCGCCTAAAGCCAAGTTCGATTAGGAAGTAAACTAAAAATCTAATGAAAAATGTGTTAAGACAGTTAATGGAAATAAAATTTTTCCAAGCTGACCTGGCAACTCGACCCCAGCCAGGGGCTCTGCCCCTTGGACCCTGTTAGGGGCTGCCGCCCCTAGACCCCGCTTCCAGGGGCGCGGCCCCCGGACCCCCGTTCGTTGTGGATCATATAATGATAGAAATACATTATGAGAAGTGATAGTTAATTGATACGTATACTTGTTATACAGTCAGCCGTGCACAACTGAAGAAAGGAATTACGATTAACGGTGAACATAACCGTGTTCAGGTGAGTTTCTAGCCCCATTCCTTGTTATGTTTTCGGGGCTGTGTACATACTTGATGTGTTGTTAATACATTTATCCTAAGTGATAAGTGTATGCCCTATGTGATATATGTGTTATGTAAGAATGATTGCTTGATGGTACGTGAACGATCTTCGGATATTGCACGTACTGTCAGGTTGTAATGCTATGTATAAGGTAAGTATAATATGAATGCTTATGCGTATGAACGTGATAGAGATAATAAAAGAAGGAAATAATGATGTATGGTCGTATGGTTACGAAAAGGGGTACCGAGCCCTAATAATACTCGAGGTATGATGTATGGTTGTATGGTTACGAAAAGGGTACCGAGCCCTAATAATACTCGAGGCATGATGTATGGTTGTATGGTTACGAAAAGGGTACCGAGCCCTAAAAATACTCGGGGTATAATGTATGGAACGAAGAGGGAATCGAACCCTACTAATATTCGAAAACTAGGGACCAGACCCTTATAATATCTGTGATGTTAGGGACCAGACCCTTATAATATCTGTGATGTTAGGGAATCGAACCCTTCTAATATTCGAAACTAGGGACCAGACCCTTATAATATCTGTGATGGTAGGGACCAGACCCTTATAATATCTGTGATGTTAGGGAATCGAACCCTTCTAATATTCGAAAACTAGGGACCAGACCCTTATAATATCTGTGAGGTTATAGGGCGAAAGGCTCTTTAAAACGTATGATTATGTATGTAAAGAAAGTATGAAGGTAAAAATGAAAGTAAAAGCACTTAAGTGTGTATGAAAGAAAGTTAAGAGGTTAAGTATGAAGTGTAAAGAATGTATTGTATGATTATGTGATTAACTAGAACTCACTCAGCGCAGCTGACTTTTAGTATGCACGCAGGTGAGTAGGATGAGACAGCTGGCTTGAGCGGGGACACATGGCAGAAGAATAAGAGCCTGGCATCTGAAGACTTACGATGTTTTAATTTTAATGTTTTAATGTGAAAGACAAAGGACGTTTTGAGACAAGTTATGAAATATTGTAATGTTTTATGAAAGTTTTATATTCCGCGTAAATGTTTTAATTAACTCTGATATTTAGAACTGTGTTTATGAGTAAATCCAACACGAAAGTAGGGTTACCGGTAACGGGGCCTTACATGAATAAAATCCAACAAATGATTAAAAAGGCTGTTAGGGAAGAATCTGTATTTAGATCACAATCTAGACAAACAAAACATTCACAATCTGAAAATCCTTCTCGCAAATCCGTTACCAAACCCCGTACTAGACCATCTCATAGGGAAGAAAGTGTGCATGAATCGAACGCCGATGGTGGGGTTCGTCAAGAATTCAAGAAACTTAAAATTGGTGGATGTTCGTTCAAGGACTTTAAATACTAAGGGCCGAAAGAATTCCATGGTGATAAAGGAGCCATCACAACCGTGAGGTGGCTCGAAGAGATGGTGTCACACCCTCAAAATCCACTAACGGAGTTTTACCGTCAGAGGGTGTGAACTTACAGGATCAGAATCATTAGTTATAATCAAACATCATGTTTAAAGTTTTCAAACCAACAAGACATTAAGTCTTGAATAAAATACGGAAGCGTAAATTTTAAACCAAAAATTTTGTGCCACACAGGACGACTTAAAAACCCAAGTTATTAAGATAAAAATTAAAAGAATTTTTCAAGCGATGGTGTTTAGCGAATGCATGTTCCTATACCGCGCACCCGCCTCGGCTACCTGAGAATAACATACTAAAAGTGTCAACACAGGGTTGGTGAGTTCACATGTTTATATAAATAAAGTGTTTGCGTTTGCCTTTGCGTTTGCGTTTGCATTTACGTTTGCGTTTGCGTTTGTGTTTGCGTTTGCGTTACCAGATAGTGTTAAGTCAATTATATATCAATAGGTAGCTAACCTATCAAGCATGTATTACTAAGTGTTCGACACCGAAGCTGACTGTTTATCAATTGCCTTGCCACCATGTCAACCACGACCATGGTAATGTGTTAGCCAAGATTACACTCACTCGACCTACAGTCGAGTTTAGAGTTGGGTGGGGTTTGTCAAACCCAGTAGTACTACTCAACAGTGACTCGCTATTATCCAAATATTAACCGGTTCGATGTAATGAAGGACTTTGGTTGGTTTGTTTGCCACTTAGCCTTACAAGTGATATATAAAAACTAAACAAAATCTACAGTGTTGGAGTATGTTATCTCCCCCAAATAAAAGCGTTTAAAAAGAGTAAAAAGGGGACGTGAAACTCACTGTTTGCGAAGATAACCAAAAAGATTCGAGAAAGGTGTGCGTCACAGAAAATCCTCACTAGTGTTCTAAAAACAAAAAGGAGATTTTCTAAGCATTGAACTACGAGTGAGTCCCTAGACTCGACACATACAACTTATGCATGAGATGCGTTTCGTGTTCCATTTGTGAAATAAGTGCGACTCGACAAACACGTTGGTGATACGTTACATGTGTGAAAAACTACTTAAGTGTCAAGTATTAACATTGTACATTACTAGCAATTATCCCCCACAAGGGCAATTTGGTCAAAACATAGCAAACATCGAACAGTTATGCACTTTTCATGACAGTTCAAGTAATACAGCAGCTAAATCGTCAAGGCAGATTTTCACTTGACAAGATTACTCTTATTAATATATCCTAACATGTCAAATAAATCACCAAAAATCATCACAGATGAAAACATGAGTTAGGTTTCTAAAAATATTTTTATTATATTTTTATCATATACGGTTTTATCACAATTATCAAAATATCATAGTAAACACACAGCAATCATTATCATATGCAATAGAATGTTATTTGTTATTCCCGTTAAATGACAAATCCAATTAATGCAATACCATTTGGGTTAGATTTCTAACTCAAAATATTAACTTCCAGAAGTGGAACCAACCCATTTGGTCTTGTCGTTTATGAGATATCTAAATCGCAAAACAGCCTAACAGCAGGTCTCCCGAATCATCCTTGCACAACATTTTTGTAAAATAATAAAAACTAACTTTTACACGTCCAAAATTTACAAACTTGGACTTTTCAGAAACTGGACTCGACCTAGTATATTATAGAATCAACAACCACATCAACAAATGTAATTAACATCGAGTTACAGTCATCTAAACACGAATTTAAGAATCTGTCCAGCATCAGTTTTCATCAAAACTCTACATACAATTAGCCTATGAACTAACAATCATGCATGTAACCCTAATTCATCAATAAATAACATATTTAGAACTTAGGGTTTATGATTACAGGTTTAATCATGCAATTAATTGATAGAATGGATTAGATAAAGTGTTTATTTTACCTAGTTAGCTTCTTAATCCTTCGATCAAGCATGAAATCGACTTGTATGCGTGTGTGTGTGCTTGTGGTCTTGGTCGAACAAGAGGAGAGGGGGTATGGGGGACGCCGTGAGAGGGAGGGGGAAAGGGATTAGGGTTGGGTGAATGATTTGTTTAAATAATAATCATGTTACAACTTGCACCCTCAATTTCTATTTAGTTTAATCCTAGCACAAACTATTATTTTTCATCCATAATATAATTTTTATACATGCAAACATGAATCACATATGAACATAACACGTAATTACGTCAAGTACTTGTTTATAATGTTTATTGTTTGTTCACCAACGGTTTGAGTTGACTCGTGTGTGTTTCGAAGAAATTCCGAAAGACTACTTGTGCAGTGATTGTCATGCGTCATTGAAACCTTAATTTAAATGTAATGAGATATGCGTTACAGTTCGTGTGATCTTAAGTTTGAATTAACGGAGTTCGGTTAACGGAGTTAACCTGAAATTGACGGGTGTCACATCATTCCCATGTTGAAAGAATTTTCGTCCTGAAAATTTGAGTCAGGTCACGATGGGTGTCTGAAAAAGGCAAAAATTTTCAGTTTGTCATATCATCCCCTAGTAGGAAGAAATTTTGTCCCGAAATTTAATTCATACGTCCGGTGTATTCTGGCGGTTCGTCAGCTTTCGCGGTTTTTGGTGTTTGGTTAGCCCTTCAAAAAGGTGAGGATACTTTTTCATCATTTGATCCTCGCGTTCCCACGTGAACTTTGGTCCACGTCTCGAGTTCCAACGGACTTTGTCGATGGGGATCTTACTGTGCTTGAGTGTTTTGGTTTCCCAATCCAAAACTTTGACTGGATTTTCGATGAAGCGTAACTGTTCATCAACTTGCAACTCGCCCAAAGGAATTGCTTGTGTTTTGTCAGAAAGGCATTTATTCAAGTTGGATACGTGGAAAACGTTATGTACGCCGCTGAGTTCTGTTGGTAAATCCAATCGGTATGCTACCGGACCAACGCGTTCAGTTATCCGGTATGGGCCAACGTATCGTGGGTTGAGTTTGTTTCGCTTTCCAAAGCAAACTACACCTTTCCAAGGTGAGACTTTGAGTAAAACTTGGTCATCCACTTGGAATTCCAGAGGTTTTTCGACGCTTGTCGGCATAACTCTTTTGGCGACCTCGTGCTGCTGCCATGCGGTTTCGGATTTGGACAATCTTTTCAGAGGTTTCAAGTACTAATTCTGGACCAGTGATTTGGCTATCTCCCACTTCTGCCCAGCAAAGAGGTGATCGACACTTCCGTCCGTACAATGCTTTAAACGGCGCTGCTTTAATGCTTGCGTGGTAGCTGTTATTATACGAAAACTCTACCAAGGGCAAGTGGGGTTCCCAACTTTTTCCGAAAACCAACACGCATGCACGCAACATGTCTTCCAAAGTCTGAATAGTGCGTTCACTTTGCCCATCTGTTTGAGGATGGTATGTTGTGCTCATATCGAGGCCGGTGCCTAGTGCGCTCTGTAGTGACTTCCAAAAGCGCAAAGTGAAATGAGAATCCCGATCAGATATAATTGAGACAGGCACTCCGTGTCTGGACACTACTTCTTTCATGTAGATGCGAGTCAGTCTTTCCATTTTGTCCGATTCCTTGATCGCTAAGAAATGCGCAGACTTAGTCAACCGGTCAACGATCACCCAGATGGTATCGCATCCCGTCGGTGTTTTGGGTAATCCCGTGATGAAATCCATGGAAATGTGTTCCCATTTCCATGTTGGGAGTTTCGGTTTCTATAGTAGACCAGATAGTTTCTGATATTCCACTTTGACTGTTGCACAAGTCAAGCATTTGCTCACGTAGGTGGCAATGTCGGCGTTCATGTTTGGCCACCAGTAAAGTGCCTTTAGGTCATGGTACATTTTATCTGAGCCAGGGTGAATGGAATATCGGGACTTGTGTGCTTCGTCCATCACCAGATTTCTCAAGTCTCCATATCGAGGGACCCAAATCCGGTTTTTGAAATATCGGAACCCGTCCGATTTGGTTTCAAGCTGCTTGTCCATGCCCCGCATGAGTTCTGATGGGTGGTTATCGTCTTTCAATGCTTCGAGTTGAGCATCAAGAATCTGATCAGGTAAGTTGGCGTGAATCGTGAGTTGTAATGCTCGCACCCGTCTAGGCTTATCGGTTTCTTTTCTGCTGTGAGCATCAGCCACTACATTAGCCTTGCCCGGGTGGTACTTGATGGCACAGTCATAATCCTTAAGTAGCTCGACCCAACGACGATGTCGCATGTTCAACTCCTTTTGATCGTAGATATGTTGGAGGCTCTTGTGGTCGGTGTAAATGGTAAACTTGGTACCGTACAAGTAATGCCTCCATATCTTAAGATCAAACACCACAGCTCCGAGTTCCAAGTCATGGGTTGTGTAGTTCTTCTCGTGGATCCGTAGCTGTCCAGAGGCATAGGCTATAACCTTCTCGAGTTGCATTAACACGCAACCGAGACCCTGTATCGATGCATCACAATTCACTTCAAAGTTTTCCATTCCCTCGGGAAGGGCTAGGATAGGGGTGCTACAATGTTTGGTTTTCAACAGTTGGAAGGCAGATTCCTGCGCGTCACCCCAATTGTACTTAGTACCCTTGTGTGTCAGTGCGGTGAGATGTTGAGCAATCTTTGAAAATCCCTCGATGAAACGTCGGTAGTAGCCAGCCAGTCCTAGGAATTATCGCACCACAGTCGGAGTCTTAGGTGCTTCCCAGTTTTTGATGGCCTCTACCTTGCCGGGATCGACATGGATACCATTCTCATTGATCACATGTCCTTAGAAGTGAACCTCGCGAAGCCAAAATTCGCATTTCGAGAGTTTAGCATACAATTGTTCCTTCTTTAGCAATTCCAGGATTAACCTCAGGTGTTTTTCATGGTCGGTCTTGTTCTTGGAGTAAACGAGGATATCATCAATGAAAACAATCACAAACTTGTCGAGGTACGCATTGCATACTCTGTTCATGAGATCCATAAATACAGCTGGTGCGTTGGTTAAGCCAAAAGTCATAACCGAAAACTCATAGTGACCGTACCGAGTTCTGAAAGCCGTCTTTGAAATGTCTTCTTCGCGCACTCTTAATTGATGGTAACCAGATCTCAGATCGATCTTCGAGTTGTTACTCGATCCTTGAAGCTGGTCGAAAAGATCATCAATTCGGGGTAGGTAATGACGGTTCTTGACCGTCACCTTGTTAAGCTCCCGGTAATCGATGCACATGCGGAAAGTCCCGTCTTTCTTTCGAACAAATAAGACAGGGGCTCCCCATGGTGATGAGCTAGGTAGGATGAAACCTTTATCCAACAAGTCTTGTAGTTGAGTGGACAACTCCTGAAACTCCGCCGGTGCGAGCCGATACGGGGCTCGTGCTATGGGTGCAGCACCGGGGTTTAAATCGATTTGGAACTCGACTTGTCGAATAGGTGGGAGTCCAGGCAAATCCTCCGGGAAGACTTCCGGAAAATCTTGCACAATCGGTATGTCTTCGATTCGCTTCTCCTCCGCGGGTTTCTCGACAATATGAGCTAAAATCGCCGGATGACCCTTTCGTAAATATTTATGCGCCTTCATAAAGGTGATGACGCTTGTAGTCATGCCGTTCTTCTCGCCCTGTATCGAGATGATTTCGCCGGAAGAGGTAGTGATATGGACTATCTTGTCGTGACATATAATCTCAGCTCTATTCTCGGATAGCCAGTCCATGCCGACAATGACATCAAAACTATCAAGCGTAAAGGGTATGAGGTCGATATCGAAAGTATGACCTGACAGTTTCAGCTTACATCCCGCTAGTACATGAGTTGTTTCTATAGACTTACCGTCGGCTAATTCAACAGGAAACTTAGCATCTAACGGGGTTGGAGTTAAGTCTAAGAGTTTACTAAAGGCTTTCGATACAAAACTCCTATCAGCTTCAATGTCAAACAAAATAGAAGCAAAACAGTCTTTCACAGGGAGCTTACCGGTAACCACATTCGGATCGCTGCAGGCCTGGCCCGACCCAATGACGAAAGCTCTACCTTTACCACTGCTCCCGCCACTGTTATTGCCTCCATTGTTCTCATTCTGCTTCAGTTTGGGACAATCCTTCCTGTAGTGACCCTCTTGACAACACTCAAAGCACCTTTTCGTCGTTGTAGGCTGTTTAGGAGCACCCTTAGCCGCTAGGTCTCCCCTACAGTCCTTGGCCTGATGACCCAATTTACCGCATCGCAGACACTTGATACGGTCGCATGGGCCAGCATGGTGATAGTTGCACTTGTTGCAGTTCGGGTACTTTCCAGCATAGCCACTCGAACACTGTCCGCCACCATTGTTGTTATTGTTGGAACCCTGATTATTGAAGTTCCGAGCGAGTTCGGGTTTACGGTGGTGTTGTTGCTGTGGAGGGTTCGATGATGAGGACCTGGTGTTGTCAAATTTCCTCTTTCCATTCCCAGAGTTGTTGTTGTTGTTGTTGTCATTGCTTGAGTTGTCGCGAGTTTTAGAGGTGGAACCTCTAGGTGGTAGCGCACCTTGTGCCACTGCTTAATCCGTCAGCTTGTGGGCTATTCGGATCGCTTGCTGAATTGTGTTTGGTTTAGAAGATGTCACCATACCCTGAATCTGGGGTAACAAACCATCGATATACATCTCGATTCTCTTACTTAGCGGATCAACCATCCGCGGGCACATCACCGCCAGCTCATGGGAACGGGTGGTGTAGGCTTCAATCTCAGAACCCACCATCTTCAGCGCCCAAAATTCTGACTCCAACTTCGCGATTTCCTCTCTAGGACAATACTCTTCCCACATCATGTTCTTGAATTCCTCCCAGTTCATAGCATTTGCCAATTCCAATCCAAGAATTTGCACATTAGAGTTCCACCAGGTGAGGGCGGAATCTTGCAATGTTCCAGCAGCAAACTTGACCATGCTGGCTGGTGGACAGTTACACATCTCGAAAGCTGACTCTGCCTTCTCAGTCCAACGAAGGAAACCTATGGCTCCCTCAGTGTTGTCAGATGAATTAGGCTTGCAGTCTAGGTAGTTCTTCAAAATACAGACTCCGGCTTGACCTCCGGCTTGATTCTGAACGTGCGCAGCTAGAGCCGCCGCCGCATGGTCATTCAGTAGGGTTTGGAGTTCTGCTGCGGTTAGGTTAATGTTACCGCGACCACGACCAGCTTTTCTTCCAGACATCTCCCTTCCATCTAGGTGTTATCATTCTTAGATGTCATCGTCTGAGGACACCTCTTAGTGTGTCTCCTCCTCAGCCGGCTCTTCCTCCGGTTCCTCTTCGGGTTCCTCCTCGGGATCTTCCTCGGGTTCTGCTGCATTCGGGGCAATCTGCGCCCCTAGTGTGTCGCAACGGGTTAGAGTTGTCGCTGCAAGGGCTCTTGCACTAAAATTTTGGTCACGCAAATCTATCATCTCTGCTTGCATTTTGTTCATTATCTTCATTTGCTGAACATGAGCATCCTGAACTTCCTTCATGGCTTCGGTCAGGTAGGAAATTTCCTCCTTAGTCTCGGTTCCATCTCTTATCAATCCGGTAACGTTCGCTTTCGTCGAGCGCATAATGCCCACTTCAAGCTCTAAACGATCCGCTCGACTAGACTCGGGGTACCAACTCCAGTGACCATTGTCCTCGTATACGTCTCTCCAGATGGGCGATATTCTTCGATGAGGGGGCTGCTAGTGCCGAGACAACTCGAGGTGGTGATGAGTTGGGTAGCTGAGGTTCCTTTCCGGGGACGCGGGACACCAGGCCGGATGATGATGATGATGGCGTCGACATCCTTACATGATAAGTCATGTATGCTCGTGTATGAGTGAATGAGGTAAAGAGATAAAGAAAACGAAGGACAAAATATAATATATATTTATATATGCAGTGCGTATAATTATAACTAATGGGTCGTTGCGGTTATAGTTTAGTATGCATGCAATTCTAGTTCGCTATAACCAATGGCTCTGATACCAATCTGTCACACCCTCAAAATCCACTAACGGAGTATTACCGTCAGAGGGTGTGAACTTACAAGATCGGAATCATTAGTTATAATAAAACACAATGTTTAAAGTTTTCAAACCAACAAGAAATTAAGTCTTGAATAAAATGCGGAAGCGTAAATTGTAAACCAAAAAGTTTGCGCCACACAGGACGACTTAAAAACCCAAGTTATTAAGATAAAAATTAAAAGAATTTTTCAAGCGATGGTGTTTAGCGAATGCATGTTCCTATACTGCGCGCCCGCCTCGGCTACCTGAGAATAACATACTAAAAGTGTCAACACAGGGTTGGTTAGTTCACATGTTTATATAAATAAAGTGTTTGCGTTTACGTTTGCGTTTGCGTTTGCGTTTGCGTTTGCGTTTGTGTTTGCGTTTGCGTTTGTGTTTGCGTTTGCGTTACCAGATAGTGTTAAGTCAATTATATATCAATAGGTAGCTAACCTATCAAGCATGTATTACTAAGTGTTCGACACCGAAGCTGCTGTTTATCAATTGCCTTGCCACCATGTCAACCACGACCATGGTAATGTGTTAGCCAAGATTACACCCACTCGACCTACAGTCGAGTTTAGAGTTGGGTGGGGTTTGTCAAACCCAATAGTACTACTCAACAGTGACTCGCTATTATCCAAATATTAACCGGTTCGATATATCACTTAGCCTTACAAGTGATATATAAAAACTAAACAAAATCTACAGTGTTGGAGTATGTTATCTCCCCCAAATAAAAGCGTTTAAAAAGAGTAAAAAGGGGACGTGAAACTCACTGTTTGCGAAGATAACCAAAAAGATTCGAGAAAGGTGTGCGTCACAGATAATCCTCACTAGTGTTCTAAAAACAAAAAAGGAGATTTTCTAAGCATTGAACTACGAGTGAGTCCCTAGACTCGACACATACAACTTATGCATGAGATGCGTTTCGTGTTCCATTTGTGAAATAAGTGCGACTCGACAAACACGTTGGTGATACGTTACATGTGTGAAAAACTACTTAAGTGTCAAGTATTAACATTGTACATTACTAGCAATTATCCCCCACAAGGGCAATTTGGTCAAAACATAGCAAACATCGATCAGTTATGCACTTTTCATGACAGTTCAAGTAATACAGCAGCTAAATCGTCCAGGCAGATTTTCACTTGACAAGATTACTCTTATTAATATATCCTAACATGTCAAATAAATCACCAAAAATCATCACAGATGAAAACATGAGTTAGGTTTCTAAAAATATTTTTATTATATTTTTATCATATACGGTTTTATCACAATTATCAAAATATCATAGTAAACACACAACAATCATTATCATATGCAACAGAATGTTATTTGTTATTCCCGTTAAATGACAAATCCAATTAATGCAATACCATTTGGGTTAGATTTCTAACTCAAAATATTAACTTCCAGAAGTGGAACCAACCCATTTGGTCATGTCGTTTATGAGATATCTAAATCACAAAACAGCCTAACAGCAGGTCTCCCGAATCATCCTTGCACAACATTTTTGTAAAATAATAAAAACTAACTTTTACACGTCCAAAATTTACAAACTCGGACATTTCAGAAACTGGACTCGACCTAGTATATTATAGAATCAACAACCACATCAACAAATGTAATTAACATCGAGTTACAGTCATCTAAACACGAATTTAAGAATCGGTCCAGCATCAGTTTTCATCAAAACTCTACATTCAATTAGCCTATGAACTAACAATCATGCATGTAACCCTAATTCATCAATAAATAACATATTTAGAACTTAGGGTTTATGATTACAGGTTTAATCATGCAATTAATTGATAGAATGGATTAGATAAAGTGTTTATTTTACCTAGTTAGCTTCTTAATCCTTCGATCAAGCATGAAATCGACTTGTATGCGTGTGTGTGTGCTTGTGGTCTTGGTCGAACAAGAGGAGAGGGGGTATGGGGGACGCCGTGAGAGGGAGGGGGAAAGGGATTAGGGTTGGGTGAATGATTTGTTTAAATAATAATCATGTTACAACTTGCACCCTAAATTTCTATTTAGTTTAATCCTAGCACAAACTATTATTTTTCATCCATAATATAATTTTTATACATGCAAACATGAATCACATATGAACATAACACGTAATTACGTCAAGTTCTTGTTTATAATGTTTATTGTTGTTCACCAACGGTTTGAGTCGACTCGTGTGTGTTTCGGAGAAATTCCGAAAGACTACTTGTGTAGTGATTGTCATGCGTCATTGAAACCTTAATTTAAATGTAATGAGATATGCGTTACAGTTCGTGTGATCTTAAGTTTGAATTAACGGAGTTCGGTTAACGGAGTTAACCTGAAATTGACGAGTGTCATAGATGGAGACGATCGTGATTACAAGCAAATGTTCTGATGAGGAGAAGATTCAGTACTCTACCTTGATGTTCAAAAGTGAAGCGCTAGAGTGGTGGAATGCGTTAATCTTGAGTATAGGAAGGGGGGTGATGTATAGTTTGACATGGAATGAGTTCAAGGAGTTGTTAATGTCGAAATTCTGTCCGATGCATGAAATGGACCAAATCCAAACGAAATTATTGACTCACAAGGTTATTGGAACGAACCTTCATGAGTATAACACGAAATTTCACGAATACTGTCGTTTGGTTCCCCAGCTGGTTACCCCTGAATCCAGCAAAGTTACACGTTATATATGGGGACTACCACGAGAGATTCGTGACATGGTGAGGTCACACTTGCCACAAACCGCTGACTCTGCGATGGAGTTAGCTGGGTACTTGATGGGCGGAATGATCCGCAATAAGGAGGAGGATAAGAAGGTCGTAACAACACACGACTCAAGGTAAGGAGGAGACACTCGTTTCAAGGGTAAAGGAGTTAACCAATGAAGGTCTGGATCCAATCTCGGCATCCCTCAATGCAAAATTTGTAAGAAATATCATAGGGATAGATGCAACTTTGCTCCTCGAGTCTGTGAATCATGTAATCGACCCGGCCACGCAACAGCCGACTGTTGGAAGAGGAAGATGACCTGCTACAACTGCAAAGAAATGGGACATCTCAGTTTTGAATGCCCAAAGAACATGCCCGCGACTGGTGGTGCGGGTGGTAGCGGTCAAAAGAACGAACCCAAGAAGGGCAACACAAGGGTCTTCGTTCTAGACACAAAGAAAGTGGCTAATATGCCGGAAACCATTACTGGTACGTTCCTAGTTAACAATACTTACGCTAGGGTCTTGTTTGATTCGGGTGCCAACTTAAGTTTTATAGATTATAAATTTTGTAGTCTACTAAACGAACCTTTAATCAAACTAAATAAAACTCTAAGCGTCGAGACCGCTAATGGAGAAATCATTAAAATCTCCGAAGCTTTAGAAGACGGAAAAATCTTATTAGCCGGTTACGTTTTGCCTATTCAATTGCTACATATGACTCTTGCGGGTTTTGACGTTGTATTGGGTATGGATTGGTTATCCGACAACCATGCTCGTATCCTCTGCAATAGCAAAACTGTTGAACTTCATGCCCCTGATAAATGAACTATTCGAATTGAAGGAGATAAAGACGCTAGCCGAGTTAGCCTAATCTCCATGATAAGGGCTAACAAATGTTTAAATCAAGGATGCTTAGCATTCATGGCCTACGTCACCGAGGAATCAATGCCCAAAGAAATCAAAGACGTTCCTGTTGTTTCCGATTATGCCGATGTAGTTCCCAACGAACTTCCTGGCATTCCTCCCGATCGTGAAGTAGAGTTTAGGATCGATCTCATTCCTGGTACCGTTCCGATCGCCAAAGCTCCATATCGTCTCGCGCCAACCGAGATGAAGGAACTGAAGAAACAATTGGACGAGTTTCTCGAGAAAGGTTTCATACGACCAAGTTCATCACCATGGGGAGCGCCGATATTATTTGTCAAAAAGAAGGACGGATCCATGCGTATGTGCATCGACTACCGAGCTCTCAACAAGGTTACAATCAAGAACCGTTATCCACTTCCTCGAATCGATGACCTTTTCGATCAACTTCAAGGTGCTAGCTTCTTTTCTAAAATTGATCTTCGTTCCAGCTATCACCAACTCAAAGTTCAATCCGAAGATATCCCGAAAAAAGCCTTTCGAACAAGGTATAGCCATTATGAGTTCACCGTTATGCCATATGAACTTACTAATGCGCCAGCCGCGTTCATGGATACGATGAATCGAATTTGTAAGCCTTACTTGGATAAATTTGTTATCATCTTCATCGACGACATACTTATTTACTCTAAGTCTAAGGATGATCATGAAAATCATCTTCGAACCTTACTTGAAATCCTTAGGACCGAGAAATTGTACGCCAAGTTCTCGAAATGCGAGTTCTGGTTGCACGAAGTGCAATTTCTTGGTCACATTATCAACGTCAACGGTATTCAAGTAGACCCCGCTAAGATTGAAGCTACCTCAAAGTGGGAGATCCCAAAATCGCCAACCGAGATTCGAAGTTTCTTAGGTTTGGCCGGCTACTATCGAAGGTTCATTGAAAACTTTTCCCGAATTGTTGTTCCCCTAACTTCTTTAACTCGTAAGAACATCAAGTATGAATGGGGAACAAAACAACAAGAGGCGTTCGATATACTCAAACAAAAGCTTACCCAAGCTCCTATACTGCCTTGCCAGAAGGTACTGAAGACTTTGTTGTCTTTAGTGATGCGTATCATTCCGGCTTCGGATGTGTGCTAATGCAACGAAAGAAGGTAATCGCTTACGCCTCTCGTCAACTCAAGGTGCACGAAAAGAAACTATACGACTCACGATCTAGAGTTAGGCGCCATAATCTTTGCATTAAAGATATGGAGGCACTATCTCTATGGAGTAAGATTTATCGTGTACACCGATTATAAAAGCTTGAAACACATCTTCGATCAAAAAGAGCTTTATATGCGCCAACGACGCTGGATGGAAACTCTCACAACTACGATTGTGAGATCATTTATCACGAAGGTAAAGCCAACGTTGTGGCCGACGCCTTAAGTCGTAAAAAGCACGAAAAGCCAAAAAGAGTCAGAGCGTTAAGGTTAGAACTTCAATTTGATCTTATCGACCAAATCAAATCTGCTCAAACTCAAGAGATCAATGAAAACAAGATTTCTGATGAAAAACGTAATGGCACCATTGACTCGTTAGTCAAAGGTGACGATGGTATCCTTATAATGGCAAACCGAATTTGGGTACCAATCATTGGGGATTTGCGTGAAAAGATTATGAACGAAGCTCATAAGTCTAAGTACATGATGCACCCCGGTAGTGACAAAATGTATCAAAATCTCAAGCCAACTAAAGGTGGAATGGGATGAAAAAGGACATCGTTTCGCATGTTGCGAAATGTCTAACTTGTTTAAAAGTTAAGGCTGAACACCAAAAGCCTTCGGGACTGCTACAGCAACCCGAACTTCCCGTATGGAAGTGGGAGTTAATAACCATGGATGTCATAACCAAACTCCCGAAGACGACTCGACAACATAATGCTATTTGGGTGATCGTCGATAGATTAACCAAATCCGCTCACTTCATTCCAATCAGTGAGTCGTACTCAATGGATAGATTAGCGCGTATATATGTGAGCAACATTGTTGCTTTCATAAAGTACCGCTATCTATAATTTCTGATCGAGACAGCCGTTTCACGTCTCATTTTTGGAGAAGCTTCCAACAAGCACTCGGTATGAAACTAAACCTTAGCACCGCCTATCATCCATAAACCGATGGGCAAAGCGAAAGGACAATTCAAACATTGGAAGATATGCTCCGCGCTTGTGTGATAGACTTAGGTGGAAGTTGAGACGACCACTTACCCCTAATGGAATTTTCGTATAACAATAGTTATCACACGAGTATTCAAGCTGCACCATTTGAGGCGTTATATGGTCGAAAATGTAGAACACCCGTGTGCTGGTCTGAAACCGGAGACAATCAATTTTCTGGACCCGAAATAGTCCAAGAAACCACCAACAAAGTTCTTCAAATTCGAGAACGACTTAAGACGGCATGTGATCGCCAAAAGAGTTACGCCGATGTCCGTCGTAAGCCGTTAGAGTTTAATGTCGGTGACAAAGTCATATTAAAGGTCTCGCCATGGAAAGGAGTAGTTCGCTTCGGCAAGAAAGGAAAACTAAGTCCTCGATTCGTTGGACCCTTTGAGGTACTCGAACGAATTGGAACAGTTGCATATCGATTGCGACTACCCGAGGAAATGTAAGGAATACACGACGTATTCCATGTTTCGAATCTGCGTAAGTGTCTAGCCGATGAATTTCTTTCAATGCCATTAAAAGATGTAGAAATTAACGAAATCTTAAAATTTACTGAAAGACCAATACAAATAGAAGATTCGAAAACGAAGAAACTTAAAAGGTAAACTTTGAAAATTGTGAAAGTAAGATGGGACTCACGAAGAGGGCCCGAGTATACTTGGGAACTTGTGTCCAAAATGAGAAAGAAATACCCCCACTTGTTCGCGTAAGAAATCTCGAGGACGAGATTTGTTTCAAGGTGCGGAAGATGTAACATCACGGAAAATATTGAGCCAAAAATGTCAAGAATCAGAGTTAAGGGACCAATTCTGTAAATTTTCAAACTCCAGGGGTTTAAATGAAAAATCTGTCTTCTTGACCCATCGCGCTACGCGATGGATCAAGAGAGACCTCCATCGCATGTCGCGATGGAGTGTCTGACACGCAGTGACACGTGGTACACGGTGGCAACGTCTGCCGCCACGTGTTACCACGTGGCAACACGTTCGCCACGTATCGCCACGTGGCGCGGCGCCCTGTGACTAGGCAAGCCTACATCACGCTACGCGATGGGCTTTCCAAGGAACCCATCGCGTAGCGCGATGGGGTCCAAAATATTGCCTATAAATAGCAAGTTCGGGTTCTTCACAATCCATCCCAAAAATTCACACATTACTCTCTCTAAACATCTCACTACACCTCGATATACGTGACCTCAATCTACCTCGTTTTGCATGCCGATTCCTCGATTTCCGCGCAAAACTTTGATAACCGTACCACTCCACAACGATATTCTGTAAAAGAAGGTGGTGTCGTCCCGAAGTCCCAAGGATCATTTCGAAGTACGTGTCGTGAAGAGTTGGTGTCTCGATAAGAGTGCCAAAGAGAAGGTGTTGATCAAGAAAGACGATAAGGAAAATAGAGTTGAAGTGCTGCCCGAGTGTGAAGGGTATATTGAGCCAAGAAAGGCAGGCATAATGCTCGAATAAAATAATAATATAATATTGAAAAGGCTTAATACCATAAGTCGAGGTTATACTCGATGCCTCGATAAACAAAGAAATAAATAACAAAGAAAATGAAGGAAAAAGAAAAGTAAGATATATATCTGAATATATATATATATATATATATATATATATATATATATATATATATGAATAATTATTCTTTGTTATAAAAGATATTATTTAAGTTTAATGAGTATTCTTAAATAATAAAGAAATGAATATGTTTTTTAAAGAAGAAGAAACGTAGGGTTTTTATAAATAAACTAAAGGTTTATAAAGATTACTTTTTAACTAAAGGTTTTAAAGTAAAAAGAGATAATGACCTAAAGGTTCATCGAGATAAATAAGACTAAAGGTCTTAAGCCAGATCGTGTATCCGACTAACAAAAGTTATACTCGTACTATAGGTGCGAGATAGCAAGAGAAAGACTCACGGACGGTGTTGGAAGCCGATCCCATTGAAAAGGTGAATACGCCCCACTTTTATAAACTTATTTTCAAACAAATCAAATGTGTTATGTGTAAAACTTTACATGAGGCTACGTATCTCTAAAAACATTGTAAATGAGAGTATAAGCCTAGCCCTCAGGCTGTGGTATACGTTTGTCTGGATCCTTTCATAAATAAGACTAAAGGTCTTAAGCCGGATCGTGCACCACGCTTGGTCACGACCTCCAGCCACGATGGGCCGGACCTAAGTTACATCCGAGTGAGACTGACCATGTGTATATTTATGGTACCTAAGTTATGTCGAAACGCTGCAGTGTTTTGCTGAGGTGACCTCGTGTAGAGACTCTAGTTTATAATGATTTTTTAACTTAATTATTCCTAAGCCAAGATGGGTCGAGGCTTACGTGGTCTAGAGGGGTGATTAAGCGAAGAAAATATTTTGAGCGTCAGCATATTCACCAGCATTCGTTGCTGATGTATTTTATAACATTTTGCAGGTAATCAAGATTAGAGCTTGTGAAGACGAAGAAGCTCAAGAATCCAATGGCTCAGATGATTTTGTTTAAATATTAAAATATGATGCTTTCGTAAAAACTTATAAACAAGTAAACTTAAAACGAGACTTTCGTCTCGTCTTTTGTAATGTAAATATTTATAATTTCGATCCTCATGTTTTTATAAAGTCTTCCGCTAAATAACCCGCTACTCTGATTTATTTACAAATATGGTACCAACTGTCGATCACACACCTAGGCCTAATATGGGGGTGTGACAATATATATATATATATATATTGTCAACACGAGGTTGAGTGAGAAAATCACCAATTTTCGACACTAAATATAATACACATAAAAACTGCAAATCAATATCATGAGTATAAAAAATTAAATGAATGCAGATAATTGGTGTCAGTTGACCATGCCTCACAAACGGGCTATGACTACTATGACGACTTGCTAGAATCAAAACTTGCTAGAATCAATGATTGACTTATCCAAATGCTAGAGTTAAACAAATAAGTAGGTAAACAATTAGCAAATAAACATTTAATTGATCAACAACACAATAATCATGATTTGCTAGTATGAAATATATGTAGTATGAAAAATAAGAATAGATACGCATAAAGTCCCAAAAGTATTTGAAAAGAGTAAAATAACGGAGTGATTATGTGACACCCGACTAAAAATTAGCCTAAACCGCGACTAATATAATTGTGTTTATGTGAATAGAATATTATAACAAATAAAATATTGTTATTATGGTCCAAAACCTCCAAAAATATTTGAAATGTATTTAATTATGTTCGAAAAGTTCAAATTTTGGCACGCTGTAAACAATGCGCGAAACGACAGCCGGCGGCAACTCAAAAACTGATAGAAGTCCAAACGTGTCAGGAACAACTTGAAAATTTTAAATTTTTTATGAAAATATTAATGATAATATATAAAGTAAATTTTAGAAGATTCGAATTGTGAAATTTATAAAATAAGCGAACAAAAGCCGGCCGGTGTAGGACACCGTTTGAGCCCGAAATTAACTATTTCCAAAAATTAGTTTCTTAGGCTTGTATTATCTGGAATTCAATATCGGATCAAACCGGACAAAAAATATCAGAAACGGGATTCATTTGATTAGCTAAAATTCATTTGACGTTAAAACGAAAACTTTAGATTATTGTTTAAGCACCCAGATCTGCACTTCCCTTTACTCCATAGGGCCGAAGCCTTATTAAGTTAAGAATTAAGAAGGGCTTTTTTTATAGAGAGAGAGTCAGGGGCAATCTATATTGCTTACCACTAACCAACCCAACCCAAAACCATCCCACCCCTTGTCTTTCTCAAAACCAACGCCCAACCCGCCACCCCTTTCACCCACACATGTCACTTGTAATAATTACCATAACACTTGGAAGTCTCTCTTGTTGTCGAATCAACCTATCACTTACAATTCAGCAAACACCCTTTCATTTACTCCATATAATAGATCACCATCATCATCTCACCATTTCATCTTTGTAAACCCAAGAAAACCCACCAAAATCATCATCCATCATCTTCAATTTTCTTTCACCATTCAAGATTATACAACATCCTTAACCCATAGAAACCTTACAATTAAAAATTTCAAGCAAAAGACCACCACTCTCCTTCTCTTTCTCCACCGTCGGCCACCACCACCTACCTACATCACCATTATTCACCCAAATTTAATCAAGAAAATGGAGGGTTAAGATTTATCTAGGATGAACTAAGGGATTTGGAGTTGAAAGAAGGCTTGAGGAATCAAGGTTCAAACACCCATTTAAGGATTTTCACCATCTTTCTTTCTTATTATTTCTACCCAAATCCAAGGTAAAAACTTAAATATATGTTTAATAGTTTGATTTTGGTTGCTACTTGATGTTTCACACAACAAATGAAGAAATGAAATCGAAAATGGTGAATGTGTGTGCATGTGTGTGAGCCGTAGGTATGTATGAATGCGTGTATGTGGGAGCCGAACACCCATTTGCACACATACATACATAGATTACATTGGTTACGAATTTGATTAAGTAATTAATTATTAATAAATTGAACATACATGTGTGAAATTTGGGGATTTTATTGGTATTTTTTTATGAAATGGATTTTGGTACTTTTAAGAAAATGATAAAAAGAAAACAAGTATATAAATGAGTTTGGTTTTGCAAAAGATGAGTTAAAGTGTATTTGCTAATTTGAACCCAAGACTTGAACAGTGTACATATTGTCACACCAATGAGATTATTTCACTCATAAAAAGAAACTATATTATCACACCAATGAGATTGGTGCGTTTCGCACTCTCGTGACAAACTTTCAATATTGCATCTTTTATGATGAAGAGAATGATATTTAGATATAGGAACCCTTTACAACTTTTACAAAGTTACATGATAGATTAGCAAAATATGTACATTCATCCATTACAAAGTTTAAATAGTTACATTAGTGACAATAGACTATGTTAGCAATGTATAATTTTGAAGCTTTAGGGTGGCAAAAGATTTACATAGCTGTTCGAGGTTCTTGTTAGATGATATTAACCAAAACTTCATGGCCATTTTTTTTTCCTATTTAGGGGCTTTCTTGCTTGGACTTCTTTACTTGATTTGCTTGTGTTACTCGAGAAGGGTAATAATATGTGTCCAAGTATCTGAGTCGAACTCCCAATGGATGCATGACAGAATTCGAATCCACGGCAACTTCAAAAAATTGTAAGCATTACAAAATCACTTTTTTTATGAATCAGCAGGCGACAACAAACACATATAATTAATGAAGGAATAGAATGCTTTAATTTAATAATAAAGCATAAAATAAAGAGGACTTACAAGATTCCAATGCTAATTCTTTGTATCCATGTAGATTTATGTAAACAAATAACTAAAATAAACTATAACCAACTATAACACTATGACTAATGTTCTACCTTATAGTCCAACTCTGATACCATTCTGTAACACATCGTTTTAAGTGGAAACGTATGAGTGTGATGTATGGATTGCTTAAAACACATGTGACACTATTAAGTGTCAATATTGTCATTAATTAATTTAAACGTCAAGTACACAAGTTTGTAACTATGAATACAAGGAAATTATAAGAACAATTAAACAACTTTTCCATTTATTAATATAACATAACTTCTAGTGTCTTGTCCAAGTCTCATCCTCTAATGATTGTTGCATATATATAAAATAACAGTCAGCTAAACAAATAGTTGGTGAGTTCACACAAATTTTGATATATATAATATAAACACCATACAATTCCATGAGACATGTGTAATAATCGTGCAAGTAAGGTCATTTCCAGTTGGTAATAATCAACGTACTTTGATAATCGAGCAAGTAAGGTCCTTTCCAGTTGGTTAATTATATATAAATGCATAATTATAACTTATTAATATAAGCTTCAATGACAAGATTAAAATCAATTTATGATTAAACGTTTTGTTTTTAGTAAGATAATAAATTAATTTACTAATTAATTAATTTAAAGGTTTTTACATGAATTATTTTAAAGAAATTATACATATTAGTTTATGTAGAACAAAAATAAAAATAATTAATTTACGTAATTAATTATTTAGAGATAAGAAGTATATTAGTTCTATTATAAGAAATATTAAAATAAAACAATTTTTATAAATTATCTTATTTAAAAACAAAGTTTGCAAGTTGATGTGGTTTATCAATGTCATGAGCCATATGAATCCCGATTAAATAAATACGAACATGCGAGTAAAAGATTCAATACATCAAAGGAAGCTCAGAAAACTTAATGGAGGGGCATTTGACAGTTAAAAAACCAAGAGGTCCAAACTGTTAGTCCATATTTATAAGATTATATCAATCATAAAAAGCAACTATATTATCACACCAATGAGATTGGTGCGCTTCACACTCTCGTGACGAACTTCTAATATTGCATCTTTTATGATGAAAAAGAATGATATTCATCACATAGGAACCCTTTACAAGTTTTACAAAGTTACATAATAGATTAGCAAAATTAAGTACATTCATCCATTATAAAGTTTACATAGTTACATTAGTGATAATAGACTATGTTAGCAAAGTATATTTTTGAAGCGTTAGGGTGGCGAAAGATTAACATAGCGGTTCGAGGTGCTTGTTAGATGATATTAACCAAAACATCCTGGCCATGTTTTTTTTCCTCTTTAGGGACTTTCTTGCTTGGACTTCTTTGCTTGATTTTCTTGTGTTATTGGAGAAGGTTACTAATATGTGTGCACGTATTTGAGTCAAACTCCCAATGGATGCATGACAAAATTCGAATCTACAGCAACATATAAAATTGTATGTGTTACAAAATCACTTGTTTTTATGAAATCAATAGGCGATAACAAACACATATGGTTAATGAAGGAATACAATGTTTTAATTTAATAATAAAGCATAAAAGAAAGAGGACTTGCCAGATTCTAATGCTAATTCTTTGTGTCCATATAGATTCTGTATGTTTTAATATGTTCACTCACAAAACTTCTCATAAGTTAGTAAACTATTACGCCTCATTTGATAACCCATTTTAAGCCAAACCTTTTTTTTACCCATTACCCAATCAACCCATGTCCGAAGCTACAGTGAAAAACCATTGTCTAATAACCTACTTGAATAAAAACCTTGAAAACTTTAATCTACTATTTATTCAACAGCGATTACACCACGTTAACTAAAGTTTTAATCGTATACACTGTTTGGAGAGTTTACACCTACTCAATACCTTGCAAAATTTCCAAAATTCTTAAAGTTAAAACAACTCTTATAGAAAACTAAACATTTTAATGGATTTTTAAGTACTGCAATAACTTATAGGTTTGTCATTTTGCATTTAATTGGCCGATCTTAAGATTTTAAAAATTCGGTTTATACGTCATTTTTACCATCACCAGGACAAAGATTCTTTTTGCAACACTAGCAAAAGTCAAACATATTAGTCAAATTTTCACTTTAACCCTTTAATAAACTTTAAAGATACTGAAATATATTTAGCTCTTATTATTTATTATATTATTTATGTGTAAGTTATAGTTCTATTCTTATACTACATTTTTGAAAAAAAAAACCTTCTGACTTGATCATTGGGTGAATAACGTGTAGCAAGTCCACATGCAACGATTCAACGTCGACCCAAATTCTAAAGAAAACCAACTAAGCGAACATTAATACTTATGTTCAGTTATTTTTAAACGGACGAACATGAACATATGTCGTTCGCGTTCATTCGGTTTGATTTGTACGTCCACAAATTTCTTACTTAGGTTTGTTGGTGAACCGTTCGTTTATATTGTTATCGAATGAGCATAAATGAACACAAACTCATTCATTTTCTTAACGAACGCCAACAAGATACCCCGTTCGCTTAATTGTTCGTGTTTAATCGTTTGTTCGGCTACAATTAAACAAACGAACACGAACATACTTCGTTCATATTCATTTAGTTCGATTGTAGGCCCACATTACATATATGTATATGTAACATTTGTCAATTTTCTAACCCAAAAACCCGACCCATTTATTATAATTATTATAATTATTCAATTTGGATCATTGTATTTAGTAAAGTGACGATTTAATTTTATTACATTTATGTTGTTGCCAATCGCTCGCATTTATCATGTTCATAAACAAATGCTTAAAGTGTTGGATACGATACTTACAGTTAGCCCTTATTAGACTGACTTAACAAATTTTATATTATTTCAAACTGCAAGGTGTAGTTTTAAAGCAATACCAAACTTCCAAGCTCCTTTTAAAAACTACCCATTTGTTGAGGGACCATTTTTCATTTCCTTCAAATCTTTGAAAATGGTTAGACCCTTTCCCCCACCATCGTCTATCATCCCCAAATCCACTAAATCAATTCCATGAATTAAACCATAAAATCAGAAATTTGTTCAACCCCATCCTTTCTGGCACGACGCGTGAACATTTAATTTGGAAATTGACAGTCAAGATTACCCATTTTAGACCGAGTTTCCATTTTATTTTCGCGGATCCCCTTGAACTCTAAGTCTTATAAAATCATCACATTCTCTCCAATTGACAAGTTCTACACACTTGCTTAAGCATTTCGAAACAAAGCCCTAACACAATTTATATCTAGAAACAGTTGTTGATCCTTTTAAATTCGTGTTCATATTGAAAACCCTAGGTGGCCTATCACCTTCATTTCGTGTTCATTTCAGGTACTTTTGTAGGGTTCCTTGATCTAGGGTTTATGTTAACAGGTGGTATGTGGACCATTCGACGATCTAAGTAATTACAGGTCGACAAGTAATTACCCCAGTCCTAGCATGGAAATCATAATACGAACAATTAGAACCGAAAGTAGGTGGGACATGGTGAATACGCTACTGGTACATCCTATCTATAAGTGTCCTTATCGGATTTTTATTTGGAGCGTTGTTTCGACTATTCAAAGTTCTGTATTATGATTGGTTTTAAATTATACTTTAAAAATTTCCTTTCCTCAAAATTTAATTGTTTTGTTTTGGTATTCCTTAATTTTGAGACGAAATTCTCAAAAGTAGGAAATACTGTAACAATTCGGATTTTTCTCATTTAATATTTTGTATCCATTACCCGACCCGTTTCGATGTTCAGGAAATTTTATCAATAAAATATCACGTCTATCGAGTTATTATTTTTATTTAATTATTATTGTTTAATATATTTATTAATAATCATAATAACTTTTGTTTATATGAATTTTTAACCCTTATCAATACTTTAACCTCATTTCGTACCCATCTCTATAGTACAAGGGCTATTATGCAATTTCTGCCAATTATATTATCCAAACCCAATTACCCAGCCCGTATATCATACCCAGTTCTCAAACCCGTGACCCGTTTAAGTTTCTTGGACCTTAATTCTCGTCCTATAAAGGAATTGATATGGGTATATTGTTTCCCTTGCCTATTTCGGCCTCACCGATGTATTTGATTTGGTAATAATAATCTTTTTGGTACGAATTGACCTTTTTAACGTACCGTTGTTAGGCTATATTGGGATTATATTATTGAAGCAATCATAAACCAATTGATCTCTTCTGCATAATCACTTCAACATCGCCAACTAAACCCCCAATATTAATTAGATTAACTCAGCTTTATTATACCTATTCTTCATCGCGTTTTTGCCGTCATATAATAAATCTAATTGATCATCATTCTTTAATTACTCAAAGTAATCAATTCTGCGTTTGTTTACTTTTGACATCTAGATCATTAACCCCAAGGTTAATCGGCCAAATGATTAATATGCATTGGCCTTAATCTTGTTAAGGTTCTTAGCATGAACTGGTTTATTAAGCTATTTGGTTATTATTTTCCATTTTGGTGTTTAAACCATCTGACACACCATCTTGCATGGCTGGTGTGTTTGTGTTAAGGGTCAAGTGGGCTGGAGGACGCAGGTTCGAGCCCCTCCAGACCCGTTTTTGTTTTATTTTTGGTCTAAATCAATTTAACTATCACATTAACATATATACTCATATCATAAATATTATAAATATAATAATTTATTGATATTTTATTTAAAATCGACATATTAACTATCCGTTTTCCAAACTTTGTTAAAACCATATATTTATAGATACATGTATGCATATTAATATATAATAAGTATTTAAAAATTGTTAAATTGTTTAAATAATAAAAATATAAAAAGGCTTTTTAGTTAAATTACATAATATATAGATATATCTTATTATTTTACATATTAAAATAAATATTGGTCAAATATTTCTATACACAAATATATATATATATATATATATATATATATATATATATATATATATATATATATAAAATTTATTACGACAATAATACTTATAATTAAAAGGATTTGGTTTTATTATAAATATAATTTAATAAACTTTAAATAAATTACTTTAACTCACAAATACCGATCGATCTGAAATCTTTATTAATATATATTATCCATTTATTAATCCTTAGTTACTTTTCCGTCATTACTCTCACTTAGGGTTTTCCCGTTGATTCATCTCGACAAGTGTGACGTTGATTGAACCACCATTCTTATCGCATTTATTTCCTTCGCTTATTGATAAGGTGAGTAATCACTCTCCTTATTTTACTTGTTTCCCAAACTTTTGGCGAGATATGCGTACTTACATTATCTACTTATTATTAATATTCACACTAGCGACTGTTAACCTTGTGTGCCATTGATGGTCGGGTATTTTGTATATATATTAGTGTATTACTTCATACGTGCTTTTGTATTTCATGTCATTGATCGTTAAAGATGCTAAATTTGAGACTTGTACAAGCGTCGAAAGATATCTCGGGAATACCGGAGCATGATTTGATGTCTTGGGAAGTTTTACAAGGATTCGGGAAAAGTGTGGATGACAAATCATAAGTTGATGCTAAAACTGAAAAAGATGGGTTGACCAAACGCGACCAAGAAATAAAACGGCCATATCCTGGGCTAGCAAATGAGTTATGGGACCCATAATATATGAATTTTGGGTTTCTTGACGAGAGGAATCCAAATATGAGGTTTTATTAGGTCGCGATATGCGATGATATAGGCATATGTCCATCGCGTATCGCGATGGACATAAAAACAGGAAAAATCGGGTTTTGATATATATCTTCTATTTTACGAACCCTAATCAGTATTGATGACTTCCAGCAGCTGTTAGGCGATTTTGGGTGAATTCCAGGGCTATCAATCATCTCTTGATCAATCCTAATGGCCTTCCTTATCATAATTGAAGATCTATTGATGACGATGCTCGGCTGGTCTTCTCGAATCATATCCGGGATGTAAAGTTTGTATTACTTTTGGTTTTCTCATGTATTAAGAAAACATTTTGTAACTATTGATGATTAATCTATGAGTATTTATGTTTAGCATTGCTGTGCATTAAGTCGGTTTAGGTTTACATTGATCAGAACGATTAGTTTGTCGGTTGCTATAATAATTGCTCATAGGATTGTTTTGATTAGTTGAATACAAAGAAGCATATAATTGCCCTTAGTTGAGTCACGCAAGCAGGGATTGTTTAATAACCAGTGCCGTGTGTTAGCGATAGTTGATACCTAAGGTGTAGCTCGTTAATCAGTCTGTGTTAATCAGTAATAGTTAATCTGTTAGGTTGCATGAGATTACTGTTTGTTTGCATTCTTGAACCCTGGGTGTGATTTGCTTTTGTTAATTGCTTGAATTTGTTAAATTGCTTAATCATTCTAAAAACCAAACTATTTGCTTGTGTGATCAACACTACACTTTATTACTTCATAATCTTATAAATTGATTGCATGTTACACTGACCACATACTCCTCGTGGTTCGACACCCTACTTGCCCTAGCTTTCTTAGGTGATTAGGAACTGAGTTTAATTGTTTTTTACTAGATAGCGACAATTTAGCATCAAAATGGCATCGTTGCTTGGGAATTAGTGCGCTTAGTGTTTTCGTGTTAATTGATTTTTATTTATTTTAGTTTTTAGTTTTATTTTTATTTTTCCATTTTACGAGGGGTGTGTTGTTTGTATAGGTAACATGTTTATGCACACCCGCCACTCGGGCAAATAGTCACCACTTATGGGTCAAAACCAAAACCCATCCCGAAACCCGAGCACACAATTGTCATCATGAGCAATTATGGTGATTTTTGCTATTGTGAAGGCCCGTATCACTATCGAAATTATCCAGCAGCTTCACAAAATTGGCAAGAGCGTTTCCATGGCCGAAGATATATGACGACATGCTATGAAGATAAAGAGATTTCGTCATATTATTCACACTCTGAACAACACACATCACCCAATTATGATAAAGATTATCAATCAGACATGGATGACCAATATGATCAAAAGCCGTGTTATGATAAATGTGAACCGGAGATGCCCTATTCTCAAGTTCCCAAGACACGGTGGAATCCAAACTTGACAAATTGATAAATATTATGGTTGAGCATCACAAGGAAGCAGAGTAACAAATTAAATCTCTTGAGGCTAAGTGGACAAATAAGAAAATGAAGAGATTATAAACACTGAACCAGACTGGGATGAAGATGATTATAAATATTTTCATAAAGAAGATGATTATGAATATTCTCAGTCGGTTGATGAAGACCAACTAAATATTCTGCACTCTAAGCTCGATACCATCATGAAAACGTTAATGGAACATAAGAGATGGATGATGGAAGAAGAAAAATAATATGAGCTAAGACATGAAGAATTTTGGCCTCGCTCAATCCGAATATTGAGGACAAAACTGAAATTAACCGAGACCAAGAGGAGTTGGCTAGTGGTACTGGGTCTGATGGTGATGAAGAGAATGAGGTTGTTGATCTTTCAGAGCAAGAAAGTGAAAGTGTGATTCAAGTAGAAGATACAACTCCTTCAGAGTATGAAGAGCCTAAGGTAGCCCATGTGAATCCTATGGCTTCTCTAGTACTTATTATTCCAAACAACAAGTATGGAGATGAAGGATTGGTAACGAATAACAAGAAAGTAAGCTTGCATGATATTGGACTAATGATTAAGAAGCGGCCTCGCGACAATCATTCAAGCAGCATGCGAGTCACTATAAAGCGGTTATGGACTTGGCATGTGAGCTACTGAGCGTATATTGAAAACTCGGTGGGTAAGTGTGCAATTCGACCACCGTGAGGAATTCAGGTATTGTCGAGCTGTAGACATGAAATTCAGCGTTTACCGGGAGGCAATCCGAGGTTTGTAAGTGTCTTTCCAATTTGTTTCATTTTATTGAGTCATGTATTTGAAACTTTGTGGGTGTGGTTCACTATAAACCCTCACGAGAGATCTCATTCGTCCACATGGGCTACCGGGGGTTTAAAGGGCTTGTTGCATACGCTAAATGCAATCGTGATTCCTATGAAAATGAGTTAGGTCTTTTAACATTTTTAATTACTTTAACAAAATTTATAATGAAATTAATTAATTCGGCTCGGTAATCTTGTTGATAAAATTAACAGAAAAATCATTTTTATAACTCTTAAAAAACCTATGTCTTACACTTGTGAGAAGCTTGCTTTTACACGTCTCGAGATTTTGCAGGTTCGGTTGTCAGTTTTTGGTATTTGGTTGAGACGAGTGTTTACGAGAGTTCGTGAGCCGATTGTTCCATTCCATTGTAGATGATATCAGGTGATTTCAGTTTCATAATCTATTTTGTTTTTATTAGTTTAAATGTTAAAAGTGTAATTGTATAATTGTTTAGTAGAACCATCACATTAGAGTCCTGGGTTTTTCAATTATTAAACTGTCAATTTCAACCACGTCCCTCAAATGTTCATTAATTGTTTCAATATTTTTACATTGAGAACAATGTAAACCTCAAGTGTGAGGATGGGAGAAATTTGAAAATTTTAGCCCGATAGTATCTCGAAGAGTGTTCGGAAACCAAAGTTGTTAACTATTAATTATTGTCATTAATGCCCTGTTATAGATATCTGGTCATGGTTGGTTTTTTAGCTTCTCGATAGTTTTACTCATAAATTTTTACAAAAAGGGAAGTTGAAAATGGGGTCGTTTAGGCGGGGATAACGAGTCAAAGGGACGGGTATACATGTATCAAATCGGCATCCCATAATTCCAGACATATTGTGATATGACCCCCTATACTTAATACACATATTATATAATAAATATAAAACATTTCTTATTATTTATTGAGGGAAATCGGTATGTTTTACAGAATTAGAACTTGATTGTCATATGCTTATCGAGATCTTAATGCCACCACCTCTATGGAGATTAGGACTTTAGAAAACCCGTACATACATTTTCCCCCACTAAATAAAATTCCTTGCCCAACATTATCCCCCTAGGAGACTGTTTGGACCTTATTCCTTTTCATTTGCTAAACCGAACATTACACACTATTTCAGCCTTGGCCTCTATTTTATTTTAACCCTGTGTGATGAAATCCAGTCTATTATTGAGTTGTATATAGTCAAAGAGTTGTAAATATGTGATCGTCAGAGTTGTATTTTTATTTCAGTGTATTCTTTATCAGTTGTGCAAAAAAAAATATGAAAAAAAATTAGCAAAAAGCCAAAAAGAAGTTATCAGTTTATGTTCAGTTAGTGTAATTAGCAGTTTGTCTAATTTTTATTAGTTGTTTGTGTATTTGTAAAACTGGATTTCATCCACCTTAGTCACTAAAAATGCCTAATCCGCACCCAAACCTAAGCCTCAGCAAAACCTTAGTCCGAGTCTTCATGCAACCGGTGGGTAATGGGTGGAGATAAGACTGGCCTGCAAGCTTATTAAGTTGTGACTCATACTTGGCATTTAAGGGCAAAGACATATACTAGCATATTTTTTGCTAGTCCATATATTAAACTGAGAGGAGTGTTGATAATGTGAGGGGTGTGAACATGTATGCCCTAACTGGAAACAAAGTGCACTCGTCTGGGCGGCTCTACTGTTTTTATAGCATCATTTAATCATATTTGTGGGTTGACAATCTAGAAAGTGTCAGTCTGGGAAACTGGATATGACATTCAACCTTACTAGTATTAATGGCGATAATTCACATACATATTAGAAGGTTAATGTTTATTTTAGAGTTAGCTTGAGGGCAAGCAAAAGATAAGCGTTGGGATGTGATGGTCGGGTATTTTGTATATATATTATTGTATTAATTATGTAGTTTTGTTAAGTATATTATTAGAACTTTGGTACTTCATACGTGCTTTTGTATTTCAGGTCATTGATCGTTAAAGATGCTAAATTTGAGATTTGTACGAGCATGGAATGATATCTCAGGAAGACCGGAGCATTCTTTGATGTCTTGGGAAGTGTTACAAGGATTTGGGAAGATTGTGGATGACAAATCATAAGTTGATGCTAAAACTGAAAAAGATGGGTTGACAAAACGTGACCAAGAAGTAAAACGGGCATATCCTGGGCTAGAAAATGAGTTATGGGACCCATAATAAATGAATTTTGGGTTTCTCGACGAGAGGAATCCAAATATGAGGTTTTCTTATGTCGAGATATGCGATGATATGGGCATATGTCCATCACGTATCGCAATGGATATCAAAACTGGGAAAACTTCATAATATTATAAATTGGTTGCACGTTACACTGACCACATACTCCTCATGGTTCGGCACCCTACTTACCCTAGCTTTCGTAGGTAATTAGGACTGATTTTAATTGTTTTTGACTAGATAGAGACAATTTAGCATCAAAATGATCAATGACCTGAAATACAAAAGCACGTATGAAGTACCAAAGTTCTAACAATATACTTAACAAAACTACATAGTTAATACACTAATATATATTCAAAATACCCGACCATTAGCTATTAACTATGTTCCTAACTTGTCACATGTTTATTTGTTTATTTTATCGAATTCGGAGAGTTCCATCATATTCACATTTAGTATAACCATACGACTGTCATAGTGGCCTACATCTGATCGCATGACAATGGTTATACCGACAACTCAATCATGGTAACCAACGCCCGATTCGCATGACAATGGTTTAGCCCACACATTATTATATGTTTGAAATATTTACATGCCATGGCTTAATGTATACCGCATTAAGGACAATTTGTTCATTTTCTCAGATTATATCATATTGAATTAACTGGTGTTTTACTCACTCAACCTTGTGTTGACAAATCTATTTTTATTTTATACGCATATGCATGTTTTAGACCGGATTTAATGCAAGTTTTTGGAAGAGATTTAGATGTTTCTTTAAGTTAGAAGAATATTCACAAGACACCAAATTATCAAGACCTAAATTTTGAATTGTTTTATTTTGATGATATGTACTTGTCTTTTGAAATTGTTTGTATTATTTGACTATTTAATTGAATTTAATAGATATTGTCATTTTAAAATTATTTCATGATAGTATCTTGAGAGCTGTGAACAATCAGTTCGCGCCCCGGCATTTCTGCCTTAGGTTGGGGTGTGACACGAGCCCTCAAGTCCGTTTTTTTGGTATTTTATTTTTATCTATGTTTTTAATTAATAAAATCTATTATAATTGATATAAAGGGGTAACTAAGTAATATTTTTATGAAACCGGTACGTTTCGTTTTCCATTGCTTTTTGTTAAAACTATATATATGTATAGAATATATTTATAAAATAAAGGTCGTAAAAAATAAAACATAATAAATGTATTAAGTATGTTTTATCAAATCTTATTAACGAGAGGTCGTTAAATATATAAAATAATATCTAAATCAAACATTATTATTATTATTATTATTTGTTTAAGTATATTTTTTATAAGTATATTTCATGTATAATTATATTAATTATAATCTTAAAGCTTGATAAAGAAAATTGGTTTTTTACAAATAATAAATATAATAACAAAATAAATAAAAAAAAGTCTAATAATGATGTTTTCACAATAGAAAATAATAATAATAAATTAAATAATTAGTATTTTCATAAACGCACCCGATCATCATCAAAACCTGAATCCCTATTAAGTTATAGAATTCGTTTTTAATTCATACTTATTTCTGCGATCATTCTTAACTAGGGTTTTTCGTTAATAATTCTTGAAGAGTGTGACGTTTCATTTTCTTATCAAATCATTTACCCTTTTTTGCTTAATTGATAAGGTGAGTACTTCATTCCCCTTTTTACTTATTTTTCAACCTTTGGGGGGCATATGCGTATCATATCATATTTATATATTATCTAGTACTCACATTAGCAAACTGTTTAATCTTGTGTGCATATCAAGTAAATGCCTAATTTGCTACATGTCAAATTGTTTATTTGGTAGCATTTAGAGAGGTCCATCATAATCAAATTAATAGTATGATCATACGACTGTCATAGTAGCCAAAGTCCATTTCTTAAGACAATGGTTTACCGACACACTTAATTGCTCAATGGCTTTATTGTTTATCTCACAAATGACAGTTTTGCACTTTTTGTATTATATTTTATTTAAATTTACTGGTGTTTTACTCACTCAAACTTGTGTTGACAAACCTACTTTTTATACGCATATGCAGATTTTCGTTTGAATTGATTGCCAAGATGTAAGGCCCCGTTACCGGTGCCCTATATTTGGTGTTGGATTTACTCATAAACACAGTTCTAAAATCGGAGTTAATTAAAACTTTACGCGGAATATAAAACTTCAACCATATTATCTTACATAACCTCCAAATCTTGTCTTATAAAACATTCATAGTCATTTAAAACAAAACATAGTCTTTAAAACATCACAACATTTCTTCGAGATGCCAGTATCTTCGATTTCATGCCATGTGTCTTCAATCACGCGAGCTGCCTCAACCTATTTGCCTTACATTATAAAGAGCATTCGCCCTACATACCTCGGATATTATTAGGGTCCGGTACCCTCCATCCTCGGATATTATTAGGGTCCGGTCACCCTTCATCCCCGGACATTATTAGGGTCCGGTCACCCTTCATCCTCGGACATTATTAGGGTCCGGTACCCTCCATCCTCGGATATTATTAGGGTCTGGTACCCTTTCTTCCATACCTCCTTAACATACTTTCTATATACATAATCGTAAGTTTCGCACATACATACATCATTCATTCTTCATCTTACAACATACGTATAACATCAACCATTTCCTGGCAGTACATGCAATTCCGAAGATCGTTCATGTACCGGCAAGAAACCATTCAAACATTTCACATAATACATATATGGCATACACTTATCACTTAGGATAAGTGTATTAACTAATCACATCGAGTATGCACACAGCCCCGAAAACATAACAAGGAATGGGACTAGAAACTCACCTGAATGCAGTTACGTTTACCGTTTATAGTTATTCCTTTCTTGAGCTGTGCACGACTAACTATATAACAATTACACTTATCAATTAACTATTACTATATATAACGTATTTCTAGTCTACTTATAACCCACAACGAACGGGGGTCCAGGGGCAGCGCCCATGGCAATGGGGTCTAAGGGCGGCAGCCCCTAGCAGGGTCCAAGGGGCAGAGCCCCTGGCTGGGGTCGAGCTACCAGGTAAGCTTGGAAAAATTTTATTTCTATTAACTGTCGTATCACATTTTCCATTAACATTTTGAATCGTTAATTAACTTGCTACTTAAAAGTTCAAGGGCTTCTTTGTAATTAAATCATTCTTCTTTAAGTCCAGGGACCATTCAGCAATTCTGTTAAACTTCTAGTTCGTTACTTATCCTTAACGAATTGACTTGTCATGACGAACTGGTTCTTGTAATGAATTGAACCCTCTAACGAACTGGGCCCTTAACGAATCAGTCCATAGCGAACCAGTCGAGTTTTAACTCGTTTTTCACCATTTTTCTCCCCGTTCGATCCAGGTCTGAGCTAGGGTGATCCCTAAGCCCATCTTAGGTTCGGTTTATACCCGATTCCATCTGGATCTCGTGACTTAAATGGTTTAACGGTGTCGGCTCGTCGCTTCGTGACCATATCTAACGGGTTTAAGCTAAAACAACATCATACTATCATTACCTCGGGTCGGTGCTCGGTTTCCTTCTTGGTTTCGGTTTAGAGAAAAGGAAGAACTAGAGAGAAAGCTTAAGTGTGTGTTTTGGGTGGTGTAAGGGATATGTGTAAATGAATGATTAAATGGGTAATTAAAGCTTATATAATTATGGATTGTGGGCTTAAGCCCATGGTCTTTCCTTCTTTCCCTTATAACCCAAGTCCATAACCCATATCCATTTAACCCAACACTAGCCCAACTCATATTCTAGTAATCTAAACCGATCACAACCTACAATAAAATAGACGAACTTTATTTTATTATTATGATCAAAAGTAGGATTTTACAAGTCTTCCCTCCTTAAAGAGGTTTCGTCACCGAAACCTAACTATTACATAAACAAATTCGGGTAAAACTTGCGCATCTCATCCTCAGCTTCCCAAGTAGCATCTGAACCTTTGCGATGCTTCCATATCACTTTCACTAAAGGTATAACCTTGTGACGAAGTTGTTTTTCCTTGCGGTCAACTATCTCGATCGGTTGCTCAATGTAGTTCAATTGTTCATCAACCTCAATGTCCATCAATGGCACGTGCGATGTGTCATCAGCAAGACACTTCCTCAGATGAGAGACACGGAAGGTTGAATGAATTCCTTCTAACTCCTTAGGCAAATTCAGCTTATAAGCCACTTCACCTACATGGTCTAAAATCTTAAACGGTCCAATGTACTTTGGACTCAACTTTCCTCTTTTCCTAAAACGGATAATTCCCTTCCAAGGCAAGACCTTTAGCATCACATTGTCACCAACGTTAAACTCAATCGGTCGTCGCCGCTTATCAGCATACGACTTCTGTCTGTCTTGAGCAGCTTTCATCCTAGCCTTAATCTGATCGAACTTTGAAGACGTTTCTTGAACCACTTCTAGGCTTCCCATTTCTTTCTGTTGGTACATGTGTGTCAGTAGTTCATAGTCTAGCATTTGTAATCGAGTCTGTAATGTAATTATGTTTTGTTTATGATTGTTTTGTAATACGCGAAGTTGTCAACAAGTTCGCTATGGCGAACTTGTTGAATCAGCGAAGTTATGGACAACTTCGCCAATGGCGAAGTTGTCGTGTATAAAACTATTTCGCTGAAACAGTTTGAGGGTAGTTCGTTTTTAGGGTTTGTTGCAGTTGTTCAGTGAACGTGTTCGTGTCATAGTCTGTAACAGTGACCGTGAGTCACGTGTTCGGTTATCAATATAACGTGGTTGAGTTATTGCTTGTGTGATTCTATCTCTACACTCGTAACTACCTGCGCAGGGATTCCGCACCTGCGTTGTTAGCGATATCCCGTGTACGATCCGTCCAGGAACCTACAATTGGTATCAGAGCCGATTGGCTCGATTGTGAGGTTCGGGATTTCACGCGGGTGTAGAAAACGTCTCGTTTGACCTATTCGCGGGACGTGTTTTTGTTGGGATTGAGTTTTGCTAGTGCTTGACAGTCTTTTTCAAGCCTTTACATTGATCGGGAGCTGCTGGATTGACGAAAACAGATTTGAACAAACTTCCCTGTTCATCGGGCGAAGTTACCGTTCATCGGGCGAAGTTACCATTCTTCAGGCGAAGTTGCCGTCGCTGGAATTAGGGTTTTTGGCGAAGATATAAGGATTAGCGAAGTTAACCACAACTTCGCTCACTTCATAAGTTCGCCTTAGCGAAGTTATCCGCAACTTCGCTTCATACCCAAGTTCGCTCAACTCATAAGTTCGCCAGAGCTAAGCGAAATTATTTTTTAACTTCGCCAAATCTAGCGAATTTAAGAACTCAGCGAAGTTCACTTTTCAGCGAAGTTAACTTTCAAGCGAAGTTATTCTTAACTTCGCCTACTGAGCTGTTTTAATATTTTTTTTGTTTTTTCCAGGTTTTTCAGGTTTTTGCAAGGATGTCGTCGATCAACATCTCCGATTTGGTCAAGATGGAAGTAGAAGCGGGGTCTGCCACTAAGGCCCCGAGGCTGATGAAAGGAACTGACTTCGTGGCATGGAAGGACAGATTCATCCAATATATTAAATATCAGGATGCAAAGATGTGGGTGTGCATCCAGGATGGATATATCCCACCAACCATGGTGTACGAAGGTCGTGATGTGGTTAAGAAGTACAGCAATATGGAGGAAGAGGAGAGGAAGATGTACGAAGCCGAAAGCAAGGCTCACGCAGCTATCACTATGGCTCTTCCACAGGAGATCCTTCATACTTTCAGAAAGTATACATCGGCTCGAGAGCTTTGGGATGCTCTTGAAAATAGATTCGAAGGAAATGTGGGCATTCGTGCCTCGAAGATTAAACTGTTGAAGACTCAGTTCTCTGTCTTCAAATTTTTGAAGAACGAATCTCTGGATGATATTATCACTCGATATTATCATCTAATGACAGAGCTAAACAACTATTCGATTGCTTACAGAGAAGAGGAGATAGTTGAAAAGCTTCTCGATGCTCTCCCGCCGAAGTGGGAAATGTACACAGTTCTGATGAGGGAAGACAGAGACTTTCCTAATTGTGATTTGGAGACAGCAGTAAACAAGCTCAGAACCTTTGAGCTTAATATGGTACGTAAAGAGACACCAACAGATCAGATTCAAGACCCTGGTATGTATGGTGCCAAACTTAACTCAGGCTCAAGTTCGAAGCCTGAATCTGCTGCTTACTACTCCAAAGGAGAGTCAGGTTCTAGCTCTTCTCATGAAGGAAACGTTTCAGTGAACATGAACGGTGATGTTTGCTTTGCTGCTGGAGGTTCAAGTGCTTCGAAACCTCAAACATCCAACAGTAGTTTCTCTCCTAGTGCCTCAAGCAATAACTATTCCAAGATGCCAATGAGTGTCAAATCTGCTGAAGAGCAGTTTGCAGTCTATGCATCTTTTATTGCTTCATATGAGAACTACATACAAGGGAAGATTGTGGACCCTGCTGCTTTGGATGAGGATTATGACCAGATCGATGCTGATGATCTGGAGGAGATGGATTTGCAATGGCAAATGGCCATGATAGTGAGGCGAGTCAAGCGTTTCATGAATAAGACGGGGAGAAAGTTTGTTGGTGGTAGGCCCGGATTCGACAAGTCTAAAGTGAGGTGCTATAACTGTCAACAGTATGGGCACTTTGCTAAAGAATGCAGAAACGAGAGAGTTGAACGGGGTCAAGGCCGGTCAGCACAGCCTACTGGGATTAGTAGAGAAGTCAATGCCATGTTGTCTAGAGAAGCCGGTGAATACAACTGGAACCTGCATGCGAATGAAACTGGTGAGCAGGCGAATATGGCAAAGGTAGAAAATGAAGATTGTGAGAAGATGACTGGAGAAGAGAAAGCTACTGGTGAAGAGAAAGCTTTCATGGCAGATAACGATGGTCAACCCTCCGAGGTAAGTCCTAAACCTGTTTGTACAAAATGTGAGAATTTGTCTGAGCAACTTGCGACCATAACTGATCAGTATGTTCGTTTAGATGCTGAATTTAAAAATCTTAAAGAAGATCATCATTTTACTAAGGCAAGAGAAAACAGTTTTAAAGTTAAAATAAAAGCATGTGAAAAAGATGTCAAAAGCTTAAAAACTAAACTTGCTGAAAAAATTGATGTAATTGACCTATGCTATGAGGTTTTAGAAGAAAAAACTAAACTTATTGCTGAACGTGAAAAGCAGATTGCTGACCACCAGGTGAAAGTGGTGGAACTGAACCGAAAACTCGAGCAGTTTCGAAATTCCTCAGCTATTCTTGATCACCTTGTTAGTGTTCAAGGTACCTCTCCAAAGAGAGGAGGAATTGGTTATCACGAGGTTCCACCCCCGTATAACCATAATTACACTTTTAACCCTAGTGTACAGAAATCTGCTGAGTTTGAAGTTCCTCAGACAGTTCCCATCAAGGTTACATTTAAAGAACCAACTGTTAGTAATGGCGAAACGAGTTCGCCTGTTTCTAGTGTAAATATTTCTGTTACGAGTCCAGTCTCATCGGATTCGGATAAGTTGTCCGAATCTGGTAAGACGAAAGAGAATGTAGTGTTACCCACCGGTGGAGATAAAAATAAATCTTCTAAAAAGTGTACTCCACTCAACCCGTATGTCCCACCTTATGTGAGACGAACGGCTGGTAACACTGCCTCTACATCCAAACCAACATTTGACAAGAAATTGGAGAGTCGGTGTTGCTTTAGATGTAACAAATTAGGGCATTTAGTTGCAGATTGCCCTCTGGAGCCGAGATTCAGAGGTGTGAAGCCAAATAAAAATGAGAATAAGCGTCATTTTGTTCCTGCTAAAAATGAAAACTTTAAAAAATGCCAAAATGTAACGAATTCAAGTTTTCATAAAAACCAACCTCATTTTTACAACCAAACCTCAAGATATAACACTTTCAATTCTCAAAGGTTTGGAAGGCATTACACCCAATCTGCAAGGAGATTCCCTAACAGGACTTACAGAAATTATCCTGACGCTAACTTGAGAAAGCCAGGGTACGGGACGTATCGATCCAAGACCAATTGGTCTTGGGTCCCAAGATTCTAACTCTTTGTTTTATTGTGCAGGAACAGTTGAACAGGGCTGCAAACAATCTTTGGATTGTAGATAGCGGCTGTTCCAGGCACATGACAGGCAACAAACACTTGTTGCAAGACTTAAAACCTGTTCAGGGAGCTAGAGTTAGTTTTGCTGGTGAAAGCGGTGGAAGGATTACCGGTAGAGGAACTGTGTCGAATGGGAGAATGACACTTGAAAATGTAAACTTTGTGGAGGAATTAAAGCACAATCTGCTGAGTGTGTCGCAGATTTGTGATAAAGAATACACTGTCCATTTCACTAAGAATGAAGCGATTGTATTGAAGCCTGGTTTTCATATACCAGAAGAATGGATAGTAATGAAAGCTCCACGTGAAACGAATACATACGTGATGGATATGAGGTCTACTGAAATGGCCACCGGAGAATCCTGTTTAATGACAAAGGCAAGCGAATCAGAATCAGAATTATGGCACAGGAGAATGGGACATATTCATCTTCGTAAGATGAACTTCATTGTCAAAAATGGGCTTGTGATGGGCGTTCCCTTAAAGAATTTTAACTTTGAAGATAAATGCATAGCGTGCAAGAAGGGAAAACAACACAAGAAAAGCCATCTCACCAAGACGATCAACTCAATTGCTGGTACTCTAGAACTACTTCATATGGATCTCTTCGGTCCGGTGAATGTACAAAGTCTAGGCGGTACTTCTTACTGCTTGGTGATAACTGATGATTACTCGCGATACTCGTGGGTATATTTTCTGAAAACGAAAGACGAGACGACTCAGATGGTGAAGAATCTAATTACAAAAGTCGAGAACGTCATGAGTAAATCAGTTAAATTCATCAGAAGCGACAATGGGACAGAGTTCAAGAACTTTGAGATGGAAATCTTTTGTCTTCAGAAGGGTATTGAGCATCAATACAGCGCTCCGTATACTCCACAACAGAACGGAGTAGCTGAAAGGAAGAACCGAACGTTGATTGAAGGAGCCAGAACTATGCTGGCAGACTCAAAGCTTCCTGTGATGTTCTGGGCTGAAGCAGTTGCTACAGCCTGCTATGTTCTGAATCGGGTGTTAACCGTTAAGAGACTTGGAAAAACTTGTTACGAGCTTATGCACGGAAGGAAGCCCAACTTGTGCGGTCTTGAACCTTTTGGGTCTCCTTGTTCGATTTTGAAGACTAATTCGAAATTTGGTGAAGTAGCTGATGAGGGAATCCTAGTCGGTTATGTTGTTGGGACTCCCAACAGACGGGTCTTCAATACGACAACTTGCAAGGTGGAGGTGGTTTGTAACACCGACATTACTAGTTACCAACCGCCAAAACCAAGCAATGGACCTGCTGAGCTGTTTGACTATGTTAAACTTTTTAAGTCGTTTAACGTACCTACTTTGGAAATTTCTGAAGAAGACGAAAGAGCAGTGACGAAGATGATATTTGTTGAGGAAGAGGAGGTAGTGCAACATCAGATGACAGAAAAATCTCAGCCTTCCACATCAAACCCTATCGATACCCCTGCGGCCTCAACTGAAGATGAGTTTATTAATCCTTTTCACTCACAGCCTGAAACTACCATAGATGAGATCTCTTCAAACTTGGAAGACAATTTGCATGTCGGTGCTGTTCCGACCACGAGAATTCACAAAGATCACCCATTGGAGAATGTTATAGGTGATGTGTCCTCTAGTGTACAAACCAGAAGTAGCTTGAATGAGCACACCTGTGTTTATACAAGCATTAAAGATACAGGTATCATGAACGAATGTTTGTATTCTTGCTTCATAAGCCAAGTTGAACCGAAGAATTATCAAATGGCTTTAAAGGACAGCTCGTGGGTCGAAGCCATGCAAGAAGAGTTGGCTCAGTTCGAAAAAATGGAAGTTTGGACTTTGGTTGAAAAACCAAAGAATGTGCATGCTATAGGCACGAAATGGGTGTTCAAGTGCAAGAGAGATGAAAAGGGGATTATCGTGAGAAATAAGGCGAGGCTGGTTGTTAAAGGTTTTAATCAGCAAGAGGGTATTGACTACAATGAGGTGTTCGCTCCTGTTGCCCGGTTAGAAGCGATTAGATTGTTTTTGGCGTTTGCTGCATCTAAAAAGATGAAGGTGTTTCAGTTGGATGTGAAGAGCGCGTTTCTTAACGGGAAAGTTGATGAGGTTGTGTTTGTTGAGCAACCTCCGGGTTTTCCTGACCCAGACTTTCCGGATCACGTATACAGGTTGAGCAAGGCGTTATATGGGTTACATCAGGCACCTCGTGCCTGGTATTCAACGTTATCAGACTACTTGCTGGAAAATGGTTTTGAAAGAGGATTGATTGACAGTACGTTGTTTGTGAAGAGAGAAGGATGTGACTTCCTACTGGTTCAAGTCTACGTGGATGATATCATTTTTGCTGCATCAAGAGTATCCATGTGTCAGGATTTTGAAGCTGTCATGAAGAAACGATTCGAGATGAGTGCTATGGGTGAACTAACCTTCTTTCTAGGATTGCAGGTTGATCAGAAGAAGGATGGGATGTTCATTCATCAAACAAAGTATGTTCTTGATGTGCTGAAGAGATTCAAGATGGAGGACAGTTCTCCATATGACACCCCAATCTGCGTCAATCACAAATTGGGCGCTGAATCAGATGGTGACGCAGATGTGGACCCTACTCTGTATCGGGCGATAATAGGTTCATTAATGTATTTAACTGCTTCTAGGCCCGATATAATGTTTTCTGTTTGTCTTTGTGCTCGTTTTCAGGCAAACCCAAAGGAATCTCACATGAAAGGTGTGAAGAGGATTTTGCGGTATCTTAAGGGCAAGCCGAAACTAGGGTTGTGGTACCCAAAGGGAGGAGACGTTGAACTGGTGGCATATACAGATTCTGATTATGGTGGATGTAATCAGAGTCGGAAGTCAACAACAGGAGGCTGTCAGTTTCTTGGAGGAAGATTAGTTTCCTGGCAGTGCAAGAAACAGACATCAGTTGCAATTTCAACATGCGAAGCTGAATACATGGCAGCATCCAACTGCTGCTCTCAGGTTTTGTGGATTCAGCAACAATTGCGCGACTATGGTCTGAATTTCTTACTTACTCCTATTTTAATTGATAACACTGCCGCCATCTCAGTAATTAACAATCCCGTGAAGCACAGTAAAACTAAGCATATTGACATTCGTCATCACTTCATACGGGATTGTGCTGAGAAGAAACTGATAAAGATCGAAAAAGTTGATACACTTGAAAATTTTGCTGACTTGTTTACAAAAGCGTTTGATAAATCCAGATTTCAAAACCTAATTGAGCTAAACGGGATGATCAATCCCAAGTAACCATGTCTTTGTTGCTAAAAAAAAAAAAAAAAAAAAAAAAAAAACAAGGGTCATTTTTGCTTAAAATTAGTCGGTTACCTCAGTTTGATGGACATATCCTCGGATATGTTTTGGTCCTCGTTTTTCGACTTAGAAAATAAGGATAGCCATTAACCGGAAGACTGAAAGTAACCGGGGCAGCTATGACGTGTGTTCTTTCAGTTGCTGAAAATTAGTCGGTCATTCTTAGTAAGAAGGACACATACTTGTATGTGGTCGGTCCAGTTGATCCATTGGATCTTCAGGATAGCCGTTTACCTGACGACTTTGACGTGATCGGGGCGATTGAAATCAAATTTTTTTTTAAACGGGAAATGAAATTACTTTTCAAGTCTGTTACTTCGTAAGAAGTTCTATGCTGTGTTTAACAGAAAATTGGTCCAACCTTGGAAAATGATATATATACTGATTGTGTGTGCTTAACTAGTGAAGTTATTAGGCTTAAAAGGCTTTAGAACAGTCATTGTATGTCATGGTAATTTTTATGGTGCGTAAAAGTGTATGTGATACTAACTTAAATTTACTCGAATTTACGTGGAAACTCCTTAAGAGTTTTGAATGTCTTCACACATATCTTTCCGAATGATAGGCAGAAAAGCGACTACCCAGTCATACACGAGCCCATGAGTGATCTGATTCCCGTGAAGAAAGCATTTCAAGACATTGCAGTGATCCAGATTCGGGACTTGCAGTAGTTTAATGCTCCGAAGTCAATAAGAATGTTTGGTTAAAAAAAAAAAAAAAAAAAAAAAAAAAAACATGTATATTTTTAGTACTTATGAGACATAGTAACAATCAAGACTTCTCATGTCTGGAGTAAGAAGAGAACGGGATGCAGTCAACGAGTATATACAAATTAATCAGACACTATGGGTCGAAGTCAACTCGGGGTGACTTGGGTATAGCCAAATACGCTTTGAGAATAGATAGAAGACATCATTATCTCTGAGTTGTTGCCAACTTAAAAGTTTGAGCTTAACTGAACCTTAATCCGTATCACAGAAACGATGAAAACCATTTAAGTTATTTACATGCTTGCAACCTGTTTCTCTATGTCATAATACAGCTAAACACGGATCCAAGTGACAGTCACATAGTTAGTATGATTCCTGTTAGGAGCTTTTCTAAAACGTAGTGGTCCCTGACTAGACTGAAATTTGATCCCTTATTTCGTTAAAATTTTTCTAAGTTTTTTTTTTGTTTTTGTAGTTATATTATTGTATTGTTGGTTACTGGGTCTTGATCATATTTGTTTAACTCTTTTTGGTAACTTATAAGGTTAAATTCAAGATTATTCAAACTTAAAGGGCTGATTTTGAAAATTACGGGCGAAGTTGTTGAATTCGGCGAAGTTGTGCTTAACTTCGCCTTGGCGAAGTTAAGCGTAACTTCGCCTGAACCAACTCTGCCCTATATAAGGGATTTTGAACAGTAACAGTTTCAGATTTTAACTTTTCCGGCGAACTTATATTTTTTTTCCGGCGATCTTGTTATTCACTTTCGATTCCGATCTTGTGTTCCTTGTTTCTACTATACTAGTGGTATGTGTTGTCAATATCATCCTATCTTTCTCTTTATAGTTTTACCCGGTTCGAGACTCTCGGGTCGTCGAACCTTCGAAACCAAGTTTTTCGACCTCACGTTACGTGTTCATGGACGACCTTTTCGTTCTAACACCATTGAAATATGTTGGACTTCATTGTTATATCCTTAAATCGGTCCGAAACGTCGGATAAAACTTGTTTGAATCTGAACAGTCGCCGTTTCAGATTCAGGCGAAGTTAAGGTTTACGCGAAGTTATTCTCAACTTCGCCAGTGGCTTAAGTTCGTCTTCAGCGAAGTTATCCACAACTTCGCTTGAAGCTTAATTTCGCCTATGGCGAAGTTATCCATAACTTCGCCTTGAACACAACTTCGCCTATTTCAAATTTTTAATAAGATTTCAGACGAACTTACAGATGAAGCGAAGTTGTTCCCAACTTCGCCTCACCTTTAAATTCGCCTTTTCTGTGTACATCACAACTTCGCACATGGTACACAGCGAACTTGTGAGATGGTTATATGGTCTCTAACTTGATTTGTTTTATGCAGATATGGCTGCTGTTGGAGGTGCTGGTGGTGATGATGGTGATGAGCAACGACAATTCTTTCCAGCCCATAACCAATACATCACTTTGGATCCAGACGCACGAGGCGTTGAAGACTATAGGGAGATTATCACATTTCTCCAACGATCACGAGTTTTTCACGCAATCACTAATACACTAGCCATATCTCTGCCTAACATTGAAGATTTCTGGCAGACGGTGTATTATGATTGCAGACCTGAGCCTCCAGTGATGCGAGCAACTGTCAATGGTCAAGGCATACAGTTTTCCTCGGAAGACATACGGTTGGCTCTGCAGTTCGGTGATGAAACGAGAGACGACCCAACGGAGTTCGTAGCTCCTTTCCGTGACGGAGCTTACTTGAGGATGGGTTATTCGGGTCCGCTGGGGGACTCGCAGAGGAGGAAAGGCTTTCTGCTGGATCAATGGCGCTTTCTGATGCATGTGTTAATAGTATGCATGTCCGGCAGAAAGGCAGGAACAGACGGGATGGGTGCGACGATGCAATCGGCCATGATTGCGCTGACTTACAACCGCAGATATTCTTTTAGTCAGCTAATCTTTTACGAGATTGATCGTCAGAGACGGGCGACGGCGCGCGAGCGTTTTATTATGTATCCTCGGTTTCTAAAAATGATTATTAATCATGTCGCTCCGTCTATACCGCAAAGACGCCCTATCAGATACGTTGAGTGCGTAACAAAACGTATCTTTGCTCAGTGCAGGACGTCGAGCACTCGTAGCAACCCTGAGCGGCGTCCCAGGCATACTCCACTTTTCGGGTATCTCATCAACCCGGAGTATGTTCCTGCAGGAGGGGACGAGTTCAGGGATCCGCAACCACATCAGGCGGCAGCACCTCATGCTGTATCAGCTGCGCCTGTTGTATCTTCTGCTGCTGTGCCAGCTACTATATCTCAGGCTGTGTCCACTGCTGAACACGTTGATCTAGATGCTGCTTTTAGTGGACATGGTTTGTTTGATATGGATGTCTCGGGTCCTCAGTTGGTTGATGTTACTAGAGAAGCTACTTCGGTAGCTGACTCCGATTTAGACGAAACGTTTGCTGAGGCGAGACGGCTCATGGTATCTCGGGAAAGGATTACGGGAAAGAGGCCGAGAACTGTGGAGGAGGATGAGGATGAAGTGGATGAAGAGGAGGCAGTGCAGATTGTGCTTAGACGTTCAAGAAGAGAACAGAGAGGTATAGGTTCGGGAGCTGGAGAATCTTCAAGACTAGTACGTTTTGCTCCACCTGCCTTGTCTGGTATGTCTCTTATTACTACTACAGCACAGGTTACAGCGGTCGAGACGTCGGCCCCAGCAATTGTGTCCCTACCACCCCAACCGCTTAATCCACCGGTGGTAGTTGCACGATTTGTGGAGTCGACAATCACTTCTACTGCAGTGTTACCAAGTGTACCACCTGCGGTCACTTCTGCTGATGTCCCGCCAACTCCAACGCCTACTTCAGATTCCGAGAGGATTACATCACTAGAGCGGATTGTTGCTGATCAGACAAAGACCATTCAAAGCCTAGTGGAATCCAATCGACTACAAGCTGCCCTCCTGGTTGAACATGGAAGAATAATAGATGCCTTCAAGGATTACTTGGCATCTCAGGGGGAGAATACTTGTAGGGGCGATGAGTTGAGAACGAAAAGACGAGAAGATCATGACGATGATCCCAATGCACCTTCCGGTGCAGGTGATGAGCTGCCAAGAACCTCTCAGGCTCTTGGGGCTTCCACAACTGAGGGGGAGTCTACAAATGCAGCTGGTGATGATGTTGTAGTTGTGGATGACGACGCTGATGTTGAAGACGTTATCGATGCTTTGAAGGAGTTGGATGAGGAGGAGGACGATGAGTTGATGGATGATGACGACGTGTTGCCTATGGATGAGATTGAGAGGATTGGAGAACAGATTAATGTGGAAGATGTATTAGAAGAAGGTGAGATTGTGGATGATTCAGTGGAACATGAGATTCCAGCTGTTGAGAGATCAGAATTGGGGGATGAGAGCGTGATAGAAGATACAGTATGGGAGGAGCAGCCGAACTGGAAAGAAGGCTGTGCTCAGTGGTTTGTTAAAACCAAGAAGCCTGCAGTGCCAACGATGTTCAGAAAGACTTATAATATAAAGGGCTATGCAGAGTCAAAGAAGGGAATCATATGCTGGTTGTACGACAAAGAGCTGAAACTATTTGTGATCAAACGGTACGACGGCATTCAGTACTTTAAGAGATTGTTGAGATCTCTGAATTCCTTACCAGAATGTGAGGTGAAAGATTTAGCGAGATTGGGGCTGATCAATAGAAGCAATGATGATATGGCAAGAATCATTGAGAAGATCGTATGGAAAGAAGCCATTAAAGACAAAAAGTTTGAACTGCTAAAGCCTCAAAAAGGAAAGTTGATAGAAGACAAAGATCGTGGAATGAGGGCTGACGGCAAACCATGGATGGTTATGAAGTATAAACCAGTCCGTCATTTGAAAGAAGTACCGATGAAAGTTATGCCCAAGAACGTCCTAAAAGATTTAAAATGGTGGTACGTAGATTGCGAGACAGCTGAGGCGGTAATGGAAGATGAGGATGAACAAGAAGTACTTCGGGTTTACGACCCGATGCATCTTGTTAATCTATCGAAGGCTGATCTGAAGGCGCTCAACGAGAAGAAGATCTTCTACATTCCTGCATGGAAGGATCAAGCTAGGAAATATCAAGGGGTAGTGTCGGTATGTGTGAGAGAAGGGGCGCACGCGTAGAGGTGAAGATTACATGACTCAAAGATTTGAAGATCAAGATATGAAGCTACTGCCAAGGGGGAGTCTGTTGGTACATGTGTGTCAGTAGTTCATAGTCTAGCATTTGTAATCGAGTCTGTAATGTAATTATGTTTTGTTTATGATTGTTTTGTAATACGCGAAGTTGTCAACAAGTTCGCTATGGCGAACTTGTTGAATCAGCGAAGTTATGGACAACTTCGCCAATGGCGAAGTTGTCGTGTATAAAACTGTTTCGCTGAAACAGTTTGAGGGTAGTTCGTTTTTAGGGTTTGTTGCAGTTGTTCAGTGAACGTGTTCGTGTCATAGTCTGTAACAGTGACCGTGAGTCACGTGTTCGGTTATCAATATAACGTGGTTGAGTTATTGCTTGTGTGATTCTATCTCTACACTCGTAACTACCTGCGCAGGGATTCCGCACCTGCGTTGTTAGCGATATCCCGTGTACGATCCGTCCAGGAACCTACACTTTCTGACCAATCTCCCCCCAACACACCGAGGTTCTACATCGTCTACCATAAAGCATATCAAATGGTGGCATACCAATACTTGAATGGTAACTGTTGTTATAGGAGAACTCTGCTAGATGCAGGTGATCATCCCAACTTCCTCTAAAGTCTAAAACACAAGCACGTAGCATATCCTCAAGGGTTTGGATCGTCCTTTCAGACTGTCCATCGGTTTGAGGATGGTACGCCGTACTGATGTTCAATCTCGTTCCCATATCTTCATGGAACTTCTTCCAAAACCTCAAAGTAAATCGTGTTCTCTATCGGACACGATCGATAACGGTATGCCATGCTTAGATACAACCTCTTTGATAAACAAACTTGCTAACGTTTCTGACGAGATGGCCTCTCGTATGGGCAGAAAGTGAGCACTTTTGGTCAAACGGTCCACTATCACCCAGATGGTATCATGATGCTTAGCTGTACGAGGTAGCTTAGTTTTGAAATCCATGGTGATGTGTTCCCATTTCCATTTTGGTATCTCTAGAGGTTGCATCTTTCCATAAGGTTTCTGGTGCTCTGCCTTGACTTGCAAGAAAGTTAGGCACTTACTGACATAATCTACTACATCATTCTTCATGCCTGGCCACCAGTAATCTCTTTTCAAATCTTGGTACATCTTCGTGGTTCCTGGATGAATCGAATACCTTGACTTATGAGCTTCATCTAAGATTCGATCTCTGAGATTTCCATGGCGTGGAATCCACATACGGTCAAACCTAGTCTTAACACCATGAGTGTTTTCCATCAACTCGTCTTTTTGACCGAAAATCCTTTCTTTCTTCACTAGCCCTTCATCCACCAGCACTTCTGACTGTACCTTGATGATTTCTTCAAACAGACTTGAATTCATAATCAACTGGCATGACTTCACTGTTGCAAGGACTTCCTCATTCTTACGGCTTAACGCGTCGGCGACCACATTAGCTTTACCAGGATAGTACTTAATATCGCAGTCGTAACCCTTTATCAACTCTAACCATCTCCTTTGCCTCATGTTTAGCTCTTTCTGCTCGAAGAAGTACTTTAAACTTTTATGATCTGTATAAATAGTACACTTAGTACCATACAGGTAATGCCTCCATATCTTTAAGGCATGCACTACTGCTGCTAGCTCTAAATCATGTGTCGGATAAGTACTCTCATGGACCTTCAACTGTCTAGACGCGTAAGCTATCACCTTTCCTCGTTGCATCAAAACGCAACCTAATCCACGATGCGAAGCATCGGTACAAACAACCAAGTCCTCGTCACCGTCGGGTAAAGCAAGGATTGGAGCTTGTATGAGTCTCTTCTTTAACTCCTGAAAAGCTTCTTCTTGAAACTTACCCCAACTGAATACTATCGACTTTCGGGTCATACCGGTCAATGGCGCGGCTATCTTGGAGAAACCTTCGATGAATCTCCTATAGTAGCCAGCTAACCCTAGGAAGCTTCGTATATCAGTCGGATTCTATGGAGTCTTCCAATTCGTTATTGCCTCAATCTTAGCTGGGTCCATGGTAATCCCTTCAGGATTAATCACGTGACCAAGAAATTGCACTTCTCGCAACCAGAATGCGCATTTCGAAAACTTAGCGTACAACTTCTCTTTCTTCAAAGTCTCCAATACCTCTCTCAGATGCTCAGCATGATCAGAATTGCTCTTTGAATAAATCAATATATCATCAATAAAGACGATAACTGACTTATCCAACATCGGCCGACACACCCTATTCATCATGTCCATAAATGCTGCGGGAGCATTTGTTAGACCGAATGACATCACGAGGAACTCGTAGTGTCCATACCGCGTCCGAAACGCTGTCTTAGGGATGTCCGCCTCTTTCACTTTTAGCTGATGATAGCCTGATTTGAGATCTATTTGTGAGAACCAACTTGAACCTTGCAGTTGGTCAAACAGATCTTCAATCATTGGCAAAGGATATCTATTCTTTACCGTAAGCTTATTCAACTCGCGATAATCTTTGCACATTTTCATACTTCCATCCTTCTTTTTCACGAATAACACTGGTGTGCCCCACGGGGAAACACTTGGTCTAATAAAACCCTTGTCGAGGAGTTCCTGCAGTTGGGACATCAATTCTTTCATCTCGGACGGTGCTAGACGGTAAGGCGCTTTCGCGACAGGTTTGGCTCCTGGTACTAAATCTATATGAAATTCTCTCTCGCTCCGGTGGCAACCCCGGAAGATCCTCAGGGAATACTTCTGGGTAATCGCACACGATAGGAACATCTTTCATCTCTTTCATCTCGGACGTAGCGTTGACAACATACGCCAAGTAGGCACCGCACCCTCGCCTTAACAAACCCTCGGCTATAATCATCGAAATGACATTAAGCCCAAAACTTTCCTTATCACCATAAACTGTCACCGCACTACCATCCAAGGATCTTAACCTTATTATCCTACTCTTACACACTATCTGAGCTTCGTACTCATACAACCAATCCATTCCCAAAACTACATCGAACCCTCCTAAGGTCATAACATACAAGGTAACAGGGAACTCATGTCCCTCTAACTCTATCTTACAGTTTTTAACCATTTTCATTATTTTAACTGAAGTGTCACTAGCGGTTTTTACTATAAAAGTTTCAGACACTCGGCAACATTTCATTTTAGCTAATTTACTAAATGGAGTAGCTACGAAACTTTTATTCGCACCCGAATCAAATAATACCGAAGCAGAAATACCGTTTACTAAAAACGTACCAGTCACCACATCCGGAATCTGTTTAGCCTGTTCCTGGGTCAACATGTAGGCTCTTGTCCTTGGCCTAGCTGGATCGGCATCTTTCTTTCCACTACCTCCAGCTCCACCATCAATACACTCCCTTGCCATATGACCCGTCTTACCACACTTGTAGCATGCGGGTTTTACATCACACTCATTAGCATAGTGCCCCACCTTCCCACACTTATAACAGGCATTTGTCCCAAGCCCACACTCTCCACCATGAGCCTTTCCACACTTGTGACACACATCCGAACCAGTACCCCACTTGCACTCGCCACCGTGCACCTTCCCACACGTTTTGCACGTCTTTCTCTCCCACACCTTCTGCTTCTTGTCCTTAGAGTTCCATAGCTGAGTACCCGGTCGTTTAACATTGACCCACTTCTTGTCTTTCTTCTCTTCTTCTTTACTTCCTAAAGTCGAAGTCCTATTGCTTTCGTATATTACTTTGTCACACCTTCTTCAACAGGTGTCTGGTTGGCACGTGTCTTACCACAGCGTCCAGTACGACCTCTTCGCGCTCGTCCCTTTTGTAGCAGTCATCTATCTTACTCTAGGAAACACAAACGTTATCACTCTAGGAATTATTTAGCACATGATTCGTAAGGTAAGTAGTTAATGACAGTGGCCAAGTGTAATTAACTCTTTACATTACTCCTCAGGTTCTACATAATTCTCTTTGTGATTTCACTTGTGCTAGTTTCTACTTCTCACACAATCATAACATACATATAACCTACATCCTTATCCCTAGAATTTAAGCTAGCATACACACATTCTTTCTATAGCGGTTAAGCTAATATTCAAATATTCTTTCTATAGCAATTAAGCTAACTTTCTTACACATTCTTACATTATACATGAAATTAATCATATACTTTTCCTTTACAGAGCTTGCTTGAGTGACACATGGCTATCTTGAACTAGCATCTTCTTTCTTTTCTTACTTAAATCCCATTCTCTGTTCGAGTCTAAGCATGTAGGATGCTTAAATCTCTCGAACTTTGCTCTGATACCAACTTGTAAGGCCCCGTTACCGGTGCCCTACATTTGGTGTTGGATTTACTCATAAACACAGTTCTACAAATCAGAGTTAATTAAAACTTTACGCGGAATATAAAACTTCAACCATATTATCTTACATAACCTCCAAATCTTGTCTTATAAAACATTCATAGTCATTTAAAACAAAACATTGTCTTTAAAACATCACAACATTACTTCGAGATGCCAGTATCTTCGATTCCATGCAAGTGTCTTCAATCACGCGAGCTGCCTCAACCTATTTGCCTTACATTATAAAGAGCATTCGCCCTACATACCTCGGAAATTATTAGGGTCCGGTACCCTCCATCCTCGGATATTATTAGGGTCCGGTCACCCTTCGTCCCCGGACATTATTAGGGTCCGGTCACCCTTCATCCTCGGACATTATTAGGGTCCGGTACCCTCCATCCTCGGATATTATTAGGGCCCGGTACCCTTTCTTCCATACCTCCTTAACATACTTTCTATATACATAATCGTAAGTTTCGCACATACATACATCATTCATTCTTCATCTTACAACATACATATAACATCAACCATTTCCTAGCAGTACAAGCAATTCCGAAGATCGTTCATGTACCGGCAAGAAACCATTCATACATTTCACATAATACATATATGGCATACGCTTATCACTTAGGATAAGTGTATTAACTAATCACATCGAGTATGCACACATCCCAGAAAACATAACAAGGAATGGGGCTAGAAACTCACCTGAATGCAGTTACGTTTACTGTTTATAGTTATTCCTTTCTTGAGCTGTGCACGACTAACTGTATAAAAATTACACGTATAAATTAACTATTACTATCTATAACGTCTTTCTAGTCTTCTTATAACCCACAACGAACGGGGGTCCGGGGGCAGCGCCCCTGGCAGCGGGGTCTAGGGGCGGAAGCCCTTAGCAGGGTCTAAGGGGCAGAGCCCCTGGCTGGGGTCGAGCTGCTCAATTCACCTATGCAACATCATCCACATTGCCACCTATTACTAACCTTTTTCCTAACTTTGGTGCATCATCATCTCAACAAAATCAACAACCAACCTTTCAACCATCACAATCAAGCTACCAATATCAACCCCAACCTTTCAACCATCCACAGTGCCACCTATTTCTATTAACTGTCGTATCACATTTTCCATTAACATTTTGAATCGTTAATTAACTTGCTACTTAAAAGTTCAAGGGCTTCTTTGTAATTAAATCATTCTTCTTTAAGTCCAGGGACCATTCAGCAGTTCTGTTAAACTTCTAGTTCGTTACTTATCCTTAACGAATTGACTTGTCATGACGAACTGGTTCTTGTAACGAATTGAACCCTCTAACAAACTGGGCCCTTAACGAATCAGTCCATAGCGAACCAGTCTATGTAACGAATTGGACCTTCCAATTCGTTATCTTTTAATTATAGCGAATCAAGGGTAATTCGCTATCTTTTCCCTTAACGAACTGAAGCTAGTTTGTTATATTTCCATAGACGAATCAGCTAGCTAATTACTTCTAATTCGTTAGTTACTCCTTAGCGAACTAGGGTTAGGTCAGGGAATTTCAGAACATTCACTGACATTCCTTAAACTCGTACCACTTTTCCGGCGCCGCCATTGCCGGAAAGTCGGGATTTCGCCGGAAAAAACGAGTTTTAACTCGTTTGTTCACCATTTTTCGCCCCGTTCGATCCAGATCTGAGCTAGGGTGATCTCTAAGCCCATCTTAGGTTCGGTTTATACCCGATTCCATACGGATCTCGTGACTTAAATGGTTTAACGGTGTCGGCTCGTCGCTTCGTGACCATATCTAATGGGTTTAAGGTAAAACAACATCATACTATCATTACCTCGGTTCGGTGTTCGGTTTCCTTCTTGGTTTTGGTTTAGAGAAAAGGAAGAACTAGAGAGAAAGCTTAAGTGTGTGTTTTGAGTGGTGTAAGGGATATGTGTAAATGAATGATTAAATGGGTAATTAAAGCTTATATAATTATGGATTATGGGCTTAAGCCCATGGTCTTTCCTTCTTTCCCTTATAACCCAAGTCCATAACCCATATCCATTTAACTCAACACTAGCCCAACTCATATTCTAGTCATCTAAACAGATCACAACCCACAATAAAATAGACGAACTTTATTTTATTATTATGATCAATAGTAGGATGTTACACAAGATGAAGACTTACTGGTGATTTTATGTTAGAAGGAATTATCAAGACTTAATTTGAATTTAAATTTCAATTTATTTTTCTTTTATTTTAAAGATGGTGTACTTTGTTTGATTGTTGAATATATGGATTATTTAAATTAATAAATAGATAGTGTCACCTTTAATATTGCATGACAGTACCGTGTGAACTGTGAGCAATCAGTTCGCGCCCCAACATTTTCGCCTTAGGTTGGGGTGTGACAATTCATGTTGCCCAACTTTAATTTTATACAACCCCGTGATGCTTTATGAGCCGTTTGGATCTAGATCTAGCTTTATTCGGGTGATTAATCAATCAAAAACGAGGTTAAGGACCAACTTAGCTTAGATCTGGACACCCCGAAGTTACTCAGGTTATAAACGATCAAACCCCGACCAACCACGGTGGTTAACAACGGCTGACGGCGCCGGAATCGAAGAAAAACCTTAAAAACGCGTGAAGGAGGGGCTGACCTGCACTTATACGCCGTATAAGTGCAGCGTGTAAGTGGAACAACACATAAGTATAGGTCACGTATAAGTGAGACTAGTGTGTAGGTAGAGGCAATGTATAAGTGTGCATGCGTCGTATATGTGTGGCCAGCGTGTAAGTGACGTGAAGTCGAAGACTCACTCAAAAATAAACCAAATACAACTAATTAGATAGCGGTAAGTGAGTATCGAACACAGGGAGTTTGTGGAAAATGTGTTGCCGAGTAGCTTTGTAATTTAACTATATTAAACTAAATGCAAAAAATAACTTCAAAGATTTGTTTGGTTGGTTTGATTAACAAAGAACTAAAAACACTTTAACGAGTTTTAAACAATATGAGAAAATATGCCTTCCCTCGGTTTCAGGTTTCTATGACTGTTAAAGTAAATGTTTAATCTGAGATAAACTATAAAGATATAGTTCGTGCTTATACGAACGATATTGTGGTAATTTAAGATCAAACAAACTAACAATTACCAAGAACTAACGGTTTAGAACACGAACTCAACAAACTAACAATCTATCAATCAATTCATAAACACCATAACAATGAAATCAATAAGATCAAACTATTATCTAAGAAATTGCATAAGCATTCAATCAAACATTCATAAATAAACCTTACAATCCGAGGGAAAACACAAAAGGGATTTAGCCGAGCATAATTCGGTTCATCATTCCTTCAATTAAATCATGAATAAGAATCAAAATCAAGTCTCTAATGATTACTACACTCACAATAATGTTCTTGGACCCAAAAATCGCCTCTAGGTCGTCTCCAAGTGATAGATATGTGAAAATACAATAAAAAACGGATTAAAAACAAAGAAAAACGGAAGTTACAGCTCTCGGACCGTGGCCCACGGTGAGCACCGTGGGCCATGGTGGTCTCCACGGTCTCCCAAAGCTCACGGTACGGTGTAAATTGTCATTTTTGGTCAGTTGGACCGTGGCCCACGGTGGAGCTCTTTCTCATTTTCTTGTTTTCTTAATATCTTTCTCGTTTCAACTCCGTTTTCTTCGCCGTTTTTGCCCACGTTCTCGTGATTTCATCTTCTATCTCCTCATACATGCAAATAACCACACAACAGTAGTTATCTTGTTCCCATGAAATAAACACTTAATACATAAATTTTTATATCATTTAAGCTCATTTACGGGTCATACTCCGATGCACCCGTCACATCCCCACACTTAACCGTTCTTGCCCCCAAGAAACACCTTAAGAACAAAATTTTTTTTCATTTTCAACTTATAACCACCAATCTTACCAACAATTCCGGTTCAGTCAAGGTTCCAAGTCATACCTTATTCCCTCACTTCTATCGGTTTGTTCTAGTATACTTGATGTTCTATTTAAACCATAGAACTCTAACCAAACCTAACATTCTTTCGGTTTTTACCTATACATAGCACATTTACACATTAACCTTTTCTTGGTGATCATTCATACATTTCATATTTAATTAATTCTTCGCATACGCTTGTACAATCATCAAATCTCCACCTATGTAAATGCTTTTGACATTAATACAAATCAAGAAGTCTTAAAACGGGTTGTAATGGGGCCAAGTGTAAGGGTATGGAAGGAAATATTGAAAGTAGCTCAAGCGACCTGATCCAACTTATTACAAACAAACTAAGTAAACAATGAAATAAACAACTATAAACATCACTAGCTTCTCTTTTTCTTTTTTCTTTTTTTTCACTCTATACATAATACTTTGAACATTGCATACATAAACATTGCAACTCTAATACAATTTTTTTTGTAAGCATAATAAACATAATGCTTAATACTAATTGACAAATACTAAAACAATTACATAGAAACCTATTAAGTCGGATCTATTCGCAACATAACACCAGGGTTGATTGAATAAAATAATAGGCCCAATAAAGTTTTCTAAAGGAACCAACCCCCCGCCCTCTCATAACCCCCCTCATATATGTAATGTATGAGGCCCAACCCCCCAAAACCCACACTCTCGCTCATCTAGACGAAGCTTAACCTAAGTGCCTCTATCACTTTTACACTCATGCCACGCTAAGATCTCGAAATGCACTAATTGTACAAGTTCTATCGGAGAATATCAACCTTCTCACCAATCATTATTTTTTCAACGCGCAAGTGTAAACGAACATGTTATGCAAGTTATTGCACCGAAAGCATGCTAACCTTAATTAGAATACTATACAATCTCCTTTTAAAAACAACTAGGCAAACATGTTATTTAGGGAATTGTGACCTTGAAAAGGGACCCGAACCATACCCCACCAATCTTACCACATTCCGTTTTCTTTAAAATTTTAAAATTTTTCTGATTTTTTTTATTTTTTATTTTTTTAGATCAAATGAAAATTTTTCAAAACAACAAAATTTTCCTCATCCCCACACTTGGGATACATTGTCCCCAATGTATGATTTTATTATTTTTTATTTTTTTAAATTATTTTTAAAATTATTTTAAACATGAAAAATTACCCTATACCCAACACAGTGTCGAAGAGAAACCCATAAGAATTTCCCCACCCTTGGTTCTTGCTAAGATGGTATGCTTAAATTTTCGGATCGGATCAATCCGAATATTCGAATAACTAATTCGGATCGGATTCGGATATGAAATTTGAAAAAATTCGGATTGTTCGGATTATTCGGATATCCGTTTAATTTGAATAAAAACATGTTTTTAGTGGTATTTTCCGGTTTGGTATATTTATTAGACTATTATTTGAAGTTTAAACTTCAAATTTGTGTTAAGAGTAATTTGTATTTTCCGCTGTATGTTTATTGTGATTCTAAACTATTAAATGTTAGGAACAAAAAAATAGAAAAATTTTTTAGGTTTATTTCGGATTATTCGGATAATTTCGGATTATTCGGATATTATCCGAATCCGATCCGAATTGAATTCGGATAGATTCGGATCGGATAGGAATATTCCTAATTCGGATCGGATAGGATTTCGGATAGGGTCCAAAAATTTTCAAATTCGAATAACCCGAACCGAATAACCCGAATAATCCGTTATCCGTTCCGATGAACACCCCTACTTAAAATACCATTAATAACAAACAAACTAGAAATTATAATGCAAAATAAAAATATACAAAATGTACAATTACCACATGTTTTGAAACTTTATGACATTCAAGGTTGGTGACTGGCCCACTCCCCTGCAGCCTTCTCGTTATCAGCACGCTCTTTTTCAATCAATTGTTGCCAGTCTTCTGGCAAACCACGATCGGGCCCGAGCATCCTCAATCTCCACCCTGGATCATTTAGGTTAGGTGGATGTCTCACTTTCATCTTCCTTGGTCGGCCACCTTTTTCTGCCACCTTCTCACTCTGTTGATGCTCAACTTCTTTCTTCTCAACTAACCTGTCAATCTGTTGGTGCATAATGTCAGTAGTTCACAGTCTAGTGTCTGTAATCGAGTCTGTAATGTTTAATTATGTTTTGTATGTTTAAGCGAAGTTACTGACAAGTTCGCTTAACAGGCGAACTTGTTAGTCAAGCGAAGTTATGGACAACTTCGCCTGAACATGCCAGGCGAAGTTGTCGTGTATTTATATACCAGCTTAAGGCTTGGTTTAGAATCAGTAGTTTAAGTTCGTTTCAGTAGTTCGAGTTCATTGTAACGTGAGGACGAGAGTCTGTAAAGGTGATATTACATCACGTGTTTGAGTTATAATATAACGTGTGTTCGTGTTTCGTGTGTTCGTGTGATTCGTGTTCTATACTCGTAACGATCTACGCAGGGATTCCGCACCTGAGTAGACCGAGATATCTCGTGCGATCCGTCCAGGGAACCTACAATTGGTATCAGAGCTTTTGCTCGATTGTGTGGTTCGGGATATTCACGCGGGTATAGAAATTGTCCCGTTTCGACTATTCGCGGGACGTGTTTTCTGTGTTTTTGTGTCAATCTTACCTCCTACCATCGTGTTCAAGCCTTTGCACCATCAAAAACCTCGTAAAATCCAGATTTCAGATCTGCAAAAACGTCCGTGTTCATCAGGCGAAGTTGCCGTCAGGATACGTAGGGTTTAGGCGAAGATATAAGTTTAAGCTAAGTTATCCACAACTTCGCCTATCTTCTCAAGTTCGCCTAACTCAGCGAAGTTCTCTACAACTCCGCCTAACTCCTAAGTTCGCTTACCTTAAGCGAAGTTAATCATCAGCGAAGTTCTTCAGCGAAGTTAATCAGCGGCGAAGTTAAGGCTTAAGCGAAGTTATCCGTAACTTCGCCTACAGTACTTTTCAGAAAATTTTTTGATTTTTTCGGGTTTCTTACTTTTCGGGAAAGATGTCGTCGATTAACATCTCTGAGTTAGTGAAAATGGAAGTTGAAGCAGGGTCAGCTACTAAGGCCCCTAGGTTGCTGAAGGGAACCGATTTCGTCGCATGGAAGGATTCTGTTCATACAATACGTCAAATACCAGGATGCGAAGATGTGGGTATGCATCCAGGATGGTTATATTCCACCAGTTATGGAGTATGAAGGTCGTGATCAAATCAAAAAATATAGCAAAATGGAAGACGAAGAGAAAAAGATGTATGAGGCCGAGAGCAAGGCTCATGCTGCTATTACTATGGCTCTTCCACAATAGATCCTTCATACGTTTAGAAAGTACACATCAGCAAGAGAGCTGTGGGAAGCTCTTGAGAACAGATTTGAAGGGAATGTAGGAATCCGGGCTTCAAAGATAAAATTGCTCAAAACCCAGTTCTCAGTCTTCAAGTATTTGAAGAATGAATCTTTAGATGATATTATCACTCGATATTACCATCTGATGACTGAATTGAGCAACTATTCAATTTCCTACCGAGAAGAAGAAATAGTTGAGAAGCTTCTAGATGCTCTCCCACCAAAATGGGAGATGTACACTGTGCTGATGAGGGAAGACAAGGACTTTCCCACTTATGATCTAGAAACGGCAGTCAACAAGCTCAGAACCTTTGAGCTTAACATGGTCAGAAAGGAGACACCTATGGATCAGGTTCAAGATCCAGGTATGGATGGAGCTAAAGTCAACACTAGCTCAGGATCAAAGACTGAATCTGCTGCCTACTACTCGAAGGGAGAGTCGAGCGCAAACTCATCACATGAGGGTCATGTGTCAATCAACACAAATGGTGATGTTTGCTATGTAGCAGGTGGATCGAGTGGTTCTCAACCCCAGGTAAGCAAGAGTAGTTGCTCTCCAAGTATTCCCAGCAACAACTACTCCAAGATGCCTATGAGTGTCAAGTCTGTTGAAGAGCAGTTTGGTCTCTATGCTTCTTTCATTGCTTCCTATTAGAACTACATTCAAGGGAAGGTTGTTGATCCAGCTATGTTGGATGAAGATTATGACCAGATTGATGCTGATGATCTGGAGGAAATGGATCTGCAATGGCAGATGGCCATGATCGTAAGAAGAGTGAAGCGGTTTATGAGGAAGACCGGAAGAAAGTTTGTCGGTGGAAAGCCAGGGTTTGACAAGACGAAGGTGAGATGCTACAATTGTCAGCAAAACGGTCACTTTGCAAAAGAATGCAGGAATGAGCGTGTGGAACGAAGTCAGGGTAGGTCTCCACAGCAAAGTGAGGGTAGAAAAGATTATAGTGCCATGATGTCCAGAGAAGATGGTGAATACAACTGGAACCTGCTTTCTAAAGAAACTTTTGAGCAGTAAAATTTGGCAAAGGTAGAAACTGAAGAAAGTGAGAAGGTTACCGGAGAGGAAAAAGCTCTTATGGCAGACGTTAATGACCAGCTCTCCGAGGTATGTTCTAAACTTACATGCTCTAAATGTGAAAACTTGTCTGAGCAATTAGCAACTATAACCGATCAGTATGTTAGGTTGGATGCTGAATTTAAAACCTTAAATATAAGATCATCGTTTTACAAAAGCAAGAGAAAATAGCTATAAAGTCAAAATAAAAGCTTGTGAAAAAGATGTTAAAAGTTTAAAAACAAAACTTGCTGAAAAAATTGAAGTGATTGATTTAAGTTATGAAGTTTTGGAAGAAAAAACCAAACTAATTGCTGATAGAGAAAAACAGATTGCTGATCACCAGGTAAAAGTGGTGGAACTGAATAGAAAACTAGAACAGTTCAGAAATTCCTCTGCTATTCTTGATCACCTTGTTAGTGATCAAGGTTCCTCTGCTAAGAGAGGAGGAATCGGTTATCATGAGGTTCCACCACCTTATAATCACAATTACACTTTTAACCCTAGTGTTCAGAAATCTGTTGACTTTGAGGTTGCTCAGACAGTACCAGTTAAAGTAACTTGTAAAGAACCAAATGTTAGTGGAGGCGAAACAAGTTCGCCTGTTTCAAGTGTTCAAATTTCTGATCCAAGTCCAGTCTCATCAGATTCGGATAAGTCATCCGAGTCTGGTAAGTCAAAAGAGGAGGCGGTATTACCCAATGGTGGAGAGAAAGATAAGACGAATAAAAAGAGTACTCCACTAAACCCGTACGTCCCACTATATGTGAGACGAACGGGCGGTAATAAAGCCTCGACATCTAAAACACCGGTTGATAAAAAAGTTGAGCATAGGTGTTGTTTTAGATGTAATCAATTAGGACATCTTGTTGCAAATTGCCCTCTGAAGCAGCGATTCAGAGGTGTGAGGCCTACTAAAACTGAGAATAAGCCTAATAGTAATTATCATGCTCCTAAAAATGAAAACCATTTAAAATTCAAAAATGTGACTAATTCAGGTTTTCATAGAAACAAATCTCAGTTTTACACTACTAATAACCAAACCACAAGCTATAATTCTTTCAATTCACAAAGGTTTGAAAGGCCTCACAATCAATCTTCAATGAGATATCCTAATGGGACTTACAGGAATTATCGAGATACTAACTTTGGAAAGCCAAAGTTTGGGATGTATAGATCCAAGTCCAATTGGTCTTGGGTCCCTAAATTCTAATCTTTTGCTTTATTGTGCAGGAACAGTTGAACAGGGCTGCCAACAATCTTTGGGTTGTAGATAGCGGCTGTTCCCGGCACATGACGGGTAACAAATACTTGTTACACGATTTAAAACCTGTTCAAGGAGGGAGAGTGAGCTTTGCCGGTGAAAGTGGTGGCAAGATTACTGGAATGGGAACGGTGTCAAACGGAAAGATGACTTTGGAGAAGGTTAACTTTGTAGAAGAATTGAAGCACAATCTGCTGAGTGTGTAGCAAATCTGTGATAAGGAGTACACCGTTCATTTTACAAAGAATGAGGAGATTGTGTTGAAACCTGGTTTTCAGATACCAGAGGAGTGGATTGTGATGAAGGCTCCACGTGAAAGGAATACATATATTATGGATATGAGGTCGACTGAAATGGCCACGGAAGAATCATGCCTTATGACAAAAGCGAGCGAATCGGAATCCGAATTGTGGCATAGGAGAATGGGACACATTCATCTTCGGAAGATGAACCACATTGTCAGGAATGGACTTGTGCTGGGCGTTCCCTTGAAGAATTTCAATTTTGAAGATAAATGTATAGCGTGCAAGAAGGGAAAGCAGCACAAGAAATCCCATCTCACCAAGAAAGTCAATTCAATTGCCAGTACTCTAGAATTGCTTCACATGGATCTCTTCGGTCCCGTGAATGCAAAAAGTCTAGGAGGTACTTCTTATTGCTTGGTGATCACTGATGACTACTCACGATATTCGTGGGTGTATTTCCTGAAATCAAAAGACGAAACGGCTCAGATGGTGAAGAATTTGATTACCAAAGTTGAGAACGTTATGGATAAAAGGGTTAAGTTTATCAGGAGTGACAATGGAACGGAGTTCAAGAATTTTGAGATGGAGATCTTCTGCCTTCAGAAAGGGATTGAACACCAATACAGCGCTCCGTATACATCGCAACAGAATGGAGTGGCTGAAAGGAAGAACAGAACATTAATTGAAGGAGCCAGAACAATGCTGGCTGATTCGAAGCTTCCTGTGGTGTTTTGGGCTGAAGCTGTTGCTACAGCCTGTTATGTTCTGAATAGAGTATTAACTGTTAAAAGACTTGGTAAAACGTGTTATGAGCTTATGCATGGGAGAAAGCCCAACTTGAGTGGTCTTGAACCATTCGGGTCCCCTTGTTCGATTTTAAAGACAAATTCTAAATTTGGTGAAGTAGCCGATGAAGGAATCCTAGTCGGTTATGTTGTTGGGACTCCCAACAGACGTGTCTTTAATACATCGACCAGCAAGGTTGAGGTGGTGTGTAACACCGATATCACAAGTTACCAACCGCCAAAACCAAGCAACGGACCTGCTGAGTTTTTCGACTATGTTAAACTTTTTAAGTTTTTTAACATACCGTATTTGGATATTGCTGAAGAAGAAGAGAGAGTTGCTACGAAGATGATCCTTGACGAGGAAGAAAACCTATTGCAAAGACAGCTGATCGATAAATGTCAACCTTCCTCATCAAATGCTGTCGATACCCCTGCTGCCTCAACTGAAGAAGAAATTTTCAATCCATTTCACTCTCAGCATGAAACAACCATTGACGAGCTCTCTTCTAACTTGGAAGACAATTTGCATGTTGGTTCTGTTCTGACCACGAGAATTCATAAAGATCACCCTTTGGAGAATGTGATTGGTGATGTGTCCTCCGGTGTACAAACAAGACGTAGCTTGAATGAGCACACCTGTGTTTACACAAGCATCAAGGAGACAGGGATAATCAACGAATGCTTGTACACCTGCTTTATTAGCCAGATTGAACCGAAGAATTATCAAATGGCTCTCAAGGACAGCTCGTGGGTCGAAGCTATGCAAGAAGAGTTGGCTCAATTCAAGAAAATGGAAGTTTGGACTTTGGTTGAAAAACCGAAGCATGTGCATGCGATAGGCACAAAATGGTTGTTTAAGTGCAAGAGACATGAGAAAGGGATTATCATAAGAAACAAGGCGAGGCTAGTCGTTAAAGGTTTTAATAAACAAGAGGGGATTGATTATAACGAAGTGTTCGCTCCTGTCGCAAGGTTGGAAGCCATTAGATTGTTTTTGGCGTTCGCTGCTTATAAGAAGATGAAGGTATTTCAGTTGGATGTGAAGAGTGCGTTTCTGAATGGGAAAGTTGATGAGGTAGTGTATGTTGAGCAACCTCCGGTTTTTCCTGACCCAGACTTTCCTGATCACGTGTACAAGTTAAGCAAGGCATTGTATGGACTACATCAGGCACCTCGTGCCTGGTATTCCACTTTATCAGATTACTTGCTTGAAAATGGGTTTGAAAGAGGGAAGATAGATAGCACGTTGTTCTTCAAGAGAGATGGAAGCGACTTCCTGCTGGTGCAAGTCTACGTGGATGACATTATCTTTGCTGCATCAAGAGTCTCCATGTGTCAAGATTTTGAGGCCGTCATGAAAAAGAGGTTTGAAATGAGTGCTATGGGTGAACTAACTTTCTTTTTAGGATTGCAGGTTGATCAGAAGAAGGATGGGATGTTCATTCATCAGACCAAGTATGTCCATGATGTGCTCAAACGCTTCAAGATGGAGGACAGCACTCCATTCGACACTCCAATCTGCGTCAATCACAAATTGGGTGCTGAGTCAGACGGTGATGCAGATGTGGACCCAACTCAATATCGGGCTATTATAGGTTCTTTAATGTACTTAACTGCTTCTAGGCCTGATATAATGTTTGCTGTTTGTCTTTGTGCACGCTTTCAGGCAAACCCAAAAGAATATCATCTGAAGGGTGTGAAGAGGATACTGAGGTATCTCAAGGGCAAACCGAAGCTGGGGTTGTGGTACCCGAGAGGAGGAGACTTGGAGCTAGTCGCTTACACAGATTCTGATTATGGAGGGTGCAATCAGAGTCGGAAGTCAACAACTGGAGGATGTCAGTTTCTTGGTGGCAGATTGGTGTCGTGGCAATGCAAGAAGCAGACTTCAGTTGCAATTTCAACCTGTGAAGCAGAATACATGGCAGCATCCAACTGCTGCTCCCAGGTTCTTTGGATTCAACAACAGTTGCGCGACTATGGTCTGAATTTCTTACTTACTCCTATTTGCATTGATAACACAGCTGCTATCTCAGTAACTAACAATCCCGTGAAGCACAGTAAAACTAAACATATTGACATACGTCATCATTTTATACGGGATTGTGCTGAGAAGAAACTGATTGTGCTTGAAAAGGTGGATACGCTTGATAATTTTGCTGATCTTTATACTAAAGCGTTTGACAAAACAAGATTTCAAAACCTTATCGAGCTGAATGGGATGATCAATCCCGAGTAACCATGCTTTTCATGTTATATTTAAAAAAAAAAAAAAAAAAAAAAAACGTGACTATCGCTTAAAAATATGTCGGTTGCCTCGGTTTGAAGGACATGTCTTAGGATATGTTTGGTCCTTATTTTCTACTTGTAGATTTTGAGGATAGCCATTAACCAGATGACTGAAAGTGACCGGGGCGGTTTATGATGAGTTTTCATTCTTTCGCTTAAAATTAGTCGATCATACTTAGTTAGAAGGACACATACTTGTATGTGGTCGGTCCAGCTGATCCATTGGATCTTCGGGATAGCCGTTTACCTAAAGACTTTGTTTTGGTCGGGGCGATTAATGTTAAAATTTTTTTTAAAAGGGGAAATGAAATTATTTTTCAAGTCTGCTACTTCGTAAGAAGTTCGTTTGCTATGTTTAATAGAAAATTGATCCAACCTTGGAAAATGATAGATATACTGATTCTGTGTGCTTAACTAGTGAAGTTATTAGGCTTAAAAGGCTTTAGGACAGTCATTGTATGTCATGGTAACTTTTTATGGTGCGTAAAGGTAGATGTGATACAAACTAAATCTACTTGATTTTACGTGGAAACTCCTTACGAGTTTTGCATGTCTTCATATAAATCTTTCCGAATGATAGGCAGAAAAGCGATTACCCAGTCATACACGAGCCCGTAAGTGTTCTGATTCCCGTGAAGATAGCGTTTTAAGAAACTGCAGTGATCCAGATTCGGGACTTGCAGTTGTTTACTACTCTGAAGTCTATGTAAATGTTTACCATAAAAAAAAAAAAATGAGTTATGAAAACATTCTAGAGCTGAACATGTCAAGACTTCTCAATCATGGAGTAAGAAAGAGAACGGGAAGCAGATGAAGAGTAATTACAAACTTAATCAGACACTAAGGGTCGAGGTCAATTCGGGGTGACTTGGGGAAAGCCAAATATGTTTTGAGAATAGATAGGAGGCATCATAATCTCTGAGTTGTTGCCCACTTAATTTTTGAGCTTAATTGAACTTAACTCGTATCACAGAAACGATGAAAACCATCTTAAGTTATTTACCTGCTTACAACCTGTTTCCTTCTGTCATAATACAGCTAAACACGGATCTATGTGACAGTCACGTATTTAGTATGATTTCTGTTCGGATCTTTTCTAAAACGTAGTAGTCCCTATCGAGACTGAAATTTGATCCCTTATACTTTATTTTTTAAAAGTTTCTTGTACTTAGGTAGATTTATAATTTTGTATCTGGTTACTTGGACTTGATCGTGTCATTTAATTCTTAAAGGGAAGTTTTAAAAGTTAATTGAAAAATGTTCAAATTATAAGGTTTGATTTTGTAAATATAGGCGAAGTTGCTAAACAGGCGAACTTGTGAATAACTTCGCCCTAGGCGAAGTTAACCGTAACTTCGCCTGTATAACTCCGCCCCTATATAAAGAATACTTAAAGTCATTCGTTCATTATTTTCATTATCAGCGAACTTATTCTCGACTATCACAGCGAACTTAATCGATTATCATCTGATTATCCTTTTTTCCGATTTCAATCAGTATTCAAGGTGTGTTTGGGTTCTATATCTTATAATCGATGTTCAATGTTGTTAACCCTAGGTTGTTTCGACACCCGGTTAGCGACCTCGAACGTTCGAACCTTATACCCGATTTCAAAGCTTGTTTTTACGTGTTCATGAGCAAACTGATCGTCCGGATTTCCTTAATATCTTGTCTTTAGGAGTTCTTAATCGTCAAAATTGACCGAAACACCAGATTTTCGATGTTGAATCGACCTTACTGTCGCCGTTTCAGATTCAGGCGAACTTAAGGTTTAGGGGAAGTTGTCCGTAACTTCGCCTGAGGCTCAACTTCGCCTGAGGCGATGTTGTGGTGAGGCGAATTTATCATTAACTTCGCCTGGACCTTTTAATTTTTTAATTATTAGATGAACTTAAAGATGAAGCGAAGTTGTTCCCAACTTCGCCCCAACTTTAACTTCGCCTATACATATTTTTTCACAACTTCGCACATGGTAACAAGCGAACTTGTGGTACGCCTTAACGTTTATCTAACTTGGTTCGTTTGTTGCAGATATGGCTGCAGTAGCAGGTGCTGGAGGTGACGATGGAGATAATCAGAGGCAATTCTTCCCAGGTCACAACATGTTCATCACCTTAGACCCGGAAGCGAGTGGTGTGGAGGATTACCGCGAGATAATCACATTCCTCCTTCGCTCGAGGATATTCCACGCAATCACTACGACTCTGCCTATTTCCTTACCCAATATCGAGGATTTCTGGCAGACTGTGGAATACGATTGCCGCGTTGAGCCCCCGGTTATGCGAGCAACCGTCAACAATCAAGAGGTTCAGTTCTCATCTGAACAAATACGGGTGGCTTTACGGTTCGGTGAGGAGACTAGGGATGACCCTACAGAGTTTGTGGCTCCGTTCCGTGATGAAGCGTTTCTCCGAATGGGCTATTCTGGTCCATTAGGTGATACTCAGAGGAGGAAGGGTTTCCTACTCGATCAGTGGCGCTTCCTCATACACGTAATGATTGTCTGCATGTCAGGGAGGAAGGCGGGCACTGACGGTATGGGTGCGACCATGCAGTCAACAATGACTGCTCTGACTTATAACAAACGTTATAGCTTCAGTCAGATGGTCTTTTATGAGATCGATAGACAGAGGAGAGCGATGGCCCGTGAGAGGTTTATCATGTATCCAAGATTCATTCAGATGATCTTGAATCATGTTGCTCCCACGTTGCCTCAACGACGCCCAATACGATACGTGGAGAATGTGAGCAAACGTGTCTTCGCTCAATGCCGCACATCCAGTGCGAGGAGCAAGCCTGAACTGCGTCCGAGGCATACTCCACTGTTTGGGTATTTAATCAACCCGGAGTATATTCTTGCTACTGGGGATGAGTTCAGAGACCCTCAACCACGACAGGCAGGAGCAACTCGAGATGTACCTGCTGTGCCTGTTGTGTCGGCTGAGGAGGATGTAGACCTTGATGCTGCATTTGGCGGCCAAGGATTCTTCGACATGGACCGGTTTGATCCGCAAGAAGAGGTGCAGGTCTCTGCTGCACAGGTTCGGGAAGTGAATGTTACTAGAGCAGCTACGACGGTGGCTGACTCAGATCTGGATGATGTTATGGATGAGGCGAGAAGGACGTTGGTGACACGAGAAAGGACGTTAGGGAAGAGAAAGAGGACAGTTGATGATACTGAGTCAGAAGAAGAAGAAGAGGATATTCACAAGTTGATTAGACGTTCAAGACGGGAAAGGACAGGTGCAGGTATGGGAGCTGGAGAGACTTCAAGAATTGTACGTTTCGCTCCATCCGCACTGTCAGGTATGTCGATTGTTCCTACATCTATACAGGTCACTGATTTAAGCGCCGCGGAAGTTCCCGTGGTGGCTACATCAGCTGTCGGCATCCCATCAATCACTACTATCCAGCTGACGACTCCGGAGATTGTGTCTTTACCACCTCCAACGCTTACTCCTTCAGAGGTGGTGGCACAATTTGTAGAGTCGACAGTCGTTGCAACTGCAGGGTTGTCGGTCACGATACCACCTGCGGTTACGTCCACAACTGCTTCTGATGTCCCGGTTACATTCGAGATCCCTGCTGAGTATACTCAAGAAACATCTAACATGAGGTTTGATTTCGATGCAACCCTCTCAGACTCGGAGAGAATAGCTGCACTTGAGCGGGTCGTGGCTGAACAATCAAGGGTGAATCTTGTCTAGACCCAGGCTATTCAGCGCCTTGTAGCAGAGAATCAACTACAGTCGTCCCTCCTGGTTGAACATGGGAGAATTATAGATGCTATGAAGGAGTTCTTGGCATCTCAGGGGGAGACAGGCTGTAGAGGCGACGAGTTAAGGACAAAGAAGAGAAATGATAGAGACGATGATCCCAATGCATCGAAAGGTGCAGGTGGTGAGTTGCCAAGAACTACTCAAGCTCTTGGGACTTCCACAGCTCAGGGGGAGTCTGCAAGTGCAGTTGGTGGTGATGAGGTGGTGATGGTTGATGATGAAGATGATGTGATTGATGCTTTGAAAGAATTAGATGATGATATGCTAGATGATGATGTGATGTTTGATGATGATGTGCTGCCTACTGAGGAGATTGAGAAGATTGGTGCACAGATTGTGATTGAAGAAGATGTTGAAGAAGGTGAAATAGTAGAAGAAAATGTTGAACACGAAATCCCAGATATTGAGAAAGCCGATATGGGTAATGAGATGGAAAATGATGAGACTGAATGGGAAGAGCAGCCTAGGTGGAAGGAAGGCTATGCTCAGTGGTTCGTCAAAACGAAGAAACCAGGGGTCCCTACAATGTTTAAGAAGAGTTACAATATTAAAGGCTATGCTGAAGCGAAGAAAGGGATTATTTGCTGGATCTATGATGAGCAGTTGAAGCTCTTTGTGATTAAACGGTATGACGGCGTTCAGTATTTTAAAAGAATGTTAAGGTCGTTGAATACACTGCCGGAATGTGAAGTGAAAGACTTAGCCAGATTGGGGTTAATCAATCGAAATGACGATAATATGGCTAGAGTCGTTGAGAAAATTGTATGGAGAGAGAGTATAAAAGAGAAGAAGTTTGAGCTGTTGAAACCGCAGAAGGGAAAACTTGTTGAAGACAAGGATAGAGGTTTGAGAGCTGATGGAAAACCTTGGATGGTCATGAAGTATAAACCGATCCGGTGCCTTAAAGAAGTACCGATGAAGCTAATGCCCAAGGATGTGCTTAAAGACCTAAAGTGGTGGTATGTGGATTGTGAGACAGCAGAGGCGGTGATAGAAGACGAGGATGAACAAGAGCTCCTAAGAGTTTACGATCTGATGCATTTGGTAAACTTATCGCAAGCTGATCTGAAGGTGCTTAATGAGAAGAAAATCTTTTATATTCCCGCTTGGAAGGACGAAGCGAGGAAGTATCAAAGAGTTGTGTCAGTTTGTGTTAGAGAAGGAGTGCATGCGTGAAAATACAAGATTGAAGATTACGAGACAAGTGCTTAAAGATCAAGATATGAAGCTACTGCCAAGGGGGAGTCTGTTGGTGCATAATGTCAGTAGTTCACAGTCTAGTGTCTGTAATCGAGTCTGTAATGTTTAATTATGTTTTGTATGTTTAAGCGAAGTTACTGACAAGTTCGCTTAACAGGCGAACTTGTTAGTCAAGCGAAGTTATGGACAACTTCGCCTGAACATGCCAGGCAAAGTTGTCGTGTATTTATATACCAGCTTAAGGCTTGGTTTAGAATCAGTAGTTTAAGTTCGTTTCAGTAGTTCGAGTTCATTGTAACGTGAGGACGAGAGTCTGTAACGGTGATATTACATCACGTGTTTGAGTTATAATATAACGTGTGTTCGTGTTTCGTGTGTTCGTGTGATTCGTGTTCTATACTCGTAATGATCTACGCAGGGATTCCGCACCTGAGTAGACCGAGATATCTCGTGCGATCCGTCCAGGGAACCTACACAATCACAAAACACTCCACTTTCGTGTGGTCCTTGCTCAAGGATACACACTTGTTAAAAAATTCCGCCTTCAGGCTTTCCTTGTCAACAAGAGTGTCAGTAGTATTTTCAAAAAATAATAACCGTTTATCACGATTCTCAAATTTAATTCCCAATGTCCCTTTAGCACAATCAATCACTGCAAGTGAAGTGTCAAGGAAGGGTCTACCCAATATGATTGCGGGTTGCGTGATAGTTACATTTTCAGCGTAATCAAGCACTAAAAAGTCAGCTGGGTAACATAAATCCTCCACATGTACCATCACATTATATATCATGCCTCGGGGAAGTGTATGGGTTTGATCCGCTAATACCATGGTGGTGTTTACTGTTTGTAGCGGACCAAACTCATACTAATCATATAAACTAACCGGCATGATACTAACACAAGCTCCAAGATCTAGCAGTGCCCGATCAGATTTAAATTCACCAATTTGGATTGATAAAAGGGGCACTCCTGGGTCTTGAAGTTTACTCGGGATAATATTATTATCATCCCTCTCATCCCTTATTTTGGTTAATTTTTCATTTAAACATTTATCACACGAACAATTTTCACAAAAAGATGTTTCATTCGGATGTAATTCAGAGTTATTTTGAAAAATTGTTTCATAATTAACCATATTTTCAATCTCATAACTAATATCTTCCACCACCCCCTCAACAAACTGTGGTTTTGGGTCAACTTGAACACTAGAAATTTCAAAATTAGGTAAAATACATACCGCATTGATATGCACGTTGTTCCCCTTCTTTAAACTCGAGCTGTTTTTCTTCAAATTCGCCACTTCGGTTGCGAGTTGACCCATTTGTGTGGTCAACGATTGGATGGCCTTATCTCTAACTTCATCCTTTTGCATTCTCACTTCATCAAGTTGATTTCTTTGTTGCATGTCTTGTTTCATCATCTTTAACATGTCCATAACTTCATTTCCATTTGACGAACTTTGACCCGTTGACCCGCTTTGACCGCCACCCCCTTGACCTTGAAATCTTTGATTATTCCCGCCATGATAATTACCTTGGTTATTATATTGTTGGCGAGGGACATAATTGCTTTGACTTCCTTGAAAATTCGGGTTAGATTGAGTGGTCGGGTTTCCATATCGAAAATTTGGGTGATTTCTCAACCCGGGGTGGTAGGTGTTGGAGTTCATGTTGTAATTCCTACCACCTCCCCCTTGAAGTGCATTCACCTCCTCCACCGGTGCTTGACCCACCACACACACTCCCGAAGCATGCCCCAACTCGTTACAATTTGTACAAACATCAATTACTTGATTAGTGGTTTGTACGTTTCCTTCTTCCACAGCTTGCACTTGAGGTCTACCAATCGACGGTCTTGCTCTTCTTCCGGTTTGGGCCTTTCTCTTTGAAGTGACCGCCATTTGTTCCAAATATGCCCAATCATCTTGTTCATAATTGGTACCACATGTACCATTCGTGGTCGACCTCAAATCTCGTTCATCCTCCATACTCAACCCTTCATGAAAAGCATTTAATAACTCCCAAAGAGCAATTCCATGATGGGGACAATTCTTAATCATCATGTTAAACCTCTCGAATGCTTCATGAAACATTTCCCCCGTTTGTTGTTGGGAGGTTCTCAAACTTCTTCTAGCATCGTTGGTCTTTTGGGCCGTGTAAAATTCTTCCAAAAATCTTTGTTGCATTTCGGCCCAAGTATAAATGGATGCTGAAGGCAAAGTGTCAAACCATCTCTTTGCCTTGTCTTCCAACGAAAACTGAAATAGAACCAACTTGACTTCTTCCGATGTAAAACCTTGACCCCCAATTGTGTTGCAAATGGAGTCATATGCCTCCAAGTGGAAGTAAGGTTCCTCCGTTGCTAGACCCTTATACTTCGGAAGACTTTGAAGGGAATTGGTTCTTACTTCAAATGTCCTCCCTTGTTGATTATGAGGAATAACCATCGGAGACGGATTATTAGTAATTATCGGTCAAAAATGGGCTTCAATCCCCCTCACCATTTCTCTTGCATGCCTTCTTGGTACCCCCATTGGTACTCTTGGTTGACCCATTTGCCTATGAACGGGCCTTGGCTGCACAAATTGTTGTTGAAACTGTGGTTGGGGCATTTGTGGTTGGAATTGTTGTTCTTGAGGTTGCCCTGGTGGTTGTAGTACAATCGGTGGCGGTTGTACTTGTTGATTAACAACAATCGGTGGTTGTTGTTAAGCTTGTTGTATAACTGGCGGTTGTTGAACGGGTTGTTGGACAACCGGCGGTGGTTGTTGTCAATTAAGCTCTTACAACTGTTGCGGTTGTTGCCATTGACCATAACCAAAAGTTCCCAGATTTACCATTTTTCCTCCATCACCTCCCATGTAGTAACCTTCCACTTTATACCCCTCAAATTCAATGTCAAACCCATATCCGTATCCGTCATCTTGTGATCTTGAATGTTGCATGAAAGGATGGGGTTGATATTGGTAGCTTGATTGTGATGGTTGAAAGGTTGGTTGTTGATTTTGTTGAGATAATGATGCACCAAAGTTTGGAAAAAGGTTAGTAATAGGTGGCAATGTAGATGATGTTTCATGGGTGAATTGAGCAGCTTGACCCCAGCCAGGGGCTCTGCCCCTTGGACCCTGCTAGGGGCTGCCGCCCCTAGACCTCGCAGGAATAACTATAAACGGTGAACGTAATCGCATTCAGGTAAGTTTCTAGCCCCATTCCTTGTTACGTTTTCGGAGCTGTGTGCATACTCGATGTGATTAGTTAATACACTTATCCTAAGTGATAAGTGTATGCCATATATGTATTATGTGAAATGTATGAATGGTTTCTTGCCGGTACATGAACGATCTTCGGAATTGCATGTACTGCCAAGAAATGGTTGATGTTATATGTAGGTTGTAATATGAAGAATGAATGATGTATGTATGTGCCAAACTTACGATTATGTATATAGAAAGTATGTTAAGGAGGTATGGAAGAAAGGGTACCGGACCCTAATAATATCCGAGGATGGAGGGTACCGGACCCTAATAATATCCGAGGATGAAGGGTACCGGACCGTAATAATATCCGAGGATGGAGGGTACCGGACCCAAATAATATCCGAGGTATGTAGGGCGAATGCTCTTTATAACGTAAGGTTAGTTATGATTGCGTATGATGATTGATGGACAGGTTAAGTATATAATGTGTACCCTCGGGCATGTATATGTGTATGTAAAGTAAGTGATGTGATTAACTAGAACTCTCTCAGCGTAGCTGACTTTTAGTATGCACGAAGGCAAATAGGTTGAGGCAGCTCGCGTGATTGAAGACACATGGCATGGAATCGAAGAGACTGGCATCTCGAAGAAATGTTGTGATATTTTAAAGACTTTGTTTTGTTTTAAACGACTATGAATGTTTTTATAAGACAAGATTTGAAGATTATGTAATATATTATGGTTGAAGTTTTAATGTTCCACGAATGTTTTAATTAACTCTGATATTAAGAACCGTGTTTATGAGTAAATCCAACACCAAAGTAGGGCTACCGGTAACGGGGCCTTACACCTGCAATTAACCACTCAACAGTAGTTATCTTGTTCCCATGAAATTAACACTTAATACATAGATTTTTATATCATTTAAGCTCACTTACGGGTCATACTCCAATGCACCCGTCAGTAAGTATAGAACACATAAGTCCCTTATGCGTGTAACTTATACGCATCATATAAGTTATAACTTATATGGAAGTATAAGCTTACACACTAAGATGACTTATACGGGGAGAAACTTATACGGGAATGACTTATACGTTGAACAACTTACACGTTGGGAGGAACTTATACGCCTAGAATCTTATACGGGCTTAAAGTGATTTTCCGAATAAACAAAAGATAAACGGCGTATACGTATGTAAATGATAGATATGAAATTATATAATGGTTAAGATAAGAAATAAGTAAATAATTATATATATATATATATATATATATATATATATTAAATAACAACTTCTTAACACATTGGCTATTGTACTTTACACTTAGTCTATTGTACATGTTCTCTACAACATACATCATACAATTTGTGAAGCTGGATGATTTTGTATACACTTGATATGACTCCACGTGTTACGGTTGCTTTCGACGTGTCCCTGATATACTTGTTTTACAGCTGTGAAGCCGTTCAAGGATCTATTGTTTTCAGCCTCTGCATATTTATGATCTCTTTACACCGTCGTGTACCAATCTCCACCGCAAGAATTGAACGCCGCCACGGAGTCAACACCGCTAGCCACCACCAACTTCTATCTACTCCATCCTCATCTCCACCGCTAGCCTTTACCTGAGAATGGATACGAGGGTTGGCTGGGTGCATATGTGCGGCGATGGGTTGGGTGTATACAGCTAACCTACTACTACCAGGTTCTATTTGGAAACCCTAGGTGGCGGTGGTGTTTAATTTCCTGATTAACGGACACGATGGTTGCTCTATTCAGCAATAGAGCCAGCCCTTGATTCAGTTGTTAAGATAATTACTACCTTCAATGGAAAAACAAGTCCCAACTTGACTCATGGGTTCGGGTTTTTAATTCTACTACTTATTATTCAACTGTCGTGCTGCTTATTACAAATCCAAGATTTTTAAGTTGTAGTTTCCAAGACAGATTGCGATTTCATTTCATTTAGAAGACAAATAAGTCTGTAACTGCAAATTTATACTATGATTCTTGCGGTTGATAATAAAGAGAATAAAATTACATATAACTAGATGTCTATGTCGTTGGTATTTGCCGATGTCATTCCAGCTGTCTATGGTGGCGGAGGTGCCTGTTGCCTCATGTTAATGTCTCAGCGTTATGACACTCCTCTATTTTGTCATGGTAACATATGTTGCAGCCATGACGGAGATCTGAGTGTCGGGTAATTACACACTTATTATAATTGAATTTATTGTGTAACCACATTTTAGTAACTGACTTTGGAGGTGGTTTACCAGTGCTCAACTGTTTGTTCGCCGAGCCACAATCGTATGTTCTACGTTTGTCATTTGAATTTTATGTCTACGCTATTATACATTCCAATACTTGGAATGCCAACGTGTGTTGCAGCTATATTGCGGATCTGAGTCACAACTCAATTTCGAGTTTTTATATAGTTTGGTTGTATATTTCTTCTTTTCATTTCCGACTTGGCTCTCATTAGTGATTTTTACTTTTCTGATTTATTGATTTTGTAGCTATTTGTTATGCATCAGCTCTCATAATGATTTTTATGCAGCCTCTTCATAAGAACAATAACCTGCTCACGGCACACATTTTGAGGAATTTCAAACAAGTACAAGCGTTTACAACAACTTATTTGCAACATAACTTGCAGCTTGCTAACTGACACTGAAACTTATGATACTATGATTTGCACAAGCCCCATCAATAGAAACATTTGTGATGGTCGTTACATGTGACTGTTGTGCCTAAGCGGTGGTGTGTTATTATGGTGGTTGCAACTCATTTGATTTGTTTTTCTTGATGTCATAATGATCGTTTGACATTAATAGAGCATGTATTCGGGTTATACGTGGCATGTGGTGTTCCGAGTAATATTCGGAAAACCTTGGGACGCGGTTATTTGGTAGTGACGATGGTTGGTAACTTGGTGATTTATGATATTTTTGGTTTGCTGCTTAATTTTGGTTTAGGTTTTGATGAATCCATTTGCAAGTATGGTAGTAAACAATACAGATAACAAATCCAATGGCACCCTTTTTTTTATTAAAGTCAAATAAAAAGATTTAAGTAGTAGCAAATGGGTTGGTATATGCAGTCAAGTGCACGTATATTTTTTTTTATGCAGTCAAATGGGTTGGTATATGAATGATCAATCATCATTCACCATATACGTACTCTTCCGCCTCAGCCAAGTTTTTCTTTTTCTTTTTAATATTATTTACTATCTTTTAGGACTTAAAGAATTGCCTGTTTCGTCAGTACAATTCCCAACGTTCACATTTATGTACAACTCCTCCGGCAATTTTTTCCGGCAGTATCAGTTGGAAAGTTTCCGACACCAGGTAAGTTTCTCTTCCATTCTTCACCCCCTTGTCTCTACCACAAGCCCACCACAAACCACCCGCACGCCACCGCTCGAAACCGAAGGAGCGAGACAACGAGATTGTAAGACGACCGGCGAAATTTTTTACGTCCTATTCATAGTTTTTGCGGTACACAGCCTGCCGATTACTCAGACGAGCAACTGGAGTGCACTACTAACAGCAGACACATACCGCAAAACCGTGACTCATTTTTGCACTAGATCTTGGGCTGCAACTTCAAGATCCGTTTTTGCATTTGCATCAGATCGGATTGAGATCCAAGTTTCCGGCAAGATTTCATTTTTTTCTGCGAGGTATAAGAGAGTTTACGGCGAGATCTGTTGACGGCTGACCTCGTCACTCGTTGCTGGTTCTTTGCTGGGTTTTCATAAAACTTGGATTTAAAAATACTATTACTATATTTGGATTAAAAAAACCGGTTTATTTTCTGAACGACATCACTTTATACAAAATACTTGGATTAACAAATAGCATATATTTAATAAGGATATTATTATTAGAAGTATTATTATTGTTACTATTATTATTATTATTATTATTATTATTATTGATTTGGTGTTCTATTGCTTGCGTTTGTGTGATTAGTTGCAACCATAGAGCGTAGGAACCATGACTATTACTTGAGACCATGTCCTGAAACGAGAGGTGTAGGAAAGAGTAAAGATAGGCAGCGTATATTGCGTTTGGCTTCTTGGAATGCAGTAACATTAAATGGTAAGTTGCTAGAATTGGTAGATGTGCTTAAAAGACGTAGGGTTCAGATAGCATGCCTCCAGGAGACTAAGTGGAAAGGACATAGAGGGGCTGAGTGTAATGGGTATAAGTTGTGGTACTCGGGGTCTGATGGAGCTAGGAATGGAGTGGGGTTTCTAGTGGCTAAGGAAATACACACTAGTGTGGTGGAGGTGATAAGACATAATGACAGGATTATGGTGTTGAAATTAGTACTAGGAGAGGAAGTAGTGGCAATAGTCTCCGCCTACGCGCCTCATGTAGGCCTAGGGGATCAGGAAAAGAGAGAATTTTGGGATGGCCTAGATGCAGTGGTAGGGGGCATACCAGGGGGAGAGGATTTGCATAGGAGGTGATTTTAATGGACACATTGGTAAGGCTAACGATGGTTTTCAAGCCGTACATGGGGGTTTCGGTTTTGGTGATAAGAATGAGACCGGAACAGATCTTCTAGAGTTTGCGGTGGCACATGACCTAGGTATTATAAATTCTTATTTTAGGAAACAAGATTCTCATTTAATCACTTTTAGCAGTGGCGGACGCGACACGCAAATTGACTACCTTTTGATGAGGCAAGGAGACCGACGTTGGTGGAAGGACTGCAAAGTCATACCTGGGGAGGCAGTTGTGACTCAACATCGACTACTAGTGACAGATATAGCCTTCATAAATAAGCTGACTGTTCGAGAGAAGAAAGGTACACCGAGAATTCGATGGGGAAATTTGAAGGACGAAAATCTCCTACTGTTTAAGGATAAACTCATACTGCATACGCGGGCTCGACTAAATGGGGACTCAACTCATATATGGGAAGCTATGGAGACAAAGATCATCCAAGTAGCAAAGGAGACTCTCGGGGTCGCAACAGGAAAGACAAGTGGGCATAAGGAGTCTTGGTGGTGGAATGACGCAGTGCAAGACAAGATAAGGGACAAACAAGGATGTTTTAAGGAGCTAATGAGGTGCACGAATGAGGAGGAGCGAGTGAAATTGAGGGACAACTACAAAACGGCCAAGATAGAGGCGAAGAAGGCAATGGCGGAAGCAAAGAAGGCGGCCTTTAAACGGATGTATGAAAGTCTAGAAACAAAAGAGGGGGAACATGCTATGTTTAAGATTGCCAAAGCCAGGGAGCGTAGAAGGCAAGATCTAGGACCGGTGAAGTTCATAAAGGATACAGATGGGCATGTACTGGTCAAGGAGCAGGATATCAAGCTAAGATGGCAAACCTACTTCCACAATCTTTTTAACAATGGGAGAGCTTACCAAGAAGAACATGACAACAAAAACTTTCAACGACAACAATCGAATAACTGCTACTGCCGACGGATCACACGAGAAAAGGTGAAGGATGCACTTAGGAGGATGGGAAGGTCTAAGGCGGTTGGCCCAGACAACATACCCATCGAGGTGTGGAAGTGTCTGGGGGAGGAAGGAGTCATGTGGTTAACTACTCTGTTCAATAGTATTCTCAAATCAGGTAAGATGCCAGACCAGTGGAGGAGCAGCGTTGTAGTTCCTATCTATAAGAACAAAGGAGACGCCCAATGTTGTGGTAACTACCGAGGAATAAAACTACTAAGTCATACTATGAAGCTATGGGAAAGAGTGTTTGAGGTTAGACTTAGACGAGAAACTCAGGTTACGGTCAACCAATTTGGCTTCATGCCGGGGCGTTCCACCACAGAGGCAATACACCTTATAAGAAGATTAATGGAAAAGTATAGGGAGAAGAAGCGTGATCTACATATGGTGTTTATTGACCTAGAAAAGGCCTACGACAGTGTGCCACGACAGGTGCTCTGGGAGTGCTTGGAGGGTAGAAGAGTGCCCAGGAAATACATAGAGATAATTATGGATATGTATACCAGGAGTGAAACAAGTGTCCGTGCGCCAGTGGGGGATACTGATTTCTTTCCTGTAGAGGTAGGTCTTCACCAGGGGTCAGCGTTGAGCCCGTTTCTTTTTGCAGTAGTCTTGGATGAGTTGTCAAAGTCGATTCAGGGGACTCTCCCGTGGTGCATGATGTTCGCAGACGATATTGTGTTAATTGCTTAGAAAAAAACAAGATCTAAACATGAGGCTTGAGGAGTGGCGAACAACCTTAGAGACAAAAGGTTTAAAGATTAGCCGATCTAAGACGGAGTACCTCCACTGTGATTTTGGTGGGATAAACGACAATGAAGACGCACGGATCACAATTGAAGGGCAGGTGGTCCCGCAGGTAACGAAGTTCAAGTATTTAGGATCATTTGTACAGAGCGATGGGGAATTAGACAGTGATGTGACCCACCGAGTTCAGGTAGGATGGTGTAGATGGAAAGCAGCCACAGGTATATTGTGCGACAAGAGTTTCCCGACTAAACTAAAGGGAAAATTCTATAGGGTGGCAGTTAGACCTGCAATGCTATATGGAACAGATTGTTGGGCCATCAAGAAGGCACAAGTGCGGAAGATGGAGGTAGCAGAAATGAGAATGCTACGTTGGATGTGTGGGCACACAAGGCTAGACCGAATAAGAAACGTTGTGTTTCGCGAGAGATTAGGGGTGGCGAACATAGCAGACAAGATAAGAGAGTGGAGATTGAGATGGTTTGGACATGTAAAGAGAAGACAGACGAGGAATCCTGTTAGATCCGTAGAAAACATTACTATAGAGGGGAGGAGGGGTAGAGGACGACCGAAATTGACTTGGGATGAGAGGATTAGGCATGATTTGATAGACCTAAACCTCTCCGAGGACATGGTTGAGGATAGGAATTCGTGGAGAAGTAGAATTAAAGTTAAGGATTTTTAGAGAGAATTGAATACCTTAGGGCTTAGGCTTAACTTATTTAGGTCACATACCATAATGGTATTTCCCTTACATATATTATTATTATTATTATAATTATTATTAGCTTTTATATAGCTGTTAAACTGTGATCTTATTATTAATATTATTATAATTAGTAGTAGTTTTTATATAACTGTTAAACTTTGATTTCCTTTATTTTGCTTCATACACATGTACTTAGAGCCAAGGGTCTCTCTGGAAGCCACCTCTTTATTCCTTTGGATAGAGGTACGGTGTGCCTACATCCCACCCTCCCCAGACCCTACTTATAGCTTTGCTGTCGGTGGGATTTTACTGGGCATGATATGATATGATATGATTTTAGAACGTGAATACATTTGGTAAAGAAAAATATGTTGGTAAATGTAGTTGAAAATGGGTTAATATATGTACTTTAGTGCAAGTCTACTTTATTTTCAAGTGTTCAACTATGAATACATGTATGATGTATCTACGAAATCAATGTATGATGTATCTACTTCCATCAGAATTCGATTTTACCATTCAGTCATTTGATTAGCGTGTTTAGTTTTCCTTATATGATTTGTCGGATGTTCGCGTGTTATACGATTCTCAGATGTTCGTGGTTACTTTTCCTTAAAGTCACAAAATTTGCCATACGCGCTTCTTTGATAGAAGTAGTGAGGTTAATATTTTCAATCATTTATGGTTTTTTCTTTCCTTCCATCACATGCCCGTAAACATTTACGATCTTGAGTCTCAAGCTTCGACTATGGTTTCACAACCCCTCGCAACGCGCGGGGTCTAAACACTAGTTAATAATGAAAGGTAACATTTAAAATGAAGATTTGATTTGACTAAATAATTGAACTTCAGTTTTATAATGAGGTTTTTAGTAAAGACTTATTAATGAAAATAAAATTTTTCCAAGCTTACCTGGCAGCTTAACCCCAGCCAGGCGCTCTGCCCCTTGGACCCCGCTAGGGGCTGCCGCCCCTAGAACTTCGCTGCCAGGGGCACTTCCCCCGGACCCCCCCCCCCCCCGTAGCTAGAGGTTACAAAACATAGAAGTATGGTATAGTTAGAAGTAGTTAATTGATACTATGATTAATACACAGTTAGCCGTGCACAGCTCAAGAATGGCATAACAGTAAATTCAGAAAGGAATCGCTTGCAGATGAGTTTCTAGACCCACTTCCTTGTTATGTTTCGGGGCTATGTGAATACGTGATATGATTAGTTAATACACTTACCCGAAGTGGTAAGTGTATGCCTCATATGATTTATGCGATAGTGATTGAGGTTATGAATGAATGCTTATCGGTACATGAACGATCTTCGGATATTGCACGTATCTCCAGGAAAGGTGAGTTTTATATAAGATTCATGAATGATACGTGAATGACTAAGAGTATGTACGAAAGTATAATGTATGTGTAAAGAAGTGTATGTATGGTTGTATGGAAAGAAGGAACCAGACCCTACTAATATCTGAGATAGAAGGGACCAGACCCTAATAAAATTTGAGACAAGAGAGACCCTAAAAATATCTGAGATAGAAGGGACCAGACCCTAACAATATATGAGATGGTAAAGATAGTTATGCATGTAGTATGAACATATGGAAGAATGTATGTGTGAATAAATGTGTTTACGAAAGAAAGGTAAAAGGTGTAAAGTATATAATATGTATCTTTGGATGCGTATATGAATGTAAGTGTATGTATTGTATGTTACTTGATTAACTAGAACTCACTCAGCGTAGCTAACTTTTAGTATGCACGCAAGTAAATAGATTGAAGCGGCTGGCTTGAGAGGGGGACACATGGCATGATCAGAAGGGACTGGCATCCAGAGAAGATTTTTCATGATGTTTTAATAAACTAATTTATGCTATGTTTTAAAGACAAGTTGAATGTTTTGTAATGAATGATTGAAGTTTTATTATTCCGCAAAAGTTTTTAGTAACTCTTATATTTAGAACTGTGTTTATGAGTAAATCCAATGCCAAAGTAGGGAACCTGGAACGGGGCCTTACAAGTTGGTATCAGAGAATAAGTACGAGAGAATTAAGCATCCTACATGCTTAGACTCGACCAGAGAATGAGACTTAAGTAAGAAAAGGAAGAATATGCCAGTTCAAGAAAGCTATGTGTCGCTCAAGCAAGTTAAGTAAAGATAAAGTGTATGATTAATTTCATGTGTATTATAAGAATGTGTAAGGAAGTTAGCTTAGTTTCTAGGGATATGAGTGTATGATTATATGAACTGTTTGATTGCCTAACTGTTTAGAAGTAGAACCAACACAAATATACTCATTAGGGGAAGTGTATAGGACATGAAAAGTAACGTGATCAGCTAATCATAGCTGGCTACTTTTATTACCTGTTAGCCTTACTATCCTTGTACTAAATAGTTCCTTGAGTGATGACGTTTTCGTTTCCTTATAGAATACGAATAGCTGAAGCAAGAAAGGTTGTTGGGATGTCATGGTAGGCAACGCATTACCCGGGAACCTTTTGTACAGTTAGTTACTAATACAAGGGAAGAAGGAAGTGCAACTCGACAGAATCCGAGCAAAAATGAGGGGTATCGACTTGACCCTGCTGTTCAAGCAGCCATTGCTCAGGCTGTAGTTGCTGTAGTAAAGAATTGGATTCTTGAAAGTCTGCTACAAGCCATGCGAGGACCGATGAGAGGGCGGGGGATGATGGTAAGAAAGATGATGATGAGGTAGGTGACTCGAGTGAAGTTCGTCATGTGAAGGTTGATGAGAGAAAGAGAGGACGAGGAGGGTACAACTACAAGTCTTTCAAAGGTTGCAACTCGCCAAAGTTGACTGGTCTAGGAGATGCAATCGCTACTCTCCAGTGAATAACCGCCAATGTTATCCGAATTAGCGAGTGTCGTCCTGACCAAGAAGTAGGTTATGCTACTCAGTCGTTTCGTGATGAGGCTATGTACTGGTGGGAGACTGTGGAGCAGTGGAAGACTCGAGAAGAGATTAGGGCGATGAGGTGGGATGACCTGAAGGAGTTGGTGATGAAACGATTATGTGCTGATGCTGAGGTTGAGAGGGCTGAAATAAAGTTTTTGAATCTAAAGGCGGGTAAGATGACACACCGCGTATACACTACTGAATTCAACTGCATGTCTAGGTTGGTGCCTGACATGGGGAATACTGAAGCTAAGAGGACCAAGTGTTACATTAGAGGACTTCCACAGAACGTCTGCACCTTAGTCAGGGCAAGTAAAGCTGCTACTTTTGACTCTGTTGTCGAACTCGCATAGATGGTTTACGATGACCTGTAGGAGGATGAAGTGGTGGTGGAAGAGAAGAAAGAAAAAAATGTGTTACTCCTGTTAAACGACCTAGTACTCAGTCATGGAACCCCAAGGGCAAGCAACAGAAGGTATGGGAGAAAGTCATGCAAGACGTGTGGAAAGATTCACGGTGGTGAGTACAAGTGGGGTAAGGGTACAGATGTCTGCTACAAGTGTAAAGCTCATGGTGGCGAGTGAAGGTTTGGGTCGAATGCTACAAGTGTGGGAAAGTGGGGCATTATACTCCAGATTGCACTGCAAAGCCCGCATGTTACAAGGGCGGTAAAACGGGTCACATGGCTAGGGAGTGCATAGATGGTGAAGCTGGAGGAAGTGGAAGGAAGGATGCTGAGCAGGAGAGGCCAAGGACCAAGGACTACATGCTGACTCAGGAGCAAGCCAAGTAGATTCCAGATGTTGTGACATATGCGATTTTAGTAAACAGTGTTTCCGCTTCTGTGTTGTTTGATTCAGGTGAAAATAGAAGTTCCGTAGCCACGCTATTTAGTAAGTTGGCAAAAATGAAATGTTGTCGTGTGCCTCAAACTTTCATATTAGAAACCGCTAGTGAAACCTCGATTAGGATAATGAGAATGGTTAAGGATTGTATGATAAAGTTAGAGAGACGTGAGTTCCCTGTTACTCTGTATGTTATGACCTTAGGAGGGTTCTATGTGGTTATGGGAATGGACTGGCTATCTGAGTTTGAAGCTCAGGTAGTGTCTAAGAGTAGGTTAATAAGATTAAAATCCTTGGATGTTAGTACGGTGACGGTTTATGGTGATAAAGATAGTTCAGGGTTTAATGTCATTTCGATGATAAAAGCCGAAGGATTGTTAAGGCGAGGGTGCGGTGCTTACCTGACGTATGTCGTCAAAGCTACGGCCGGGGCGAAAGAAGTGAAAGATGTTCCTGTTGTGCGAGACTATCCAGAAGTGTTCCCTGAGGACCTTTCGGGGTTGCCACCGGAGCGAGAGATAGAATTTCAGATAGACTTAATACCAGGAGCACAACCCATCGTGAAAGCACCTTACCGCGTGGCGCCGCCCGAGATGAAAGAGTTGATGTCCCAACTGCAAGAACTCCTCGATATAGGTTTTATAAGGCTGAGTGTTTCCCCGTGGGGAGCACCGGTGTTGTTTGTCAAGAAGAACGATGGAAGTATGAGAATGTGTATAGACTATTGTGAAATGAATAACCTTACAGTGAAGAACAGATATCCATTGCCCCAGATTGATAATTTGTTTGACCAACTGCAAGGTTCGATTTGGCTCTCACGAATAGATCTTAGATTAGGCTATCATCAGCTGAAGGTGAAAGAGGTAGACATCCCTAAGACAACGTTTCGGACACGGTATGGACACTACGATTTCCTCGTGATGTCGTTCGGTCTAATAAATGTTCCCGCGACATTCATGGATATGATGAATAGTGTATGTTGGCTGATGTTAGACAAATCATTTATCGTGTTCATCGACGATATATTGATATATTCAAGGAGCGAATCTGATCACGTTGAGCATCTAAAGGAAGTATTGGAGATCTTGAAGAAAGAGAAACTGTATGCTGAGTTTTCGAAGTGCGCGTTCTGGTTGTGTGAAGTGAAGTTTCTAGGTCACGAAATCAATCCTGAAGGGATTACTATGGACCCAGCTAAGGTTGAGCTGATAACATATTGGAAAACTCCATAGAACCCAGACTGATATAGGTAGTTTCCTAGGGTTGATTGCTATTATAGGAGATTCATCGAAGGCTTCTCCAAGATAGCCGCATCGTTGACCGGAATGACCTGAAAGTCTGTAGTATTCAATTGGGGTAAGTTTCAGGAGGAGGCTTTTGAGGAATTAAAGAAAAGACTCACGCAAGCTCTAATCCTTGCTCTACCCGATGGTGACGAGAATTTAGTTGTTTGTACTGAAGCCTCGCATCGTGGGTTAGGTTGTGTATTAATGCAACGAGGAAAGGTTATAGCTTATGCGTCCAGACAGTTGAAGGTTCATGAGAGTACCTACCCGACACATGATTTAGAGCTCAAAGCGGTAGTGCATGCTCTCAAGATATGGAGACATTATCTATATGCTACCGAATGTACTATTTATCCAGATCATAAGAGTTTAAATTACTTCTTCGAGCAGAATGAGTTAAACATGAGATATAGGAGATGGTTAGAGTTAATAACGGATTACGACTGTGCTATCAAGTACTATCTTGGTAAGGCTAATGTGGTTGCTGACGCGCTAAGCCGTAAGAATGAGGAAGTCACTGTAACAGTGAAATCGTATAAGTTGATCATTAACTCCGATCTCTTTGAAGATATCATCAAGGTGCAGTCGGAGGTTCTTATAGATGAAGGGCTAATGAAAAAGGAAAGAATTTTCGGACAGCAAGACGAGCTGATGGATAACACTCATGGTTTGACCGTATGTGGATTCCACGCTATGGAAATCTTAGAGGTCAAATATTAGATAAAGCTCACAAGTCGAGGTACTCGATTCATCCGGGGTCCACCAATATGTATCAAGATCTGAAGAGAGACTATTGGTGGCCGGGAATGAAAAACAAGGTGGTAGACTATGTTAGTAAATGCTTAACTTGCTTGCAAGTTAAAGCGGAACATCAGAAACCTTATGGGAAGATGCAGCCATTAGAGATACCAGAATGGAAATGGGAACACATCGATCACCATGGATTTCATAACTAAGCTACCCCGTACAGCTAAACATCATGATATCATTTGAGTGATTGTGGACCGTTTAACTAAAAGTGCTCACCTTCTGTCAATACGGGAGGTTATTTCGTCAGAAATGTTAGCAGGGATTCACTCTACTTTTCATGTTTCTCACTTGAGGAAATGCCTAGATGACGACACTTCTCATGTGCTATTAGTAGACATCGAGGTTGATGAACAGTTAAACTACATCGAGCAGCCTATTGAGATAGTGGACCGTAAGGAAAAGCAACACTACCATAAAGTTATTCCTTTAGTAAAGGTGATATGGAAGCATAGTAAAGGACTGGATGTGTGACAACCGGTAAATTCCCAAACCCATAAGCCAAGTAATCAACCTAATAATTAGGTGATTGTAAATATTAAGCGCGTGCATTTGTTATGTGCGCCCTGCGCGAGCGCGCCATGTTAGTCAGCGCGTGCATTTGTTATGTGCGCCCTGCGCGAGCGCGCCATGTTAGTCAGCGCGTGCAGTTGTTATGTGCAACCTGCGCGAGCGCACCATGTTAAGAACCAGCGTGAGCATATGTTATATGCGCCATGCGTGAACGTTTTGGCCTTATGTTTTATGTTGTCTAAATGGGTTGACCGTCACGCATGAGGCTAAGGCGGGTGCATCCCAAAACCAATTATGCGCGTGCGGGAGGGGAACTAACCTACCCGCATGGCGGGAACGTTGAGAGCTAGTTTGTCTGAAGCTCCAAGATGGAATTGACTTCAACATGACTGATCACTATGTTGAAATACCAAGACCACCTGGAGAATCTACAAATGAAACTCAAATGTCCCTAACTGCGAGAAGGTTACGTATCTACCCGCAGCAAAGAAATGTCCTTCACGCAGAAAGCTATGCGCACAAAGTTATACGCTCAGAACACTTAGTCTATTCTCCAGTTATAAGGAGATTACTCCCGCCCGAAAGGAAACAGTAGCGTGTTTCAGAGATTTTCCATTTTTTTTACTGTACACTGACAAAAGTACCTGAAAAAGCACACTGTAACATGAAAAGTCAACTGTCAGCCACCCTATTCTCACCAACCCCAGACCTGCATGTTCTGTCCAAATCAAATCAAAATCTTTTATCCACCACTCCACTCTTAAGTAAATAATAATAACTTCCATACTTTATCATCATTACATTTAGATATGAAAAGATTTCAATCCCCTAAAGCAAGGGATTGTGTTCCCTTGAGTTTGCCTATAAATTTGTAACCTAAATTATCACCCAAAACACACTTCAAAGAACTACAAACTTGCACTAATCCTCTCCCAAGCATCCGTTGTTTTCATTTCCGATCCTGTTACTAGGTAAGCCGAGAATATAACCTTGAGATCTACTTTCCAACCCTTATGTTCTCCCATTTCTTGATCTTAATATATATACTTCTTGTTATTTAATCGTATTCTAGACCTTCGATTCCGAGGCCAACACCAAGAAAACCCGAATCTCGATTAATCCCTTAACAAGAACCACAGGTGAGTCTCACAGCCCCTATTTTCACTGTTTTCACTGTTTTTAAACTACTTTCGGGGCGAGGGACACGTACTTAAATAATGTTTTATCATGGTATACTTACAAGCTATGCAAACGATTACGTGTTTAAGTTGTGTTTCATGATGAGCAATGCGAACAGTTATCTATGGTATTTCGATGTTAGTGCACCAGATTCGAGTAAGTGATCACTTTACCATTGGAACTCTAAGGGTAGGGACTGCTGGTTTGATCCGCCCACTCGTAGGGGTCGCACCTCTTACACAGACGAGTGCCTAGTATGGTCATGGGGCAGTACTATGGGTTTGAGCCCGCTCGTAGAGGTCGCTCCTCTTACGCAGACGAGCGCCTTGTTTTCCGGCACAACGTCCGCAGCGTAACCCGCGGGACGGTATTACAGTATTATTCGCTCGTAGTGGCAGCGCCACTTACTCAGACGAGCACAGTTTTCCAGAAGTGTCCGCGCGTAACCCGCGGGACGGTATTACAGTATTATTCGCTCGTAGTGGCAGCGCCACTTACTCAGACGAGCACAGTTTTCCAGAAGTGTCCGCGCGTAACCCGCGGGACGGTATTACATTATTTTAGCTCGTAGTGGCAGCGCCACTTACACAGACGAGCACAGTTCCCAGAAATGTTCGTGCGTAACCCGCGCAACGATTTTATCAGAATATGTTGATAGATCTATGTTTTACCAAGCATGTGTTTAATAATGCTATCAGAATTATGTTTCAGAATGATTTGTATCAAGATTATGATGCAATACGATTTATCAAGTTACTAAAACTTGTGAACTCACTCAGTTTATACTGATTCAAATATTTTTACGTGTCTTTCAGGAGATAACTAGGTAGCGCATGGAGTCACACTTAGAGCACCTCACGCTGAACATCTAAAACTAGCTTTTTGGAAGATTTTAGTTCTATCCCTTCGATGCGCGTGGTTGTACCCGCCGCGCAAAGGGGATATGGCGTGGAAATCTTCAACAGTTTTTATACTTGGATGTTTTTATGTAATCTTTAAACAATGTAATGTATTTGTATTAAACATTTCATGCGCAATGAAAATCTTTGAATGTTTTGCAATGGCCCGTGCTTAATTATCAATCCCCACTCGTGCACGCCCGGCTGTTTCCGCCGCTCAGGGCCGGGTGTGACAGATTGGTATCAGAGCACTGGTTATAGCGAACTAGGAAAAGAAGTTTTAACCTAGACTATAACCGTTGGGGAATCGCATGAAATATTTTTCAAAGAAAATATTTTCAAAAGAAACTATACACACACTTAGGAACACGGGTCACACTGTCTAGTAAATAACGATAACATTATGTGCTCAGAGTACATGCGCTAAGTTTGATATATTTCCATTCTCTTTTAAAGCGAGAATGCCTCCAACTAAAGCCAAGGGAATTACCATGACACCCGAGGAACTCGCGGAAATAATCGCGCAAGCAATTGCGACACATGAGGCCAGCAAGGCCGAATCAAGTCAGGGTCGTCAGAATGAGACCCCAGAACCCGAATCAGGAGCCTTGGACAAAGGATGCTCCTATAAGACATTCATGGCCTGTAAGCCTTGGCCATTCAAGGGAACCAAAGGGGCCATTGGGCTCTACAACTGGATTGACAAGATGGAGACAGTCCTCTCCATTAGCGGATGTAGTGAGAACCAGAAGGTCCTTTACGCGACCTGCATGTTCCAAGAGGCAGCTTCGTCTTGGTGGAAGCTTCAAACGAAAACTTTGGGGCGAGAAGTTGCTCTCCGCAAGACCTGGGAGGAACTGAAGGAAATGATGATGAGAAAGTTCTGCTCTCGCGCAGAAATCCAGAGTCTACAACAGGAATTCTGGAACCACGCCATGGTAGGAACGGATATCGACGCCTACAACAACCGGTTCAACGAACTTTGCCAGTTGGTGCCAGATATGGCAAACACGGAGGAAAAGAAGATCGAGAGGTATATTTTTGGGTTACCTCCTGTTGTTAGGGTTCCGCTCAACGCCGCAGCGCCTCCAACCTTTGATGAGGCGGTAGCGCGGGCCATCACCCTTACAAGGGATACGGTCCGTGCGGGTATGTTAACTACGCGCGGAACCGAGCAGCGAACCTCTGATCCCAAGAGGAAATGGAACTCTCACCACCGAGGGTCCGACTCCAAGCAGCCACCGTTCAAGAAGCAGGAAAGCGCAAGGATTTACGCGATTCAGGCCGCGGAGCCACCACGAAAAGGATACAGTGGCCCTTACCCATGGTGCAACAAATGCAAGTTTCACCACGAGGGTGAATGCGCGAGCGTCACGTGCGCCAAATGTAACAGGCCAGGACACAAGACGGTGAATTGCCGTGCTAAAGAAGCTGGAGCCAATGACAACTGCTACGCATGCGGAAAGCCAGGGCATTTCAGTCGGGATTGCCCGCAAAGGGGAAACCAAGCTCGCGGGAGAGCTTTTGTGATCAGCGCGGGTGAAGCTAAAGAAGAGCCGAATGTGGTAACCGGTACGTTTTTGCTTAACGGCCATTTTGCATCTGTCTTATTTGATACTGGCGCTGACCTGAGTTTTATATCCGCTGAGTTTAAAGACTCCCTAGGCCTAACAACCAGTAGACTAGACACGCCTTATACTATAGAACTAGCCAATGGTAGGCAGTTATGCGCAAACGAAAGAACTGAACAATGTGTAATAGTCATGGGAGGTCACGGGTTCAATATTAACTTGTTGCCAATAGACTTGGGAAGTTTTGACATTGTGGTAGGTATGGATTGGTTAGTCGAGAACCGCGCGGAAGTTATTTGCCATGAGAAGCAGGTTCGGATCCCACTGTTGAACGGAGAAACCTTGGTAATTCAAGGGGAAAGAAGGGGAGTTGCGACGAAACTGATTTCGTGCCTAAAGGCGCGTAAGTGCCTAAGGAAAGGGTGCTACGCCTTCCTGGCGCATGTAGTAGAGAAGAAAGGAGATGAGCGAAGAATTGAAGACTTACCGGTAGTGCGCGAATTTCCAGAAGTTTTTCCTGAAGATTTGCCCGGATTGCCGCAGCCGCGACAAGTAGAATTTCGTATTGATTTAGTCCCAGGAGCTGCGCCAGTAGCTCGAGCGCCTTATCGACTAGCTCCATCTGAGATGCAAGAGCTATCCAATCAGTTACAGGAACTATTGGATAAGGGTTTCATACGCCCAAGCTTTTCACCCTGGGGAGCTCCAGTACTGTTTGTTAAGAAGAAGGATGGTTCGTTCAGAATGTGTATTGACTACAGGGAGCTGAACAAGCTGACAGTCAAGAATCGGTACCCTTTACCGAGGATTGACGACTTATTTGACCAGTTGCAGGGATCCAGTTATTATTCAAAGATAGATCTACGGTCAGGATACCACCAACTTAGGGTCCATGAGGAAGATGTGCCGAAAACAGCCTTCCGAACTAGATACGGCCATTATGAGTTCTTAGTGATGCCTTTCGGGCTAACTAATGCGCCGGCGGTGTTCATGGATCTGATGAACCGCGTGTGCAAACCATATTTGGACAAGTTTGTGATTGTGTTTATAGATGATATTCTGATTTACTCTCGGACCAAGGCCGAGCATGAGCAACACCTGAGATCGATTTTGGAATTGTTGAGGAAAGAAAAGTTGTATGCGAAGTTTTCCAAGTGCGAGTTTTGGCTTAGAGAAGTTCACTTTCTCGGTCACGTTGTAAACGAGAAAGGAATACACGTTGATCCTTCCAAAGTCAAGGCCATCGAAAACTGGGAAGCGCCAAAAACCCCAACTGAGGTGAGGCAATTCCTAGGACTAGCTGGCTACTATCGACGCTTCATTGAGAACTTCTCCAAAATAGCTCTACCTCTGACCGCGCTAACTCAGAAAGACAAGAAGTTTGTTTGGGGCGAAAATCAGGAAGCAGCGTTTCAAATGTTGAAACAGAAGTTATGTAGTGCGCCAATTTTGTCTCTGCCCGAGGGGACGGATGACATCGTCGTTTACTGCGACGCTTCACATCAGGGACTCGGATGTGTCCTTATGCAACGAGACAAAGTCATAGCGTATGCCTCACGCCAACTCAAGACCAATGAAAAGAACTACACAACGCATGATTTAGAACTTGGAGCGGTTGTCTTCGCGCTAAAGATTTGGCGCCATTACCTCTATGGTACAAAGTGTGTAATCTTTACGGATCACAAGAGCCTTCAACATATATTTGATCAAAAGGATTTAAACATGAGGCAACGAAGATGGGTGGAGTTGTTGAATGATTATGACTGTGAAATTAAGTACCACCCTGGAAAGGCGAATGTGGTAGCAGACGCGCTAAGTAGGAAGGAGCGAATAAAAACGCTACGAGTCAAGGCTCTAAGGTTGACCATTCACGCAGATCTCTCTACCCGCATCCGAGACGCTCAGCAAGAAGCCTTGAAACCAGAGTTTGTTAAAAACGAATGCCTTGGGGGTATGGTTAAAAGTTTGGAACTGAAGGAGAACGGCAATCTATATTTCGCTAACCGCATATGGGTCCCTCTCAAGGGAGGATTGCGCGAGCAGGTATTGAACGAAGCTCACAAGACGCGGTATTCCGTACATCCTGGCGCAGACAAGATGTACCAAGATGTTAAAACGCTGTATTGGTGGCCCAATCTTAAAGGCGCCATCGCGACGTATGTCAGTAAGTGCCTGACGTGTTCGAAGGTAAAGGCTGAATACCAGAAACCATCAGGGTTGCTTCAACAGCCAGAAATTCCCATGTGGAAGTGGGAACAAATCTCTATGGACTTCATCACCAAACTGCCAAGGACACCTGGGGGTTATGACACAATATGGGTTATTGTGGATCGGCTAACTAAGACAGCGCACTTCCTGCCGATCAAGGAAACCGATAAGATGGAAAAGTTAGCCCGATTGTATATTCGAGAAGTAGTTTCAAAACATGGAGTCCCAGTGTCCATCATTTCTGATAGAGATAGTCGGTTCACCTCAAGGTTTTGGAGATCGTTACAAGGAGCTTTAGGTACTCGTCTTGACATGAGTACGGCATATCATCCTCAAACGGATGGGCAAAGCGAGCGAACAATCCAGACATTGGAAGATATGCTACGCGCGTGCGCAATCGATTTCGAAGGTAGCTGGGATACTCATCTTCCATTGGTTGAATTTTCTTACAACAATAGCTATCACACAAGCATTAAGGCTGCGCCGTTCGAAGCTTTGTATGGGCGCAAGTGTAGATCCCCACTGTGCTGGGCTGAAGTAGGTGACAAGCAAATGACTGGTCCAGAATTGATCCAGGAAACAACAGACAAGATTTTTCAGATAAGGGATCGCCTTAAGACAGCGCGCGACAGACAGAAGAACTACGCAGATGTGCGAAGGAAACCATTGGAGTTTCAAGTAGGGGATAAAGTACTTTTGAAAGTCTCTCCATGGAAAGGAGTCCCCCGTTTCGGCAAGCGAGGAAAGTTGAATCCGCGCTACATTGGACCATTTGAGATCCTGGAAAGGATCGGTCCGGTTGCTTATAAGCTCCGTTTACCCGCCGAACTCAGTGGAGTTCATAATACGTTTCATGTGTCCAACCTCAAAAAGTGCTTATCTGACGAAACGTTGATTTTGCCGATGGAAGAGATTCACATCGACAAACAGCTGCACTTCGTAGAAGAACCTATAGCAGTAACCGATTGGAAAGAACAAAAGTTACGCAGGAGCAAAATCAAGTTAGTAAAGGTTCAATGGAACTCGAGGCGTGGGCCTGAGTTCACTTGGGAAAGAGAAGACCAAATGCGCAAGAAATACCCACACCTCTTTCAGAACATAGCTTCTGACAGCAACGTCTCCTAAATTTCGGGACGAAATTCGTTTAACGAGGGGAGAATGTGACAACCGGTAAATTCCCAAACCCATAAGCCAAGTAATCAACCTAATAATTAGGTGATTGTAAATATTAAGCGCGTGCATTTGTTATGTGCGCCCTGCGCGAGCGCGCCATGTTAGTCAGCGCGTGCATTTGTTATGTGCGCCCTGCGCGAGCGCGCCATGTTAGTCAGCGCGTGCAGTTGTTATGTGCAACCTGCGCGAGCGCACCATGTTAAGAACCAGCGTGAGCATATGTTATATGCGCCATGCGTGAACGTTTTGGCCTTATGTTTTATGTTGTCTAAATGGGTTGACCGTCACGCATGAGGCTAAGGCGGGTGCATCCCAAAACCAATTATGCGCGTGCGGGAGGGGAACTAACCTACCCGCATGGCGGGAACGTTGAGAGCTAGTTTGTCTGAAGCTCCAAGATGGAATTGACTTCAACATGACTGATCACTATGTTGAAATACCAAGACCACCTGGAGAATCTACAAATGAAACTCAAATGTCCCTAACTGCGAGAAGGTTACGTATCTACCCGCAGCAAAGAAATGTCCTTCACGCAGAAAGCTATGCGCACAAAGTTATACGCGCAGAACACTTAGTCTATTCTCCAGTTATAAGGAGATTACTCCCGCCCGAAAGGAAACAGTAGCGTGTTTCAGAGATTTTCCATTTTTTTTACTGTACACTGACAAAAGTACCTGAAAAAGCACACTGTAACATGAAAAGTCAACTGTCAGCCACCCTATTCTCACCAACCCCAGACCTGCATGTTCTGTCCAAATCAAATCAAAATCTTTTATCCACCACTCCACTCTTAAGTAAATAATAATAACTTCCATACTTTATCATCATTACATTTAGATATGAAAAGATTTCAATCCCCTAAAGCAAGGGATTGTGTTCCCTTGAGTTTGCCTATAAATTTGTAACCTAAATTATCACCCAAAACACACTTCAAAGAACTACAAACTTGCACTAATCCTCTCCCAAGCATCCGTTGTTTTCATTTCCGATCCTGTTACTAGGTAAGCCGAGAATATAACCTTGAGATCTACTTTCCAACCCTTATGTTCTCCCATTTCTTGATCTTAATATATATACTTCTTGTTATTTAATCGTATTCTAGACCTTCGATTCCGAGGCCAACACCAAGAAAACCCGAATCTCGATTAATCCCTTAACAAGAACCACAGGTGAGTCTCACAGCCCCTATTTTCACTGTTTTCACTGTTTTTAAACTACTTTCGGGGCGAGGGACACGTACTTAAATAATGTTTTATCATGGTATACTTACAAGCTATGCAAACGATTACGTGTTTAAGTTGTGTTTCATGATGAGCAATGCGAACAGTTATCTATGGTATTTCGATGTTAGTGCACCAGATTCGAGTAAGTGATCACTTTACCATTGGAACTCTAAGGGTAGGGACTGCTGGTTTGATCCGCCCACTCGTAGGGGTCGCACCTCTTACACAGACGAGTGCCTAGTATGGTCATGGGGCAGTACTATGGGTTTGAGCCCGCTCGTAGAGGTCGCTCCTCTTACGCAGACGAGCGCCTTGTTTTCCGGCACAACGTCCGCAGCGTAACCCGCGCAACGATTTTATCAGAATATGTTGATAGATCTATGTTTTACCAAGCATGTGTTTAATAATGCTATCAGAATTATGTTTCAGAATGATTTGTATCAAGATTATGATGCAATACGATTTATCAAGTTACTAAAACTTGTGAACTCACTCAGTTTATACTGATTCAAATATTTTTACGTGTCTTTCAGGAGATAACTAGGTAGCGCATGGAGTCACACTTAGAGCACCTCACGCTGAACATCTAAAACTAGCTTTTTGGAAGATTTTAGTTCTATCCCTTCGATGCGCGTGGTTGTACCCGCCGCGCAAAGGGGATATGGCGTGGAAATCTTCAACAGTTTTTATACTTGGATGTTTTTATGTAATCTTTAAACAATGTAATGTATTTGTATTAAACATTTCATGCGCAATGAAAATCTTTGAATGTTTTGCAATGGCCCGTGCTTAATTATCAATCCCCACTCGTGCACGCCCGGCTGTTTCCGCCGCTCAGGGCCGGGTGTGACAGGATGCTACTTGGAAAGTCGAATAAGGGATGCGCAAGTTCTACCCAGATCTGTTTAAGTAAAATTTAGGTTTCGGGGACGAAAACTCTCTAAGAAGAGAAGACTTGTAACATCCTGAAATTTCTAAGAATAATATTTAATATATTATTTACGTTGGAAGAATTAAATTGAATTAGTAGAATAATAATAATAATAACAATAATAATAATAATAAAAATAATAATAATATTATAATAAAGATAGAAAGATGGTAGGCTAAAAATATGGAAATTAAATATGGACTTAAGATGAAGACGGGCCTAAGGTCCATGGGATTAGGGAGTATAAATACCCCTTAAAATCTAAACATTTCCATCTACATCCAACTTACACCATAGCATACACCATCAAAAACACACACTTAAGCCAAACACTCTCTACTCTATTTCATTCAACGATCCAAGACCAACTGAAGTTAGTCGTGCACAACTCAACAAGGGCATTACCGTAAATTCAGAGAGGAATTGTTTACAGGTGAGTTTCTAACCCCATGTCCTTGTTAGGTTTTCGGGGCTATGTGCATACTCGATGTGATTAGTTAATACACTTACCTTAAGTGGTAAATGTATGCCATATATGAATAATGTGATATGAATGAATGCTTGTCGGTGCATGAACGATCTTCGGATATTGCATGTATCGTCAAGGAAGATGATCGTTAGAAGATTAATGTGTAAGGATGAATTATATAATTGTATGAATGTATGGTTGTACGAGTAATTATGGAACAAACCCTAATAATCTCTGCGAATTTAGGGAACAAACCCTAATAATATCAGCGAATGTAGGGAACATACCCTAATAATATCTGTGAACGTAGGGAACATGCCCTAATAATATCTGCGAAGGTTATAAGGTGAAATGCTCTTAAGCACTTATAATTATGTGTGTATGTATGTATGAAAGAAAGAACGAAAGCATTTAAGTATGTAAGAAAGGTAACAAGCTATGTATGTTATATGTATCTTTGGGTACGTATACATGTAAGTATGTGAATGTATTGTATGTTGCCTGATTAACTAGAACTCACTCAGCGTAGCTGACTTTTAGTATGCACGCAGGTAAATAGATTGAAGCAGATGGCTTGAGAGAGAGAGAGAGAGAGAGAGAGAGAGAGAGACATGGCATTAATTGAAGGGACTGGCATCCGAAGAAGATTTTTCATGATATTTTGATACTATATTTTATGTTATGCTTTAAAGACAAGTTTTGAATATTTGAAATGAATGGTTGACTTTTATTATTTCCGTGAAAGTTTTAATTAACTCTGATATTTAAAACTGTGTTTATGAGTAAATCCAACGTCCAAGTAGGGCACCGGGACCGGGGCCTTACAAAAAAAATTCCCGTAACGAGGTGGTGTATTTTATGATAAAATTTTCTACTGCCTTTGTATTGTTTGTTGTGTTATCAAACGATATATCTTTCCTCAAGTTAAATGTCGTTATTACCTTATTTACAATTTCGAACAATTTATCTGCGGTATGTGGATACGGAAAACTTTCAAAAGCGATGGTGTGTTTCATTAATTTCCGATGACACCGGATCGACCAAATGAGTGGTGACATAAAGGTAGGATTCCAGTAACCCGTGTGGTGCCGACCAAACATCACTAGTTAAACTCACATTCGTTTGTAAAGTTTGAAAAAACTCATTAAATCTTTTTTTGCACAATCCCACAATTTTAGACTATTACGTGTAAGGGTAGTACCACTTACATGGGTGTAGCACGGTTGAAGAGTTTCTCGAATCATGGCCGTCGATTCGAGGTTTTCAAAGTGGTTAAACGGCAAACCTTGTTGAATAACGAACTTCGCCATTCTATCATGAACCGCTTTCATGTTGTAACGAAAGATTGTACCATCTCGACCCAATTCGACTTGGTCCGTTGCTGGAACTTCTTTCAAGGCCTTGCGAAATTTCTTTTCGATGTGCTATTTTAAAGTAGAGTTAGAATCTTGCTTTAAGGAAGTGCCACAAAATTTGCAACAAGCCTTAAGGTCATCATTGATCAACTCAACCAAATCCCAATTCCGCTATTCCTCTCCGTTGCGGTTATGCGGGACAACCCGCACAACATCGGGGTCTTCTTCAACACGAACCGGGTCAATAAAAACGATGCAGAAGCCTTATTGTTGGCCTTGTTGGTGCTTTTCATAGTAACAAGTAGTGGAAGTGAAAAAAATGGAGGTGTGGGTAAGTCGGGATTCTAAAACGAGTGTAAACCGAGAAGATTTTTTTAGTGTTTTTGAGTTTGGTGGTAAAACAATGGATAAGAATTCAATTTATATAGTTTGTGGACCTCAAAAACCGGTTCCAACGGCTATATTACCGTTGGAACCGGTTCCAACAGATCTATTTAAGCTGCAAGTCATTTAATGTAAAATACCTGGCGGAACCGGTTATTCTGGCTAGGAACCGAAACCGGGTTGGAACCAGAATCTGGTAGGTACCGGGTAGGTTTTTCGGCTTTAAAAATACCTAACCCGGGTATTGGGTCCACCGGGTACGAACTGGAACCGGTTCCACCGGCTCGGGTACGGAACCGGTTCTTTTGTGCACGTCTAGATCCAAATACATATAGCGGTAATAATCATCTATGAAAGGATAAATGAAGTATGTCTAGTTACGCCAGCGATGGGGTAGGGATCACTAATATCAGTATGAATGAGTTCTAATAAATTAGAACTCCTAATGGATCCTTTCTTATTCGTTGATGTCGTTTTACCTATAAGGCATTTGACACATGTTCGAAAATTTGTAACAACTTGAAAATTTTGAACCAAATCTAACAACTCATTAAAGATGAAGGACCAGAAATATTCGCAAATATGTGATTGAGAATGTGAAATAAGAAAGTTGTTGGTGTGTTTTGTGTCAGTAGTCCATAGTTTAATGTTTGTCTTGTCTATATTAAACAATGTATTATGTTTATGTTTACTTTGATACTTAATATTTTTGTTTAGAGGCAAAGATAACATATAGGCGAAGTTGTTATAACTTTTCCTTTGTTGTAAAGGTGAAGATGAGTATGCTATATAATCATCTTCGGCTAGGGTTTGATGAAATCTGCCTTTTGACGTTTTTGTGTTACCGTGTATTGATAGATATTGTGTTATTAATCAATACAATTAATCCTTTGGTTTTAATCCTTGTCTCTACTCGTTCTTGTTAGTATTAATACTCATAAACAAATACTAATGGATTCAACACCTTTAGAGTTTGTGATACTTCTGTGATCGATCATTCAAGGGACCTACAATTGGTATCAGAACTAGGTAAGCTCTAAATTGTGAGGTTTGGAAGTCGCACACGAGTTTTAAGATTCAAACCAAGGATTTTCACAAGCTTTTTACGTTCAAGAATACCGAAAATTCTAACCTAATCCCACATGTACCCTCCTAAAACCCTACACTCGAAAACATAGCCGAAAACCGAAAAACCCAAAATTCCAGCCATCACAGCGAAGTTGTCGCTAGGGTTTTCATATATCCGGCAAAGTTATAACATGTGAAGGTATAACAAGAGAAGTTCTAACATGCGAAGTTAGAGCTAGGCGAAGTTGAACAATACTCTGGTTTAATTTGACATGTTCCCGAGATCCGTTTAATTGTTCAATGATCTTATACATGCACCAAAACACTTATATGATTTATGTAAATTAGTTTGACTAAGGTTCGATCGATAAATGCTTGGATACTTGCTTAAACGTAGTAAACAAACTTTAAACGAGTGTTAGAACATGCCTACCTTACTTCCAAGTATTTACAAAACCTAAGGATGATTTGAAATTGCTCCTTAACATCACTTGAATGCCTATTCCTTATAACACCATGAACTAACTTGAACTTTTCTTAATATAAGGTGTTTTGATATGTGATTTGGAAGAAGTATGCATGAAATGGGCGTTTAAGGCTGGGTTTTTATAGGCTTAAACGATCTGGTTAGTCAACAATCGCGCTATGACACGTTAGGGTCGTGTTATGACATCTCATGCTAAACTGGGCGGATAGACGGACCATCTAAAGATGAGACGATCAGTCTCATCACACTGTAGGCCGGTGAGACAACCCATCAAAAACTGGTGGCCGTTTGAGACACCCCGTCTCAAACAGAAACTTAAAAAGTTTTAAAATTACAAATTATAATATGGACTTTAAGTTTTAAAAATAACTATTTGATCCCTCAACTAAAAAAGTTGACAAAAATGGCATAGAAGTTTGGAGATGTTACATTGGAACCCAATTGTCTTACTCCGGTTCGCTTATTATAATTCTTTATGTTGTGAGAAAAAAAAACATGAACCTATCAAGTTGGTAAAATATAAAACCTATAATCAGATCATTAGGTGAAATCCTAGCAATTTAATGACCCAGACAAATAAATTTAAGTGATTTAATTAGTATAGTGATGAAAGCAGTTATGTCAAAAACAAATATTTGTCACTTTAATTGTATGTAGTGACGAATCTAGAAAATTTTTTCATAGAGTCGGAAAACTTTTTAGTTGGTATTCAGTTGGCTATCACTACATAACTTTTTTTCTAATTTGGTTCGACCAGTCGTGGCAAGTAATCGGTATGTATTTTTTTTGTTTTGGTTGGGCCCCTCCGATTGACTAGAATTGGGTCGGCTCGAGTAATATAGAAAAAACATAATCAAACGAAAAAATACGTGAAACTTCATTAGAAATGCATTGATAAAATGTCATATGCCTAAATTGATCTTTACGTGTTTTCATTTTTTGAAGCTTAACAATAATATCATATAGTACACATGTATTTTTCAATATAACAAATACAACTATCGTTTAAATTCTCCTCACTCATTTGATTCACAAATCAGACTTCACGTACTTCATCGTCGAAAATTATTTTCAACGTTTGCGTTTGCAACGAGTAATACGAGAGCTAGCCTCAATAAACAATAAACTAATACAAATGAAGTTGGTGAGCAAACCAACGTATGTAAAAAGACGAAACATTTTCTTTGAACATTAAAGCTCTTATAATCCATTGAACTCACATAACAAATTAATTGCGTCATTGTAACCTTTTTTAATAAGTTAAAAGTAAATTGGGTTGAGAGTTTTGAACTTGGACTTAAAACTTAATTATAGATTGATTAGACATCAGGCTTAAATTTGTGTTAAACTTGTTTCAGTTAAACTCAAATTTAGTTATTTATATACATTTATATAATTATAAATGTAAACTTGTAAAAAAAATTATTATGGCCGGTCTCAAAATTTCATGGAGTCGTTCTCGAATTTTCACAGGGTCTTTTTGTCGTCTCAAAATTCTAGAGGGGTCGGTGTCAAAATTTCACAGGGGTGTCTCAAAATTTCATGGGGGTCGTTCTCGAATTTCACAGGGTCTTTGTCGTCTCAAAATTTCCAGAGGGGTCTTTTTGTCGTCTCAAAATTTTAACACATAGATACCACTAAAAAAATTTCTCACAGGGTCGGCCGACCCCCCCTAGTCAACGACCCCCCCTAGTCAAAGAATAGCTACGCCCATGAGTATGGTAGTGACATGTTCAAAATTTTAGATGGGACATGTAAAAATAACGACATAATGAGAGTTATAAGTCTAGTGGTGAACATAAAAGCGTAGATTTACGAGTAGTACTGAACATTCATGAGTTTTCCGTTCTAAGAAAAAAGTAAGTTGTATAAATAATCATATATCAAAATTCATAAGGCATTTGTCTCTACCAAATGAGAAAGAAACCCCACGTTAGCAGAAAAATAGTACTTTTTTGACGAAATCTAAAATGATTTTAATTACTAAAATCATCTACATTGTCACAACACAATGATATTGAAGGAATCAAATTAACGTGGTTAGACGCAAAATAAATCCAGTTCAGATGTTGATACTAAGAAGAAGTTTGACCTAAAAACATTGTATCTCACAGTATTTATAAAAAAAGACCCTTATTACCCCAGAACATAGAGAATCATATATCATAATACAAAACGTTGGGTTGTTAACTTGTTATAGCCTATAAATATTCTTAATTTATCCACTAGAACATATTCGTAATGGAGTCGACAACGATTTATACATATCCTATCATCATTGCTAAGGAATGTATGGACAACACATAATGTCCATGTATCAAGAATTTTGCATTTTTTGTGGTTGTCAAAAACACAACCTCCTGATTTTAAAGTACGATAGTAGTGGGTCTTCAATAAAACACAACCACATGCTCATAACTAGTAAAAACACTCTTATCATCTCTCCACCCCTTCTTGCTTTTATTCACATAAGTGTTTGTATCGTAGCAGAGTGGTCAAATTTTAACATTTCCATGAAAAAGAATAAGATTAATAACATACAACCCATGTATCATAACTTGTCTTATATAACATTCAGGAACTTTTTGAAGGTTCGGTTGTCCACTTGTAATTAAAGAAAAGGGAAAAAAATCATTGGTTTCCGACTAATATGTTTATTTGTGACGTGTTGTATCAAACCCATTTAAAACCATGTTAACCCGTTTAATGTTTGTTTGTAAATATGAGTAATAACTAGTTAAGTCCTAACAACTTAAACAATCAATTACTAGTTAAATGAAACTTTTGGTTAATGGTGTTTATGTCATTAATTGTTTTTATTTTATATCTTTCATTCCCGAATACAAAGTTAGGTTTATATATTTAGCTTGATTTACAAAAAAAGAGTGATTGGAGAATGGGTGTTAAAGTAATAACATAAATTTGTTGGAAGTTAAAAAGTTAATGAAATGATTTAAAAAAAAATTAATTTCACTTGTTGAAGTTAACGGTTAGAGGAAAATTTAGAAATAAAATGAGTAACTTTAAATATTAACATTTTGATACATAGAAATTTAACTATAAACTTTGTTAACCCACTTACCAGACAAGTAATATTTGGTTTAACCTATTTATTAAACATGATGTTTTCAAGCTGACTCGTTTAATAAAATGGGACGTGTTAGCCCACCCAAAACATGTTTTTTCCTTGTTGTATATACGTCGTGTCATAATTTGTAGCCCTTGCTTGAATTAAAGCATGAGTTTTGGGTCCCTATTTAATTTGGATTTTAGGACTGTTGGTAAAATTTATGGTCTATAATTATGTATAGAGCTAACTTAGGAATATCGGTATCATTAACAAACTGATTTTTCTTCTTCTTCTTCTGATAAAATGACCTAGTTTATTGTTGGATTCGAGTACAAAGGATGAAGCTAAGACTGATAATATGATACAGAAAAGTAAACGTAGTCACAATATATTCAAAAATAAACAAAGTTGAATTGAACATAATTTGTCACGTTTACTTATATAAATCAGTCAAAACAAGAATATTAAGTGGCCATAAACAAAGCAAGTTGGTCATACGTACTATGTTGACCACCAAAAAGTCCAAAGTACAAAACTAAAATAAAAAATAAAACATTTCTGAAACCGGCCAAACTCCACGGCCTTCCACCCCTTTTCAGAAAGGTAAAAATATATTATTAATATCACAAGTCTTGTTTATATGTTATTATATATATAGTCTTCGTCTTCATCTTCTTGAGAGGTGTTCTTTAATGTAAAGACGCGTATGGAGATACAGACACTTGTCTGCATAAATGGTAAATAATAGTTATCAAACATATTTTTTTAATAAATCGAAAAAGATAAAAATTAAAATTAATATTCGAATTGATTACCAACCTTTCTTTACGCTTCTCCAAAAACCTCTTCAACGATTTCTTCCTTGACATTGGTAGATCTGATCAAGATTAACACATTTATAATCAACAATCTATATTAAAACTATATTAACCAAAATTTTACTGAGGGCGATCAGGATTTTAACATATAAATAACCAATTTTTTTGGTTACCATTGAAAATACCGAAAGTTTATGGTACATATACCAAATATATGAAAAATAAGTAAAAGTACGATTGTGTTTGGTCATTACGGATACCATATTGATAGGGCACATATGTTTGGAATAAAATGTTCATCCCTAATTTGCGTACCTTTTGTAAGTGCTCCTTGGATCGCGGGACTTTGATCGCTTTCGACCTTTACGGCTAGCGTCGGTTCAACAACAGTTTTAGCAACTGAATTCACTTTCTCAGCAAGTTTCATAATATTGTCCGCCTTATCACGCGAAACATCAAAAACCGAAACGGTACCGTTGTAAATGATGGTCAAAGGAGGAGCACTTGAAGCCATATTAACACCTCCAGACTCGTGATTGTACACTGGCAGAGAGGACGTATATGACTTGTTATAAGCTAACAATCCGGTGTTTGCAATTGCTGAGGCAACAGCTTCCGGGTTGATCTTAGATATCATGTCTTGGATATCTGCATAATCATACATAAACACGTTACAAAACATTTCATTGTTTAATAATTAATATTAAAGTTTAAACTTACTTCTACGAGTAGAAAGCTGCTTCTTGGGAGATGATTCTTCCTTGAGACGAAAGAAATCAATTTCAAGTGTTGGTGAATTTGACATGTTGGTTATTCGAGAGATTTAATGAAGAAGAAGCTATTGAACAATACTGAGAGAGAAACTGAAAAGTGATTCTGTATTGGTCTGTTTGAAGGATTTAATAATAAATAGAAAAATGGTTTTAGTTCAAAAGAAAAAGAAAAAGAAAAAGAAAAAGAAAAAGGGTGGGTGTTGGTTTGAAGATTAATTATGCACGAGAGAAATGTGGGATTGTTCCGTGAAGCCCGTGACTGAGTGCCTGTGTTGAATCTTCCTTTACCAATTTCAAACACGCATTCATTTATTTATTCTTTTTTATTTTTTAATAAAAAAGGAAACACCAAAGAAACAACCAACTTCGATTATTTATATTTGGGTTATTATAGAAGAGTCCTCTTTAGATAGAAATTTAAAAACTTTTAAACAAATTTTCAATTAAAAATAAAAAATATATTTTTTAACTTTTTTTCTTTCATCCTTCTTATATTTTGTTACTCTTTACCGGGAAAAAAATAATAAAAATTTAAAAAAAAAATCAATGTAGTACACATATGTATATTGTGCAATATTGTTGTATTACATATGTGCAATATTGTGTATTTTACATGTTCAATGTTGTTTAATTACATATATTTGATAGCGTTTTTTGTATATGTGTAATAATGTTGTATTATATGCAAACAATATAAAAAATTAATAAAAATCAATGTAGTGCATATATGCATTGTTGTATTACATATACACACTAGTGTGTATTTGATGTGTGCAATAGTCTTATATTACATATATGCAATAGTGTGTATTGATGAGTGAGTATTTGGTTAAATATTGCATTTTTAGTTTAAATACTTAATGAAATGCAATTACATTATGTGGTTTTTATACTTTGTGGGTTTTGGATAAAATGGGTTAAAAAGATGATCAAATGCATTCAATTTCAATTTACTTTAATCGGTTAATTACCATTTGATTATTTTCCCATTACCTTTTTTTTTATTTTATAATCATCGTTTTAACCCATTTTATCCAAAACTCATAATGTATAAAAACCACAAAATGTAATTGCATTTCAGTATATATTTAAACTAAAAATGCAATAATATTAACCTTTAGTGACAACCAAACACCCACACATCATGTATCAAATATGAACAATAGTATGTATTATATGCTATACAACACTCTTGCATACATGCAGTACACACTATGTAACATCCTAAATTTATAATAATAAAATGAAGGAAAGTTATGTTTAGTTATTGTGTGTTAATATATAATTAGATTAAATATCAAAAAGAATATGGACTTGAAATAATAAAGATGGAATAAGGGGTGGGATGGGCCTTAGGTCCATGAACCTTGGAGATTATAAATACTCCCTTAAACCCCTCTAAAAACTTAAATCCTCATTCCATCTTTCCATAATTATCTACACACTCAAAACACACATAACCATTGCCCTAGCCGGCCGCGAGCAAGAGGGAGATGTCCAAGATCAAACGAACATTGAATCTTGATAAACTTTTGACATCCAAGCTAAATACAAGATTTAAAGTTCATAACCAAGCTAACAGTGACCTAACAAACACGTAAAGGTATGTTCTTTATCTTAAAGAATTCGTTTTTATGAACGGTTTGCTATGAAACTTAAACCTAGAGTAGATCGGGTATAAACGAACCATAAAGTAGCAAACTTCATGTTAAAATTAACTTAACGAAACTACAGCTTTAAACGGCTCGTTTAAAGAAAACCCTAGATCTAGTTTTGAACGTTTAAGCCTAAAGATTCAAACTTTATGACTTCACGAGTCAAGTTTTGGCCGAAAGCGGTTGAGGAAGCGTTTATGTGTAAATATTAAACCATAATAGGGTGTACGTCCGAAAGACGAAACGAAAATGAGGGTTTAAGGACCAAACCCGTAACCTTTAGCATATTCGTGTACAAAGGACCTACAGCTCGTTCGCTTACATTGATAGTCGATCACTTTATACTCGATTACATTGAGTTTCGCTTACAATTTGGACTCGATCACTTTCATAGACTCGATCACTTCATGACTCGATTACAATGGTATAATCGGTTACACTGCCTAAATTCGATTACATATTAGTTCTATTACAATCTAACTCGCTTACATTAAAAGTCGATTACATTGACTCGATTACAATGAGTCATCGATTACAAGGAGGACTCGATTACAATGAGGACCCGATTAAAATGAACATATTCGCTTACATATACTTAATCGATTACATTGAGCTCGGTCACTTTTATAAACTCGATTTCTTTAAAGGAACCCGATTACATAATAGTCGATTACCGTATAATCGATTACATTATGTTATTGATTACTTTAGGTTACTCGATCACATTAGGAGGGTTCACATACATGTAGCCTTTTTGAATACATGCATGCATTCACGTACATGTATATACCGCAGGTATACAACGAATAATACACTTGAGGACATGAACACACGGGTGGCTCGAATACATACGTGTTCTCGAATGTATACATACATAGGATACATTGTTTAAACCCAAATACTTAATGTGATTCAAATACATCGGGAATAGAACATAAATAAAGGAAAGAAATATATAGTAATTGAAAACCCCAAATTCAAATACCTTAGGGTTTAAGAATAATCTAAGTAAAAGTAATCTAATGCAAGGCCATTAGATTATACCAGACTTAGCCATTTTTTACTGAAATATAAATAGGGCAAGTATTGATATGTGTTACTCCTATACAGTTAGCATAGCTCAATTAAAGAAGGGATTAATAATTAACGGAGAAAGAAACAGGATCCATGCGAGTTTCTAGCCTCATTTCCTTGTTATGTTTTCGGAATGTGTGCATACTCAATGTGAATGTTAATACACTTACCTTAAATGGTAAGTGTATGCCTTAATGATGATTGTGATATTTATGTTTATATTATGAATGAATGCTTGACAGTACGTGAAAGACCTTCGGGTATTGCACGTATTGTTAAGGAAGGTATTATGTAGTAAGTATGAAATGAGTATATGAGATAAAGTATGCATGAATAATGCATGTACGATATGTATGTATATATGTATGAATGTAAGGTAATGTATGGTACGAAAAGGGAGCCGGGCCCTAATAATACTCGAGGCAAGAGGGAACCGAACCCTAATAATATTCGAGGCAGAGGGAACCGGGCCCTAATAATACTCGAGGAAAGAGGGAACCGAACCCTAATAATATACGAGGCAAGAGGGAACCGGGCCCTAATAATACTCGAGGAAAGTAGGGCGTAATGCTCTTTAAAACGTATGTCATGAAGGTAAGTAAGTATATGATAAAAGTATGAAATTATGAACGAAATTGTGTAAGTATGAATGTGTTGTATGTTGTATGATTAACTAGAACTCACTCAGCGTAGCTGACTTTTAGTATGCATGCAGGTGAGTAGGATGAAGCAGCTCGCTTGAGGGGAACACATGGCATGGAATTTAAGATAATGGTATCTCAAGGAAGTGTTATGTTATTTTAAAAGTCTATGTTTATGTTTAAACGATTTGAATGATTTTTAAGACAACATTTTGATGGTTATGTAATATATTTTGTTTAAAGTTTTATATTTCGCATAAAGTTTTAAGTAACTCTGATATTTAGAACTATGTTTATGAGTAAATCCAACGTCTAATGTAGGGCATCGGTAAAGGGGGCCATACAAGTTGGTATCAGAACAAAGTTCAAGAGATTTAAGCATCCTACATGCTTAGACTTGAACAGAGAATGGGATTTAAGTAAGATTTGAAAGAAGATGTCAGTTCAAGATATCTATGTGTCGCTCAAGCAAGCTCAGTAAAGGTAAAGTGTATGGTTAAATAATGTATGTTAATGATAGCTTAATCGATAAAGAAAGGATATGTGAATGTTATGGATAGCAGTAATTGATTGTTTTGATTGATTGACTGTTTGAAAGCAGAACTAGCAAAAATAGACTTGGGGAAGTGTATAGGACACAGAAAGTAATGTGATTAGCTAATTACAGCTGGCCACTGTTATTACCAGTTAGCCTTACTATCATTGTACTAAATAGTTCCTTGAGTGATGACGTTTGTGTTTTCCCATTTAAAATACGATTGTTGGAGCTAGAGAAGTTGTGAGAACAGGAGATCGCACTGGACGTCGCGGTAGGCCTCGTCTTATCTAACAACCTTCAGTAGAAACAACTTCCAACACAGGAGATGAAGGAAGCTCAGCTGGACGAAACCCAATCAACAACGAAGGGTATCAACTGGACCCCGCAATTCTAGCAGCTATTGTTCAAGTTGTATCCATTGCTGTGAAGAATTTGTATCCTGAAAGGTCTGCTAAAAGCCAGGAAAGAGTTGAGAAGTCTGGGGAGAAGAGTAAGAAGGATGAGGAGAGAGAAAGGGAGGAATCAAGTGTGGTTAAGTCTGTGAAGGTTGATGACAGAAAAAGAGGCTGAGGTGGGTGCAACTACAAGTCCTTCAAAGGATGTGACCCGCCGAAGCTAACCGGTTTGGGAGACGCAATTTCTACTCTTCAATGGATAACCAATATGGACAAGGTTATCCGCATTAGCGAGTGCCGTCCCGATCAAGCTGTGGGATATGCTACCCAATCGTTTGGTGATGAGGAAATGTACTAGTGGGAGTCGGTTAAGTAGAGAAAGAGTCGGGAGGAGATAAAGGCGATGAGGTGGGATGATCTGAATGAGTTGGTAATGAAGAGGTTTTGTGCTGATGCAGAGGTTGAGAGGGTTGAAATGAAGTTACTGAGTCTAAAGGCGGGAAAGATGACACACCGCGAATACACCACTGAATTCAACCGCATGTCTAGGCTGGTGCCACACATGGTGAACACTGAAGCCAAATGATTAAGTGTTACATCAGGGGGCTGCCACAAAATGTTCGCGTCTTGGTCAAGGCTAGTAGACCTGCTACCTTTGATTCTGCTGTGGGACTCACAGAAATGGTCTATGACGACTTGGCGGCGGACAATGTGGTGGCGGAAGAGAAGAAATATAAGAAGTGGGTCGCTCCTGTTAAACGACCCGGTACCCAGTTATGGAACTCAAATGATAAGAAACAGAAGGTGTGGGAGAATAAGGCATGTAAGACTTGTGGTAAGATGCACGGTGGAGAGTGTAGATGGGGTATTGGTTCTGATACATGTCATAAGTACGGGACGACGCATGCTGGGGAGTGCAGAGTTGGATCGAATGTTTGCTATAAGTGTGGAAAGGTAGGCCATTATGCTCATGAGTGTAGTGCTAAGCCCGCATGTTACAAGTGCGGTAAGACAGGTCATTTTGCTAGAGAGTGCACCGATGGAGGGGCCGGGGGAAGCGGAAAGAAGGATGTTGAGCAAGCAAGACCAAAGACTAGAGCTTACATGCTGACCCAAGAACAAGCCAAGCAGATTCCAGACGTTGTCACAATTACGTTTCTAGTAAATGGTGTTTCTGCTTCAGTATTATTTGATTTGGGTGCGAACAAAAGTTTCGTAGCCACCCCATTTAGTAAGTTAGCTAAAATGAAATGTTGCCGAGTGTCTGAAACTTTTATAGTAGAAGCCGCTAGTGACACTTCGGTTAAAATAATAAGAATGGTTAAGGACGATAAGATAGAGTTAGAGGGACATGAGTTCCCCGTTACTTTGTATGTTATGACCTTAGGAGGGTTTGATGTGGTTTTGGGAATGGATTGGTTGTCTGAGTATGAAGCTTAGATAGTGTGTAAAAGTAGGATAATAAGGTTAAAGTCCTTGGATGGTAGTGTGGTGACGGTTTATGGTGATAAGGAAAGTTCTGGGCTTAATGTCATTTCGATGATAAAAGCCGAGGGTTTGTTAAGGCGAGGGTGCGGTGCCTACCTGGTGTTAGTGCACAGAAATTTGACACTGTGGATATGTTATCCTGGCATATGTTTTGGATATGTTATCCTTAGCGTGTGTTCCAGATCCCGTCAGGATCAAGGATCCACAGTACTTATTATTTACTAACGGTTGTTCTCATGTGTAGTCTTATATTTAGCAGGTGTAACGATTAGAAGACTCAGTCTATGTACTAACTTGCAGTCAAGAAGATATTGACGTGTTTGAATCAATTATCCTTCTGAAGAGTTCCAGAGCTATGTCAGGTTACCTTGTTGATCCTTGACCGAAAAGATTCGACCAACGATTACTTAGTTAATCCTTGATCGAGGAGATTCGACCAAGAGATTACCTTGATAAGTTTTGACCGAAGTAAGACTATCTTGGTTAAGGGCTTTTTCCCTAGTGATCAAATCACTGTGTTCACCCCGATTACGATTACTCATTCGATATTATCGAGTTAGCACCTTACCTCACATTTACAAATTTGGATACTTGATCCTTAGCAGATTTTTTTCCAAAACAATTTGGCGCCCACCGTGGGGCAATTGGTGCTATAATCCAGATTATTTCCTATCAATTTTCAACTTTTCATACCCATATCACCATCAATGGCCTCTCAATCAACCTCTTCTTCATCAACAATGCCGTCTTCGGTTTCTCTCTCATCAAGATCTTTGCCGCCGATGCCTCCTCCAATTACGGGAGCACCAAGGACCACCGCGGCTGGAAACAAGACACAAATTCCAGTCCTCCAGAGCTCAAAAACCACTGCTGCCATTTCGGTGGTCAAATCTAACAATAATTTTTCTGCAATGTTTTCACAGGTTAAGGCATACATGGAGCAACATAACAAAACCAACCAGAGGATCCTACATGAAATTGAAGATCTCAAGAAAAAAAAGAGGCCAGCGGAGGATCAGACTCCCTTGATGCCTAGGGTGCTGGATTTCACTACTCCAGGATCCATGGCTCAACATACTCACGGATCCTCGATCCTTTAGCAAGTATCATCCATCCTTCAACCAGGGTCCGTGGGTCAACAAACTCAAGGATCCTCGTTCTTTCAACCAGGATCATCTATCCTTCAACAGGGGTCCGTGGGTCAACAAACTCAAGGATCCTCGTTCTTTCAGCCAGGATCATTTATCCTTCAACAGGGGTCCGTGGGTCAACAAACTCAAGGATCCTCGTTCCTTCAACAAGGATCATCCATCCTTTAACCAGGATCCTCTGGGTTGTATCCTCAAGGATCCTTCAGCTCCCAACCTCAAGGATCCTTCTGGCAGAATCAAGGATCCTCAGGAATTCACCATCAAAGGTCTTTAGAGGTCCATGAAGGGGACATCATCCCCATGCAGACCATTGCCTCTAGTGGACCTGCTACTGTAGCAGATGCCTCTTATCTTAACTACACTTTTGGGATGCCAACGTTCAACCAGCCAAGAGGTAACGCCTATGATCACATATCCTCAGACACTAACCCTGGCTCTATGCAGGATACAAGTATCAATCAGGCTATGGCTAGGGAACTTCAGAAGCTTAAGGATATATCCAGCATGCCAGGAGTGGTCCGTCCGATTCCTGAAATACCAGAAGGGAGCCATAAGTTGTCCAGTTTTGCTCCACCGATATGCGATGCGGAGATCCCAAAACGCTTTCAAACACCCAACATGAAGGTGTATGATGAGACCACTGATCCGGAAGAGCACGTGGCTCAGTATAGGGAAAGGATGGAGATCAATCCAATTCCTGAAAGACTCAAGGAAGCTTGTCTATGCAAGGGTTTCGGATCCACACTAACAGGATCTGCACTTAAATGGCTGCTAAGTCTTCCTCCTTATTCTGTTACATCTTTTTCACATTTAGTTAACTTGTTCAACAACTAATTTTCTTGTGGTAGGAAATTTGAGAAGTTAACTAGTGATTTATATAGAGTTGTCCAACCTTATGATGAATCCTTAAGGGATTTTGTTACAAGGTTTGGCATGGAAGCCCTTGAAATACCTAATCTTGATATGGCTACGGCTGTTGAAGCATTCAAGATGGGACTTCTAAGGGGCTCCCCATTTTATGACGATCTTGTGATGACTCCGTGCAGGACCTTAGATGAAGTCAGGAACAGGGCGTTAAGATTCATCCGATTAGAAGATGATAAAAGGATCCATGATCGTCTTGGAGGGCAAATGAAACAAGAATCCCCCGACAAGAATAAAGGATCCTCATTCAGGAACAATAACTCGAAGCCTTACTCCAAGTTCAACAACCAAAACGTCCGGGCAGTTGAAGAAGGAGATGATGATGAGGACTACCCAAGTATTTCCGACTATTGCTTCTCCGTGGATACTCATGGCTTAATCTGTGCCATGAAGGATCTGGGGGACAAAAAAGGTGGCCCCGGAAGAACGAGAGGACTACCGCCTTCAAAGACAAATCTAAGTGGTGTGCCTTTCACGAAGATTTTGGCCACATGACGGACGAGTGCATTGGCTTGAGGAGGGAAATTGGATATCACCTGAGCAAGGGTCACTTCAAAGAACTCTTGGGAAGGAAGAGATCCAAGATCCAGGATCCTGAAGATCTTCCACAAAAAGCAACACCACCACCACCAGACGCTCACGTGATCAACTTCGTCTCCAGAGAATACGGCATGATTCAAACTTCTTGTCCCGCAGAAGAATTCGAGTTGGACGATGAAAGAAGGCCTCTCATCCACACTACTCGAATAACTGATCAGAGAGTCTTCTTCGATTCAATTATCCAGGATCCTCAACAGGATGAAATGGATGTGCGAATGGTCAATTTCATCTCTGGAGGATCAGACATATGTGGAACTTCCTTCTCGGCAGCAAAGAGGCTCGCTAAAGAAATAAAGTTGGATAACGGAGAACGACCAAAAGTATCTACCACTTTGACAATAGATAAAAGGATCTTCTTCGATGAGGAAGATAAACTAAACATCCAGGATCCTCACCATGACGGTTTGATTATTACTTTATTTATCGCTAACCATTATGTACGCAGGATCCTAGGTGACGGTGGGAGCTCGGTCAACATTATCCAGCATGATGTCCTCAAGAAGATGAATATACCAGATTCGGAGATCATTCCTAGAACATCAGTGCTAGTCGGTTTCAGTGGAGAAACCAAGAAGACATTGGGGGACATCAACCTCCCAATCTATGTTGAAGGGTTAAATTCATATAAAAAATTTTGTGTTATTGATAACCTTTCTTGTTGCAATGTTATTTTAGGCAGGCCCTGGCTGCATGGAATGAAGGCGGTGGCCACAACTTACCACCAATGCATCAAATTACCTACCCCGTGGGGAGTTGTGAAGATAGTTGGTGATCAGGCAGAGGCCAAGAACTATTATTCTTCATCGATGAAGCCAACCACCAAGCAAACTATAGCATAGCAATTACAGCAACATCCTAGGGACGTGCTGGAAGCTCGGGAGAAAGACCTTAAAGAAGTATCTTTGGACCCCGAGGATCCAGAGATAAAGGTGTTCCTAGGATCCGGTATCCCTAGCAAGATCGAGGAGGATCTCATATCCTTTTTAGGGCGAAGAAAATCTACCTTTGCCTTCAAGCACTCAGACATGACAGGTATTTCAAAGGAGGTAATTACTCATAAGTTAGGCCTTGATTTGTCAATAAAACCCGTCCATCAGAAGCGAAGAAAATTCGCTCCTGAGAGGAACACGATCATACAAGAAGAAGTTGAAAAACTTCTTAAGGCCGGTATGATCAGAGTGGTTAAGTATCCTCGATGGTTAGCTAATGTTTTTGTTGTTTCTAAAAAGAATGGAAAGTGGAGGGTGTGTGTCGATTTTACTGATTTAAACAAGGCATGCCCCAAGGATCCTTTCCCATTACCACATATAGATTCCATGGTGGATGCAACGATAGGACATGAAATGCTTACCTTTATGAATGCTTCCTCTAGATTCCAACAAATTCAGATGGAACCATCTGATCAAGAGGATACATCATTCATGACTCCTACCGGCATATACTGTTATACTGCTATGCCGTTTGGACTAAGAAATGCAGGGGCAACATACCAAAGACTAGTCAACATGATGTTCAAGGATCAGTTGGGCAAGACTATGGAAGTATACATAGACGATATGGTGGTAAAATCAAAGAAAGCTAAGGATCACCTTAGAGACCTCGAGGAAGCATTCAATATCCTCGACCAATATAACATGAAATTGAATCCGTCAAAATGCCACTTTGGTGTTAAGGCTGGAAAGTTTCTGGGATATATGGTGACTAAAAGAGGAATTGAAGCAAGCCTCTGAGCAAATTGAAGCCATCCTCAATTTGAAATCTCCTGCAAATGCAAAGGATGTTCCAAAGGCTCACGGGAAGAATAGCTGCTCTCAATAGGTTCATCTCAAGATCCTCCGAGAAGTGCAAGGACTTCTATAACATCCTTAGGAAGAATAAGAAGTTTGAATGGACGGAAAAGCATGAGGCTGCGCTTACAGCCTTGAAGGATTACTTATCCTCAGCTCCAGCTCTAATGAAGCATGTGGATGGAGAATCCTTATATCTGTATTTAGCTGTCTCAGGAAATGCAATAAGTGCCATTTTGGTAAAGGATCATGAAGGTGAACAACATCCCGTTTATTATGTAAGTAAAAGCCTCTTAGACGCAGAGGTTAGGTATTCTCACATTGAAAAATTAATTCTTGCTTTGATTATGGCCTCAACCAAGTTGAGACACTATTTTGAAACACATACTATTATTTTGAGAACTAACTATCCTGTTAAGAATGTGCTTAGAAAACCAGAAATGTCAGGTAGAATGGCCAAGTGGGCTGTGAAGCCGAGTGCATATGATATTCAGTATGTGCCTAGAACAGCCATTAAATCACAAGCGCTTGCAGACTTTATGGCTGATTTCAGTAGTGACATGCAAAATGAAGCTGATCTAGAAGTCTAACAACTTGAAGAAACTAAGGATCCTTGGATCCTCTTCACTGATGGAGCATCCAACGTAAGAGGAACAGGATTGGGTATACTACTAAAATCGCCACAGGGGGACATAATACCCCAGTCCATTGCATGTGCATTCCAAGCCACCAACAACGAGGCAGAGTATGAAGCTTTGATCGCAGGTTTGCAATTAGCTAAGTGCATGAGGATCAGGTATCTTCAAGTATATATAGATTCATTATTGATTGCTAACCACTTTAATGGCTCATATGCTGTTAAAGGTGAAAAACTAATCAAATATCTAGATGTTGTGAAGGAATTAGCAAAATCCATCGAATTGTTTAGTATTATACAGGTACCAAGGGAAGAAAATGCCGGGGCAGATGCTTTGACAAATTTAGCCTCATCTCTGAAAATTCCAGAAGACACGAAGATTCCAATCATCCATGTTCTCTCATCAGCAATAGGAGAACAAGAAGTTTGGGAGATAACAACTGACATCGTACTTTGGGATCCATCATCCTCAAACAACCAAGGATCCTGGATCCTCCCAATCAAAAAATACATTCAAGATGGAGAAATTCCAGCCATAGAGAATCCGAAGTCTTTCAAACTCATGGTATCACAATACATTTTATTACATGATGTGCTGTATAGGAAATCTCTTGCAAGTCCATACTTGAGGTGCATCGAGGATCCTGAAGTTCAAGCGGTGCTCAAAGATTTTCACGAAGGTGATTGTGGTAATCACACTGGAGGTAGAGCTCTGTTTTCTAGGATTCTAAGAACAGGATACTTCTGGCCAACAATTAAGAGAGATGCCATGGAATACTCAAAGAAATGTGATGCTTGCCAAAGGCATGGAAACATATTACATCAACCAGCAGAACCTATGTATCCTATATCCTCATCATGGCCTTTCATGAAGTGGGGCATGGATATTGCGGATAAACTACCTAAGGCACCAGGAGGAAAAGTATTCATGCTTGCAATGACTGATTACTTTTCAAAGTGGATAGAAGCAGAAGCTTTTGTTCAAGTACGCGAAAAGGAAGTTATATCCTTTATTAAAAGAAATATTATAACTAGATTTGGGATCCCTTCTGAAATTGTTTGTGACAATGGTTCCCAGTTTATCGGGAAAAGAACCACTAACTTTTGTGACAGTTGGGGCATCAAGATGATCACTTCTACACCAGTTCATCCTCAAGCCAATGGTCAAGAAGAGTCAAGCAACAAGATTATCATTAACAACTTGAAGAAGAAACTAGGATCCAAGAAAGGCAAGTGGGCTAAAGAACTTCCTTATGTTCTTTGGGCTGATAGAACAACACATAAGAATGCAACAGGTCAAACACCCTTCTCATTGGTGTTTGGATCAGAAGCTGTAATCCCTACAGAAATGGTGGTTCCTACTGCTAGAACAAGCATCCGTGATCCTGAGGTCAATAATGAAATCCTTCTCCAAGATCTAGATACCGTTGAAGAACTCAGAGACCTAGCCAAGATCAGAATGGTAGCATATCAACAAAGGGTAGCTGGGGCATACAACAAAAATATAAGGATAAGAAGATTTCAAGAAGGAGATCTAGTCTTGAGGAAAGCCTTCCAAAACACAACCAATCCGGCAGATGGGAAACTAGCACCCAAGTGGGAAGGTCCTTATCTGATCGAGTCGGAAGCAGGGAAAGGGGCATATCATTTGCTCAACATGGAAGGCAACATATTACCAAGAGCATGGAATGCTATCCATCTCAAGAAGTATTTTTTCTAGTCAGGATCTAGTATCCTTCGAAAATCAAGCATCCATCTAGGATCAAGCATCCTAAAATTGGTAATATCTATCTGATCACTTATTTATTTCATATTCTTGTTAATAATTTAAGGATAATGTATTCTTAACATTTATCTTTTCCAAGTTTTTAAGTAAAAATGCAGATTTTAATAAGAGGTTCAATGTCTAAGAGGTTGGCCACCTCTCCCTCGCGCTTAAGGTACATTGCTATTTTCCTTGGCCTAGCCCACGATTGGATATGACCCCCGATGGTCATATCCTCCAAGGTTTAAAGGTTTTCACCTTTTTTATAAATTAGAGTTTCTACACTCTCGCCTGGAGCGCACGCTATCCAACGTATAGTCAGGGGCAGGGGGACCAGTACACGCTTAGTGGCTGACAATTTCGTTGCTTTCAGCTATATGGAGGATCCTACGATTTATGGTAGACGTAGCATACCACCGCTTTATAACGTTTTCACGTTATCTCAAGACAAAGGTTTCTAACATTTTCATGTTAGCTAAGGTTTATAACGTTTTCACGTTGTCTCACGTTTTGGCTAAATCCCGGTTTGGACGAGTCCCCAGTTAACATCCGTATTTAGGCTTGTCCCCAGTTTTGGGCTTGTCCCCAGTTTTTGGGCTTGTCCCCAGATTACACGGGCTTGTCCTCAGATTACACGGGCTTGTCCCCAGTTGCACGGGCTTGTCCCTAGTTTATTGGGTCTAATCCCAGATAATATCATAAGGTATTTGTATCAGGTATCATAAATTAGATTCTGAGGATCACCGAAGGATCAATACTTATGGATTCAAAATCCTAAAATTCAGTTTTATAAGGATTGCAAAAGGATCAATACTTATGGTAATTTAGGTCTAACCAGACCTTACGGTATGATTTCTGTTTATCGGTTTACACTTATTTGATTTCAATTTATATCTTCATAGATATAAGGATTCATTATTCTCAATCTATTTTTATAAGGATTTAAGATCCTGGTTTATTTTTGCAAGGATATTTTATCCTAAAAACTTTTTACTAAAGAATATTTCTCAAAACTTTCAACAAGTCTAAAGCTATATCAAACAAACTTTCAAAATAACAGGCAATCATCAGATAGTTAAAAGATACTATTTATTAAACTTACTTGCAATTACAAAAAATCCTTAACCCGGATTTCACCATTCATAAAAATGAACCATCCACCCGGGTTAATCAGGTGTTACTAGTTGTTCATGATTTGCAGGGAGAAGGATATACAGCCGAAAGTGAAGTTCCCATGGAAACTCCATTGATATGTGACAATCATATCCGGCTTGTCAAATCTCATATGTTTTTGCAGAAAGTTTAAATTCAAAGGCAAAATGACAGTTGTGATCTTATCACAACCGCCATTTTGGGGGCAATTGTTAGTGCACAGAAATTTGACACTGTGGATATGTTATCCTGACATATGTTTTGGATATGTTATCCTTAGCGTGTGTTCCAGATCCCATCAGGATCAAGGATCCACAGTACTTATTGTTTACTAACGGTTGTTCTCATGTGTAGTCTTATATTTAGCAGGTGTAACGATTAGAAGACTCAGTCTATGTACTAACTTGCAGTCAAGAAGATATTGACGTGTTTGAATCAATTATCCTTCTGAAGAGTTCCAGAGCTATGTTAGGATCATGGATCCTTGATATTTGATGCTATTAACGATTATTTCTTATATGAAGGCTGATATTTATCAAGTGTAACGGCTCCAAGACCTGGTCCTCCCCCTAATTCGCAGCCTGAGTGATGGAGCATGTGGTCAAAGTGGCTGTTACAAGTATATTCAAGATAAAGGCGGTTTTTTAGGAAAATTAGTTAATAGCCTTTATTATCAATAACTCCATTGAGTTATTATCTATTATATATAATTGAGATTGTGATCAGTTATAGGACACATTGTAGACACACACTAGAGCAGAACTTATAATTCTCTCTACACACTAGCATTTCGTTGTAATATCGATCACAATATCCAAACATTTGTAACCACCTTTTATTATCAATATAATCGACGGTAATAGTTTCACCGTCCGAGGGTTTTTTGTGCCGGAGATCACGATAATCACATACTTATCGACCAACGGTTACCTTGTTGATCCTTGACCGAAAAGATTCGACCAACGATTACTTAGTTAATCCTTGATCCAGGAGATTCGACCAAGAGATTACCTTGATAAGTTTTGACCGAAGTAAGACTATCTTGGTTAAGGGCTTTATCCCTCGTGATCAAATCACTGTGTTCACCCCGATTACGATTACTCATTCGATATTATCGAGTTAGCACCTTACCTCACATTTACGAATTTGGATACTTGATCCTTAGCTGATTTTTATCCAAAACACCTGCCGTATGTTGTCAACGCTACGGCCGAGACAAAAGAAATGATAGATGTTCCTATTGTGCGCGACTACCCAGAAGTATTCCTTGAGGATCTCCCGGGTTTGAGAGATATAATTCCAGATAGATTTAGTACCAAGAGCCCAATCCGTCGCGAAAGCGCCTTACCGTCTTGCGCTGTCTGAAATGAAAGAATTGATGTCCCAGCTGCAAGAACTCATCTACAAGGGTTTTATTAGACCAAGTGTTTCCCCTTGGGGCGCATCAGTGTTGTTCGTGAAGAAGAAGGATGGAAGTATGAGAATGTGCATATAATATCGCGAGTTGAACAAGCTTACTGTAAAGAATAGATATCCTTTGCCAAGGATTGATGATCTGTTTGACCAACTGCAAGGTTCAAGTTGGTTCTCACTGATAGATCTCATATAAGGCTATCATCAACTTAAAGTGAAAGAGGCAGACATCCCTAAAACGACGTTTCAGACGCGGTATGGACACTACGAGTTCCTCGTGATGTCATTCGGTCTAACGAATGCTTCTGCAACATTTATGGACATGATGAATAGGGTGTGTCGGCCGATGTTGGATAAGTTAGTTATCGTCTTCATCGATGATATATTGATTTATTCAAGAAGCGAGTCTGATCATGCCGAGTATCTGAGAGACGTGTTGGAGACTCTGAAGAAAGAGAAGTTGTTCGCTAAGTTTTTGAAATGCGCGTTCTGGTTACGAGAAGTGCAATTTCTAGGTCACGTGATTAATCTTGAAGGGATTATCGTGGACCCAGCTAAGATTGAGGCAATAACGAATTGGAAGACTCCACAGAATCCGACTGATATACGAAGCTTCTTAGGGTTCGCTGGCTACTATAGGAGATTCATCGAAGGTTTCTCCAAGATAGCCGACCCGTTGACTATGACCCGAAAGTCGGTAGTATTCAGTTGGGGAATGTTCCAAGAGGAAGCTTTTGAGGAATTAAAGAAAAGACTAACGCAAGCTCCAATTCTCGCTCTACCCGATGGTGACGAGGATTTGGTTGTTTGTACTGATGCTTTGTATCGTGGGTTAAATTGTGTGTTGATGCAACGAGGAAAAGTGATAGCTTACGCGTCTAGACAGTTGAAAGTCCATGAGAGTACTTATCCGACGCATGATTTAGAACTAGCAACAGTAGTGCATGCTCTCAAGATATGGAGGCATTATCTGTATGGTACTAAGTGTACCATTTTCACAGATCATAAGAGTTTGAAGTACTTCTTTGAGTAGAAAGAGCTGAACATGAGACAAAGAAGATGGTTGGAGTTGATTAAGGATTACGACTGCGACATTAAGTACTATCCTGGTAAAGCTAATGTGGTTGCCGATGCGCTAATCCGTAAGAATGAGGAAGTCATCGCAACAGTGAAGTCATACAAGTTGATTATGAACTCAAGTCTTTTTGAAGAAATCATCAAAGTGCAATCAGAAGTGTTAGTAGATGAAGGGCTAGTAAAGAAAGAAAGGATTTTCGGTCAGCAAGATGAGTTGATAGAAAACATGCATGGTGTGAAGACTAGGTTTGACCGTATGTGGATCCCATGTCATGGAGATCTTAGAGGTCGAATCTTAAACGAAGATCATAAGTCAAGATATTCAATTCATCCAGGAACCACGAAGATGTATCAAGATTTGAAAAGAGATTACTGGTGGCCAGGAATGAACAATGATGTAGTGGATTATGTTAGTAAGTGCTTAACTTGTTTACAAGTAAAAGCAGAGCACCAGAAGCCTTATGGAAAAATGCAACCTTTGGAGATACCGGAATGGAAATAGGAACACATCACCATGGATTTCCTAACTAAGCTACCACGTACAACTAAGCATCATGATACCATCTGTGTGATTGTGGACCGTTTGACCATGAGTGCTCACTTTCTGCCTATACGAGAGGCTATCTCGCCAGAAACTTTAGCAAGCTTGTTCATAAAAGAGGTTGTGTCTAAGCATGGGGTACCGTTATCGATCGTGTCTGATAGAGATACTTGGTTTACTTCGAGGTTTTGGAAGAAGTTCCATGAAGCCATGGGGAAAATATTGAACATCAGTACGGCGTATCATCCTCAAACAGATGGATAGTCTAAAAAGACGATCCAAACCCTTGAGGATATGTTGCGTGCTTGTGTTTTAGACTTTGGAGGAAGTTGGGATGATCATCTGCATCTGGCAGAGTTCTCCTATAACAACAGTTACCATTCAAGTATTGCTATGCCACCATTTGAAATGCTTTATGGTAGACGATGTAGAACCCCGGTATGTTGGGGAGAGATTGGTCAGAATGACATGGAAAGTTTAGAAGTTGTTCAAGAAACATCTTCAAAGTTTGATCATATTAAGGCAAGAATGAAGGCTGCTCAAGACAGATAAAAGTCATATGCTAATAAGCGATGACGAACGATCGAGTTTAACGTTGGTGAAAATGTGATGTTCAAGGTCTCGCCTTGGAAAGGAATCATTCGTTTTAGGAAGAGGGGAAAGTTGAGTCTGAGGTACATTGGACCATTTAAGATTGTATATCATGTGGGTGAAGTAGCCTACAAGCAAGATTTGTCTGAGGAGTTAGAAGGAATTCATTCAACCTTTCATGTTTCTCATCTGAGGAAATGTCTAGCTGATGACATGTCTCATGTGCCATTAATGGATATCGAGGTTGATGAACAATTAAACTACATTGAGAAACCCGTAGAGATAGTTGATTGCAAGGAGAAGCAACTTCGTCACAAGGTTATACCTTTGGTGAAAGTTATATGGAAGCATGGTAAGGGATTAGATGCTACTTGGGAAGCTTAGGATGAGATGCACAAGTTTTACCCAGATTTGTTCTAGTAATAGTTCGGTTTCGGGGACAAAACCTCTTCAGGGAGGGAAGACTTGTAACATCCTAAATTTATAATAATAAAATTAAGGAAAGTTATGTTTAGTTATTGTGTGTTAATATTTAATTATATTAAATATCGAAAAGAATATGGACTTAGAATAATTAAAGATGGAACAAGGGATGGGATTTGCCTTAGGTCCATGGGCCTTGGAGAGTATAAATACACCCTTAAAATCCTCTAAAACCCTAAATCCTCATTCCATCTTTCCATAATTATCTACACACTCAAAACACACACAACCATTGCCCTAGCCGACCGCGAGAAAGACGGAGAGGTCCAAGATCAAACGAACATTGATTCTTGATAAACTTTTGACATCCAAGATAAATACAAGATTTAAAGTTCATAACCAAGCTAACCGTGACCTAACGAATACGTAAAGGTATGTTGTTTATCTTAAAGAATTCGTTTTTTATGAATAGTTTGCTATGAAACTTAAACCTAGAGTAGATCGGGTATAAACGAACCATAATGTAGCAAAATTGATGTTAAAATAGTTTGCTATGGCAAAGTTGTTCTAACTTCGTACTTCGTTTCGGCTGAACAGAATTGCATAGCGACGGTCACAAAACATGCACCAACTGACTCCCCTTTGACCGTTGCTCTCAATTCTAACAAACACAAAAGATCATCTGTTACAAAACATGCACCAACAAAATGAACTTAACGAAACTACGGCTATAAACGGAACGTTTAAATAAAACCCTAGATCTAGTTTTGAACGTTTAAGCCTAAAGGTTCAAACTTTATAACTTCACCAGTCAAGTTTTAGCCGAAAGCGGTCGAGGAAGCGTTTATGAGTTAATATTAAACCATAATAAGGTGTACGGCCGAAAGACGAAATGAAAATGAGGGTTTAAGGACCAAACCCGTAACCTTTAGCATATTCGTGTACAAAGGACCTACAGCTCGTTTGCTTACTTTGATAGTCGATCATTTTATACTCGATTACATTGAGTTTCGCTTACAATTTGGACTCGATCACTTTCATAAACTCGATCACTTCATGACTCGATTACAATGGTATAATCGGTTACACTGCCTAAAGTCGATTACATATTGGTTCGATTACAATCTAACTCGCTTACATTAAAAGTTGATTACATTGACTCGATTACAATGAGTCCTCGATTACGAGGAGGACTCGATTACAATGAGGACCAGATTAGAATGAACATATTCGCTTACATGTACTTAAATGATTACATTGAGCTCGATCACTTTTATAAACTAGATTTCTTTAAAGGAACCCGATTACATAATAGTCGATTACCTTATAATCGATTACATTATGTTATCAATTACTTATGGTTAATCGATAACATTAGGAGGGTTCGCATACATGTAGCCCTTTTGAATACCTGCGTGCATTCACGTAGATGTATATACCGCGGGTATACAACGAATAATACACTTGAGGACTTGAACACATGGGTGGCTCGAATACATATGTGTTGTCGAATGTATACATACATAGGATACATTGTATAAACCCGAATACATAATGTGATTCAAATACATCATACATGTATCTGAAGGTACGGTGTAACCTGTGTGCAATATATGTATATATATATATATATACACACACACATATGATAGTATGCAGGAATAGAACATAAAGAAAGGAAAGAAATATCAAGTAATTGAAAACCCCAAATTCAAATACCTTAGAGTTTTAAGAATAATCTAAGTAAAAGTAATCTAATGCAAGGCCGTTTGATTAGACCAGACTTAGCCATTTTTTACTGAAATATAAATAGGGCAAGTATTGATATGTGTTACTCCTATACAGTTAGCAGAGCTCAATTAAAGATGCGATTAACAATTAACGGAGAAAGAAACAGGATCCATGTGAGTTTATAGCCCCATTTCCTTGTTATGTTTGTGTGCATACTCAATGTGAATGTTAATACACTTACCTAAATGGTAAGTATATGCGTTAATGATGATTGTGATATTTATGTATATATTATGAATGAATGCATGATAGTACGTGAACGACCTTCGGGTATTGCACGTATTGTTAAGGAAGGTATTATGTAGTAAGTATGAAATGAGTATATGAGATAATGTATGCATGAATAATGCATGTATGATATGTATGTATATATGTATGAATGTAAGTTAATGTATGGTTGTATGGTACGAAAAGGGAACCAGGCCCTAATAATACTCGAGGCAAGAGGAAACCGAACCTTAATAATATTTGAGGCAAGAGGGAACCGAGCCCTAATAATACTTGAGGAAAGTAGGGCGTAATTTTCTTTATAACGTAAGTCATGAAGGTAAGTAAGTATATGATAAAAGTATGAAGGAAATTATGTAAGTATGAATGTGTTTTATGTTGTATGATTAACTAGAACTCACTCAGGTGTGTATGATGAAGCAGCTCTCTTGAGGGGAACGCATGGCATGGAATTGAAGATACTGGCAACTCAAGGAAATGTTATGTTATTTTAAAAGACTATGTTTTTGTTTAAACGATTTGAATGATTGTTAAGACAAAATTTTGATGGTTATGTAATATGTTTTGTTTGAAGTTTTATATTCCACGTAAAGTTTTAATTAACTCTGATGTTTAGAATTGTGTTTCTGAGTAAATCCAATGTCCAATATAGGGCAATGGTAAAGGGAGCCTTACACACTATTGCACATATGCAGTACATTAACAAGATTTTTTAAACAATATCATCATATAAGAAGAATGAAAGAAAAAAGAACTACAAAATAATTTTTTTTAAAAAGAAATAGATAATTTTTTTATGAGTTTTTAGTGTTTTATTAAAGAGAAATTTCATTTGAACACATCCATTTTATAGAAAGGGTTACATACTTACATGTGTTATTCCATTAAGAACACATACCTAACAAATAGTTATATTTTACGTGTAAGATTATACTAGGCATGCTTGTTGATGTTTCATGGCGTTGTAAATGCGTTAACGTAAATTCTACTATTAGTGAGTTCAAATTATGCATCATATATAAATTATTAGGCGTATACTAATGTGTATAGTTATGCTACATATATAAATTATAAGCAACGTGTTTAAATAACTACATAATATATGTATACAAACATAATTGCATGTCTATAATTATTACGATAATACATATAGGGGAAAGTTTACATACAAATGAAATTAACGTGCTAATTGTGAGAATCAAGTAGGATAATTATATACAAAGGTAGAATAATTATGTAAGAGTAAACTGCTGTTTTCGTCTAATAGTTTCAAATTTGCGATTTTCGTCCATGTGGTTTCATTTCACTTGCAATTTAACCCAACACAACTAATCTCGTTAAGTCTGGTCGTTATACCCATCAGTGTGCCCCTCACGTGAGGGCAATTTTGTTCATTTTTTCCCAAATACACCTAGGCGTTCACGTGTGGAGGGCTTGCGAATTAGGTTTGGTGTTTATTTGGGGAGAAAAAGGGCATAACTTCCCCTCACGTGAGGGGCAAACTGATGGGTTTAACAACCAGACTTAACGGGGTTAGTGGAGTCGGATTTAATTGCAAGTAAAATGAAAGCACACGGACGAAAATTGTAAATTTGAAACTATTGGACTAAATTCGCAGATTTAGACAAACCACATGGACGAAAACCGTAGTTCACTCATTATGTAATTATATCGTAGAGTAATTATATAAGTACTCTATGATGTAATTACATAATTACTCTACTTAATTATCACAATTAACACGTTAATTTCATATGTATTTAATCCAACTCTATACATATAAATTATGCAAAGTAAATCGACAGTATATATAGACACACACACATTAAAGGTCATGCAATTTTCGATTTTAAACTATATTTAAAAAACAAAGTATATTATAAGTTAATTGAGTTTAAGAAAATGACCATACTTAAAAAGAAAAAGCAAAAAAGGAAAAATAATAGACGATTGAAAATTTTCTAATTACAAAATAACAATATACAATTATACATCTTTGATAATATACTTCAAGGTTCTTTTCGGTAAGGAAATATACATTACAAGAGTTTTAACAAATCATTCCACTTCATTACTAACCACTGTTTTAGTTTTATTTGTTGATGTTAATGATACTTCATTGTAAGAATAATCATATTTTATATATTTATTTATATGGCCATCATTATTATTTATATAATAATAGATCAAAATAATTAATTATACCTTATTATATATTAGCTTGGTAATTGTTGATGGGCCATGTTACTCTTAATATCTAATAAAGGGTTTCCCCTTGGGTGTATACATAGAGAGAATAAATTAACATCATAACCTAATCTCACACACATAAGTAAATCATGTGTCTCCTCTCTTTTCTAAACCGGGTTCCTCTCAAGAACCCTAACCATCCTTACTATACATCCTAAAGGGGAACTCGATCAAGATGACAAGCATGTCGACTACATCATACCCTGCTGCGGTTACTACTCTTCATGATGTAACATGTTCATAGGTTTAATATTTATCATGTTTTATATTACTTGCATGAAGAACTGATCAACATGTGGTATCAGAGCGATGTTGATTAATCAGTTCTTCATGTTTTCAGTAAATCTGGAATTGAATCAGAAGACATGGACTAAAACTTGATAAACCCTAATTTTTTAGGTTTCATTTTTTTTTCATGTTCTATTACGAAAACAATACATGAAACTGTTTAAAATCGCTAAAATTCATATTTAGTAAACTCTAATATTTTTGAAATCTGTTAATTTCATGTTTAACGATTTCGATTCAAAGTTTTTTTTATGTTTAATTGTTAAAATTTTCGATGATGTTCTTCGTGTTCATCATTATTATCGAAAATTATACATATGTTGGTTCAAAATCTAGATTAAAATTTGTTAATGATTATTTAGGGAAATATTTTTTCAAATCTTGGATAACTTAGAAGTTTTAATATTTTCTTAAAAGATTTGAATTCCCTTAAAATAGGAAACAAATATAATTGCTAATCGTTAAAAATATTTGAACCAAATCTTATCATTATTAATTTAGTTAATAAAGAGCATAGGTTAAGGGCTTAAATCAGTTTACGGGTTCACAGGCTATTTAAAAATGATGTACTATGGGCTTAAAATAGCTTATGTGTTCTAAGAGTTTATGAGCTTCTAAAATGGTTTGGGGTCATAACCCATAAACCCGAAAACTCACTAATACCGGAATCAACATTTTCCATAAAATCATGTAAACACCCAAATACTGAAAAACCCACTAAAAGCCGGAAACTGGCAATTCTCGGGAACCCAAAATTTCCGAGAACTAATTCCGCAAAATAAGGTCCTACCGGAAACTTAAAAATCCTTACTCTAAACATTTTGTTGGTGCATGATGTCAGTAGTTCAGTGTCTTGTGTTTGTTTGTGTCTATAATCGTTTAGTTTGTTTGTTTTGTGTTGAATAGTGTTTGTTATATGTTCGCCATGTGTTGGGCGAACTTGAAGGATAGCGAAGTTATGACAACTTCGCCTAGTGTGTTAGGCGAAGTTGTCGAGTGTTATAAACCCATAATTTCAGCTGAGTTAGTTAAAAATTTTGAACGATTGTTTTGTGTGATTCTCTGTATCACGTGTTGGTCTTTGCAATATACCAAGTATTATCTTATGTTCTTGTGTGTTTTCTTAGATTCAAAGTACTAATTGTATTGACACTCGTATCGTATACGTGGGGATTCCGCACCCTCGTGTTACGAGATACTCCTGTGTAGATCCGGCTGGGAACCTACAATTGGTATCAGAGCATTTTGCTCATGATTGTGTGGTTCGGGATTATCACACGGGTGTCAAGATTGTTCCGTTAGACCATTCGCGGAACGAGTTTACATTGAAATACCTCGTTTTTGTCAATTGCTCCTCATTACTCATCAATTACACCTTCAAGTCACCCTCGCATCCCTTGAAATTGACCTAACCAAACCTGCAAAATTCTCTTGTTCTTCAGGCGAAGTTGCCGTCACCAATACTAGGGTTTTTGGTGAACATATAGGGTTTCAGCGAAGTTGTGAAGTTGCGAAGTTGTGAATTAGCGAAATTAAGTTCTGCGAAGTTAAGTGTCAGCGAAGTTACCCGCTAGCGAAGTTATATTAACTTCGCTATTAGTCGTTTACAGAATCTTATTTTTTATTTTTGAATCACAATTATTTCAATTATGACGTCGATCAACATCATCGAACTAGTAAAGATGGAGGTAGAAGCTGGTTCAGCAACTAAAGCCCCAAAACTGCTTAAAGGCACTGATTTCGTTGCATGGAAAGATCGATTTGAACAGTATGTGAAGTATCAGGACGCAAAGATGTGGGTTTGCATTCAAGACGGGTACATACCTCCGACATCCATGTTTGAGGGTCGTGAACAGATTAAGAAGTACAGTAAGATGGAAGATGATGAAAAGAAAATGTATGAGGCAGAAAGTAAAGCGCATGCAGCTATAACCATGGCTCTCCCGCAAGAGATTCTTCATACTTTTAAGAAATACAAAACAGCTAGAGAGCCATGGGAAGCACTAGAGAATAGATATGAAGGAAATGTTGGGATACGTACCTCCAAGACAAAGCTGCTAAAAACTCAATTCTCAGTATTCAAGTATATGAAAAATGAATCACTTGATGACATCATCACACGATATTATCATCTGATGACCGAGCTAAATAACTACTCCATTGAATACAAGGAAGAAGAGATAGTGGAAAAACTTCTTGATGCTCTACCACAAAAATGGAAGATGTACACTATTCTGATGAGAGAAGATAAGGACTTTGAGAAGATTGATTTGGAGACGGTGGCAAATAAGTTACGGAATTTTGAACTTAACATGGCTCGAATGGAAACACCGACTGATCAGGTTCAGGATCCGGGAATGTATGGTGCGAAAGTCACTCCAAACTCAAGTTCAAAATCAGAATCCGCTGCCTACTACTCAAAGGGGGAATAAAACTCCACTCCAGATGGTCATGTGATTCTCAATATGGATGGTGACATATGTTTTGTAGTAGGAGGTAGTAGTTCCTCAAAACCTCAAACCACAACTGGTAATTTCTCATCCAATGCTCCTCCAAGCAAGAACTACTCACAGATGCCTATGAGTGTGAAATCAGCTGAACATCAGTTTGCTCTCTATGCATCCTTCATTGCATCTTATGAGAATTACATCAAAGGTAAAATATTCGACCCTGCAACTTTGGATGAAGACTATGATCAGATCGACGCTGATGATCTGGAAGAAATGGATCTGCAATGGCAGATGGCTATGATAGTAAGAAGGGTAAAGAGATTTATGAAGAAAACTGGTAGAAAGTTCATTGGAGAAAGACCAGGGTTTGATAAGTCAAAAGTTCGTTGTTATAACTGTCAACAAAATGGTCACTTTGCAAAAGAATGTACAAATGAGAGAGTCGAACGAAGCCAGAACAGGCCTGCTCAAAAGAGTGGGGGTGGTAGTGAAAATAAGGCTATGGTATCTCAACAGAACGGTGGATACAACTAGAATATACAAGGTGAGGAGGTGTTCGAACAGGCAAATCTGGTAAACATCGAAACTGGAGGAAGTGACAAAGAGACGGGGGAAGATCAAGCATACATGGCAGAAGTGAACGATCAGCTATCTGAGGTAAGTTCTGAACTTCATTGTGAACAATGTGAAAACCTGTCTGATCAATTGAAAACATTAACTGATCAGTTTGTTAGTTTGGACACTCAATTTAAAAACTTAGAAGAAGAACATCACTTTTCTAAAACTAAAGAAAATAGTTACTCGGTAAAAATAAAAGCTAGTGAAAAGGATATCAGAAGTCTTAAAGCCACTCTAGCTGAAAAAATATAAGTAATTGATCTTAGCTATGAAGTGTTAGAAGAAAAGACCAAACTAATTGCTAAAAAGGATAAACAGATAGCTGATTACCAGGTAAAAGTGGTGGAACTGAACAGAAAAATTGAAAAATTTAGAAATTCTTCTGCAATGTTAGATCACATCAAAAGTGTTCAACGTTCCCCGGTTAACAAAGGGGGAATTGGATTCTCTGAAGTTCCACCACCATACAACAATAATTATACTTATGATCCAAGTAATCAGCAATCTGCTAATGTTGAAATTAGTCAGATAGTACCAATAAAAGTTTCTGCTAAAGAAACTGAAGTTAATGAGAGTGAAACAAGTAAGACAAGTTCAAATGTCACAAGTTCTATCTCTAGTTCTGTCTCGTCAAATTCGGACAAGACGTCCGAATCGGGTGAGATAAAAGAAGAGGTTGTGTTACTAAAACAAGGGGAGGACTATAAGTTTGATGAGAAGAAATCTTCCCTAAATCCGTTCGTCCCACCATATGTGAGACAAACGGATAGTAACGCAACCTCGACATCTGCAACAACTTTTGAAACGAAAGTTCAAAACAACCAAAATAGTTCGAACATAAGTTGTTTTAGATGCAACAGGCCAGGACATCTTGTCGCTGATTGTCCTCTGAAACAAGAAAATCTAGAAATATGAGGCCTACTAAAACTGAGAATAAAACGAGTACTAATTATGATGCTGGTAAGAACACTAACACACCACATTTCAATCATTGGTCTAATCCAAGATTTCAAAGAAATCAGTCTTGTTTTTCCCAGTAAATCACCAAACCAATAATTATAATTCAATTAACTCACGAAGGTTTGGATGGCCTCATAGCCAGTCATCTAGAAGTTTTTCTTACAGAAATTATAGAAACTCTCCTCAAACTAACTTTGGGCAACCAAGATACTGGATGCCGGATAACAGATTTAATCAACCCAAGACCAGAAGGTCTTGGGTCACCAGATTTTAATCTATTTCTTTAATTGTGCAGGAACAGTCAAACAGGGCTGTAAACAATATGTGGGTTGTTGACAGTGGTTGTTCCCGGCACACGACTGGTAACAAGAAATTGTTACATGACTGGAAATTTGTTCAAGGAGGAAGAGTTAGTTTCACAGGAGAAAGTGGAGGAAGAATTAGTGATATTGGGACTGTGACGAATGGAAGAATAAAGTTGGAAAAGGTGAATTTTGTGGAAGAGTTGAAGCATAACTTGTTGAGTGTATCTCAGATTTTTGACAAAGAATACACTATTCATTTTACTAAAGATGAGGCACTCGTACTTTATCCTGGTTTCAAGATACCAGAGACGTGGTTTGTAATGAGAGATCCAAGAGAGAAGAACACGTATGTGATGGATATGAGATCAACCGAGATAACAACAGAAGAGTCATGTCTTCTGTCAAAAGCAACAGAATCTGAGTCAGAACAGTGGCACCGAAGAATGGGTCATGTTCATCTTCGCAAGATGAATTACATTGTCAAGAACGGGCTAGTACTTGGGGTTCTCTTGAAGAATTTTAACCTTGAAGATCAATGCATGTCGTGCAAGAAAGGAAAGCTACACAAAACGCCTCATCACTCCAAAAAGGTTAACTCAATTGTCAGCACCTTAGACATACTTCAAAGGGATCTCTTTTGTCCTGTGAATGTAAAGAGTCTAGGAGGAACTTCATACTATTTGGTTGTAACCGATGATTACTCTCGATACTCTTGGGTATATTTTCTGAAGGCAAAAGATGAGACAGTTCAGTTGGTAATTAACTTGATTACCAAGGTGGAAAATATTGTTGGGAGGAAGGTTAAGTACATCAGGAGTGATAATGGTACAGAATATAAGAACTATCAGACATGTTTTGTTCACAGAAAGGGATAGAGCATCAGTACAGTGCCCAATGTACTCCACAGCAAAATGGAGTAGCTGAAAGGAAGAATAGAACTCTAATCGAAGGCGCCAGGACCATGCTGGCAGATGCTAAACTTCCCGTGGTGTTCTGAGCTGAGGCTGTTGCTACAGCCTGCTATATCCTTAATCGTGTTTTAACTGCTAAAAGATTAAATAAAACCTGTTATGAACTTATGCATGGTAGAAAGCCAAACTTGAAGGGTCTTGAACCTTTCGGGTCCCCATGTTTGATATTAAAGACTAACTCTAAATTTGGTGAGAAAGCGGACGAAGGAATCTTAGTTGGCTATGCTGTTGGGACACCCAACTGAAGAGTCTATAATCTATCGAACAACAAGGTTGAGGTGGTCTGTAACACTGACATTACTAGTTACAAATCACCAAGGCCTAGCATGGGACCGGCAGAGGCTTTCGACTATGATAAGCTATTCAAATCTTTTAATGTGCCCTACTTGGATTTTGCAGACATTGATGAGAAAATGGCCTCACAGATACTGTATGACGAAGAGGAGACCATTGTGCAACGTCCACAATATGATGAAAATCAACCAACCTCGTCAAGTGCGGTTGAAACTCCTGTTGTCTCGAATGAAGATGAATTCTACAATCCATTTCACACTCAACCTCAGTCTCACACTGATGAACTTTCTTCAAATCTTGAGAATGATCTGGAAGTCAGTCCGGTACAGTCCACCAAAATTCACAAGAATCATCCTTTGGAGAATGTGATCGGCAATCCTTCTGATGGTGTACGTACTAGAAGAAGTTTGGATGAACACACGTGTGTTTATGCAAGAATTAAAGACACGGGTATTATAAATGAATGCTTGTACACCTGCTTCATCAGCCAGATTGAACCAAAGAATTATCAAATGACACTGGAGGATAGCTCGTGGGTTGAAGCCATGCAGGAAAAACTGGCACAGTTTGAGAAGATGGAAGTATGGCAATTAGTTGAAAAACCGCAAGAAGTGAACGCTATCGGTACAAAGTGGGTTTATAAATGTAAGAAAGATGAGAAGGGGATAATCATACGCAACAAGGCAAGATTGGTAGTGAAAGGGTTTAATCAGCAGGAAGGAATCGATTACAATGAAGTGTTTGCTCCTATGGCGAGATTGGAGGCAATTCGACTATTTTTGGCATTTGCTGCACACAAAGAGATGAAAGTGTTCCAGTTAGATGTAAAAAGTGGCTTTCTTAATGGTAAAGTCGATGAGGTGGTATATGTTGAGCAACCTCCGGGTTTCCCTGACCCAGATTTTCCTAATCATGTGTACAAACTGAGCAAAGCACTATATGGGTTACATCAGGCACCTCGAGCCTGGTATGCAACTTTGTCAGACTACTTGCTAGAGAATGAGTTTGAGAGAGGGAAAATTGATAGTACGTTGTTTTTCAAGAGGAAAGGGGGAGATTTTCTACTCGTTCAGGTGTATGTGGACGATATCATCTTTGCTGCCTCAAGAGTTACTATGTGTTAGGAGTTTGAAGCAGTCATGAAGAAAAGGTTTGAAATGAGCGCCATGGGCGAATTAACTTTATTTTTGGGCTTGCAGGTAGATCAGAAGAAAGATGACATGTTTATTCATCAAACGAAGTATGTCCATGAAGTGCTTAAACGCTTCAAGATGGATGATAGTACCCCATTCGACACTCCAATTTGCGTCAACAACAAACTGGGTGCTGATTCCGATAATGATGAAGATGTGGATCCCATTCAATATCGGGCAATCATAGGTTCTTTAATGTATCTAACTGCATCTAGACCTGACATTATGTTTGCAGTTTGTCTTTGTGCTCGTTTTTAGGCAAACCCGAAGGAATCACACATGAAAGGAGTGAAGAGAATCTTGCGGTATCTTAAAGGAAAGCCTAAATTGGGACTATGGTACTCGAAAGGGGGAGAACTAGATTTGGTTGCTTACACCAATTCTGACTATGGAGGTTGCAATCAGAACAGGAAGTCAACAACCGGTGGATGTCAGTTTCTCGGAGGAAGATTGGTGTCGTGGCAATGCAAGAAGCAGACCTCTGTAGCCATTTCCACCTGCGAAGCAGAATACATGGCAGCATCGAACTGCTGCTCCCAGGTTTTATGGATACAACAATAAATGCGCGATTATGGTCTGAATTTCACTCAAACTCCTATTTGCATTGATAACACTGCTGCTATCTCAGTAACTAACAATCCCGTTAAACACAGTAAAACTAAACATATTGACATTCGTCATCATTTTATACGGGATTGTGCTGAGAATAAATTAATTGTGCTTGAAAAGGTTGATTCACTGGATAATTTTGCCGATCTTTTTACTAAAGCGTTTGACCGATCCCGTTTCAAAATCTTGTTGAGCTTAATGGGATGATCAATCCCGAGTAACCTTGTTTTCTCTATCTTTGTAAAAAAAAAAAAACACTATCGCTTAAAATTATGTCGGTTGCTCAAGTTTGAGGGACATATCCAAGGATATGTTTGGTCCTTACTTCTACGTGTAGATTATAAGGATAGCCATTAACCAGATGACTGACAGTGACCGGGGCGGTTTATGAGGAGTTTTTATTCTTTCGCTTAAAATTAGTCATTCATACTTAGTCAGAAGGACACATACTCGTATGTGGTCGGTCCAGCTGATCCATTGGATCTTCAGGATAGCCGTTTACCTAAAGACTTTGACTTAATTGGGGCGCTAGAATTTAAATTTTTTTGGGGGAAATGATATAATTTTTCAGTCTATAACTTCATAAGAAGTTTCAAAACGGTGTTAAAATGAAAATAGATCCAACCTTGGAAAGTGATATATAAACTGATTTTGTGTGCTTAACTGGTGAAGTTATTAGGCCTAAAAGACTCTAGAACAGTCATTGTATGTTATGGTAGCTTTCTATGGTGCGTAAAAGTAGAAGTGATACAAACTAAATCTTCTCTATTTAATGTGGAGAATCATTTTGAGTTGTGCATGTCTGTCACACCCTCAAAATCCACTAACGGAGTGTTACCGTCAGAGGGTGTGAACTAACAGGATCGGAAATCATCAGTTATAATCAAACCATAAAAACGTTTAAATGAAAATAAGCGCGGAAGCGTAAAACCATAGAAACAATGTTACGTCACGCAGGACGATTTAAAACCAAGGATAACAGTTAAAAGTAAGTTTGCATAGTTAAAAGTTTATCAAGCAATGCATGTTCCTAAACCGCGCGCCCGCCTCGGCTACCTGAGAATAACATACTAAAAGTGTCAACACAAGGTTGGTGAGTTCACAAGTTATATAAAAATAAATCGTTTAGCGTTTGCGTTCAGTGTTTTGCGTTACAGCGTTACAGCGTTTTGCGTAACCACGTTACGGCGTTTTGCGTTAAGCGTTTTGCGTAACCACGTTACGGCGTTTTGCGTTAAGCGTTAAGCGTTTTGCGTAACCACGTTACGGCGTTTTGCGTTACCAGATAGTGTTATGTCAAATTATATATCGATAGGTAGCTAGTCTATACAACAAGTATTAATAAGTGTTATTCGGTGACGCGCATCTTGGTGATTTACTAAGTATTATTCGGTAACGCTGTAACGCTGTAATGCAAAACGCTGAACGCAAACGCTAAACGATTTATTTTTATATAACTTGTGAACTCACCAACCTTGTGTTGACACTTTTAGTATGTTATTCTCAGGTAGCCGAGGCGGGCGCGCGGTTTAGGAACATGCATTGCTTGATAAACTTTTAACTATGCAAACTTACTTTTAACTGTTATCCTTGGTTATAAATCGTCCTGCGTGACGTAACATTGTTTCTATGGTTTTACGTTTCCGCGCTTATTTTCATTTAAACGTTTTTATGGTTTGATTATAACTGATGTTTTCCGATCCTGTTAGTTCACACCCTCTGACGGTAACACTCCGTTAGTGGATTTTGAGGGTGTGACAGATTGGTATCAGATCCATTGGTTATTGCGAACTAGAAGCTGCATGCATACTAGACTATAACCGCGACGACCCATTAGTTATAATAACACGCACTGCATAAGTTTGTGTAGTCTTGTAATCTTATCTCTTTACCTCTTTCACTCAAACGCGCGCGCATACACGGCTTACCTGTAGGAATGTCGACGCCACTCTCATCATCATCCGATTCGATGACGCATGCTCACGGGAAGGAACCGCAGTTACCTACCGCCTCACCACCCCGAGTAGTCCCGGAACTCGAAGCTCCCGCACTGAAGAGTTACCGCCTATCCGGAGGCATTTACGAAAACGACGTTAGCTGGGATTGGTACCCTAACATGATCAGACGTATGGTCTATCGCGAACAAGTTCCCCCGTTACCTCACCCGAACCACCCTGCTTATCCCAACACCCTACCACCCATAACCGAACCTGTAGAGAGAGTTCTCGCAGCTGTTGTTTCATGCTTGAAGCGTGACGTGGGTTACATGTGCTATACGAGGGAGAACGTTTCCTGAATGTTAAAAGACGGAACCGAGACTAAGGAGGAGATTGCCCGCATGGCAGCGGCAATGAAGGAAATGCGAGAGGCTAGTGATCAGCAAACGAAGGTTATGATGAAGATGCAAGCCGAGATGATAGACTTGCAAGAGCAACTCCAAGAAGCAAGGACCCGAACTGAGATAGCGTTGGAGCGTTGCGATGTCTGGTAAATGTAACTTGCTCAGAACGCAGCCGAACCTGAGGCGGAGCCTGAGGCCGAACCTGAAGAAGATCTCGAAGAGGAGCCTGAGGAGGATCCCGAGGAAGATCCCGAGGAGGAACCCGAAGAGGAACCGGAGGAAGAACCGGCTGAGCCAGAGGCACACACAGAGGTGTCCTCAGACGATGTGCAAATGTGCAAATTCTTGGATTGGAACTGGCTAACGCTATGAATAGAGAGGAGTTCAAAAACATGATGCGAGAGGAGTACTGTCCAAGAGAGGAGATTTCGAAGTTAGAGTCGGAATTTTGGTCACTGAAGATGGTGGGTTCGGAAATCGAAGCCTACACTACTCGTTCTTATGAGTTGGCTGTGATGTGTCCGCGGATGGTGGATCCGCCGAGCAAGAGGATCGAAATGTACATTGATGGGTTAGCACCGCAGATTCAGGGCATGGTGACGTCTTCCAGACCAGCCACGATACAACAAGCGATCCGTTTAGCTCACAAACTGACGGATCAGGCTGTGACCCAAGGTGCGTTACCACCTAGGGGTTCGACCACTAAAGCCCGTGACAACCCGAGTAACGACAACAACAGCAACAACAACCCGAGCAGCGGAAAGAGGAAGTTTGACAACACCAGATCTTCATCCTCGAACCTCCCACCGCAACAACACTACCGTAAGCCCGAATTCACTCGGAGCTTTAACACTCAGAATCACAACAACAACAACAACGGTAGCGGGCAGGTTTCGAGCGGATATGCTGGGAAATATCCAAAGTGCAACAGGTGCAACTATCATCATGTTGGCCAGTGTGACCGTGCCAAGTGTCAGAGATGCGGAAAGATGGGTCACCAAGCGAAAGAATGTAGAGGAGACCTTGCGGCAAAGGGTGCTCCTAAGCCACCTATGACGACGAAAGGATGCTTTGAATGTGGGCAGGAAGGTCATTTCAGAAAAGATTGCCCCAAGCTGAAACAGAATGACAACAATGGGGGTAATGGAAGTGGCAGTAGTGGTGGAAGCAATGGCAAGGGAAGAGCGTTTGTGATTGGGTCGGGTCAAGCCCGCAATGATCCGCACGTGGTGACTGGTAAGTTCCCTGTAAACGATTGTTTTGCTTCTGTATTGTTTGACACTGGAGCTGATAGGAGTTTTGTGTCGAAAGCCTTTAGTCAACTCTTAGATGTAACTCAAATTCCATTAGATGCTAAGTTTCCTGTTGAATTAGCTGACGGTAAGACTATGGTAACGACTCATGTACTTGCGGGATGTAAGTTAAAACTATCAGGTCATGTCTTTGATATCGACCTTATTCCTTTTACGCTTAGTAGTTTCGATGTCGTTGTCGGCATGAACTGGTTATCCGAGAACCGAGCGGAGATTATATGCCACGATAAGATAGTCCATACTACTACCCCTTCCGGCGAGATCATTTCGGTCCGAGGCGAGAGAAGCGGCATGACCACCAGCGTCATTACCCTTATGAAGGCGCAAAAGTATCTACGAAAGGGTCATCCGGCAATTTTGGCGCAGATTGTTGAGAAACCCGCGGAGGAGAAACGAATTGAGGATATACCTGTTGTGCGAGACTTCCCGGAAGTTTTCCCGGAGGATTTGCCCGGACTCCCTTCTATTCGTCAAGTCGAATTCCAAATCGAGTTGACACCCGGTGCAGCACCCATAGCACGAGCCCCGTATCGGCTCGCACCGGCGGAACTTCAGGAGTTGTCCACTCAGTTGCAAGATTTGTTGGATAAGGGTTTTATCCGACCTAGCTCATCGCCGTGGGGAGCCCCTGTCTTGTTTGTCCGAAAGAAAGACGGGACTTTCCGAATGTGCATCGACTACCGGGAATTGAACAAGGTGACGGTCAAGAACCGTTATCCTTTACCCCGAATTGATGATTTGTTTGACCAGCTTCAAGGATCGAGTTACTACTCGAAGATCGATCTACGATCCGGTTACCACCAGCGGAGAGTGCGCGAGGAAGATATTTCAAAGACGGCTTTCAGAACACGGTATGGTCACTACGAGTTTCGGTTATGCCTTTTGGCCTAACCAACGCACCAGCCGTATTTATGGATCTCATGAATCGAGTATGCAAGGCGTACCTCGACAAGTTTGTGATTGTTTTCATCGATGATATTCTCGTCTACTCCAAGAACGAATCTGACCACGAAGAGCACCTAAGGGTAATTCTGGAATTGCTGAAGAAGGAACAACTGTATGCTAAACTCTCGAAATGTGAATTTTGGCTTCGCGAGGTTCACTTTTTAGAACATGTGATCAACGAGAATGGTATCCATGTCGATCCCGGTAAGGTAGAGGCCATCAAAAACTGGGAAGCACCTAAGACTCCGACTGAGGTGCGGCAATTCCTGGGACTGGCCGGCTACTACCGACGTTTCATCGAGGGATTTTCAAAGATTGCTCAACCCCTCACCGCTTTGACTCACAAGGGCACTAAGTACAATTGGGGTGACGCGCAAGAATCCGCTTTTCAACTGTTGAAAACCAAGCTCTGCAGCGCCCCTATTCTAGCCCTCCCCGAGGGAACGGAAAATTTTGAGGTACACTGTGACGCATCTATACAAGGTCTCGGTTGTGTGCTGATGCAACTCGAGAAGGTTATAGCCTACGCCTCTCGACAACTACGGGTTCACGAGAAGAACTACACGACCCATGATTTGGAACTCGGAGCTGTGGTGGTTGCCCTTAAGATATGGAGGCATTACTTGTACGGTACCAAGTTTACCATTTACACCGACCACAAGAGTCTCCAACATATCTACGATCAGAAGGAGCTGAACATGCGACAGCGTCGTTGGGTCAAGCTGCTCAAGGATTATAGTTGTGCCATCAAGTATCACCCTGGCAAGGCCAATGTAGTGGCCGACGCCCTCTGTAGAAAAGAAACAGATAAACCCAGACGAGTGCGAGCATTGCAACTCACGATTCATGCCAACTTACCCGATCAAATTCGCGAGGCGCAACACGAAGCTTTGAAAGATGATAACCTTCCATCGGAACTCATGCGGGGCATGAACAAGCAACTTGAAACCAGATCGGACGGGGTCCGATATTTTGAGAACCGGATTTGGGTTCCACGGTACGGAGAGTTAAGAACTCTAGTGATGGACGAAGCTCACAAGTCCCGATATTCTATCCACCCTGGCTCAGATAAAATGTATCATGATTTAAAGGCACTTTACTAATGGCCGAACATGAAAGCCGACATTGCCACCTACGTGAGCAAATGCTTGACTTGTGCCAGAGTCAAAATAGAATACCAAAAACCATCTGGTCTACTGCAACAACTGGAACTCCCTATGTGGAAATGGGAACACATCTCGATGGATTTTATTACGGGTTTACCTAAGACACCGACGGGATGCGATACCATCTGGGTGATCGTTGACCGGTTGACTAAATCGGCACACTTCCTAGCGATTAAAGAAATGGACAAAATGGAAAGACTGACTCGTGTTTACATGAAGGAAGTAGTGTCGAGACACGAAGTGCCTGTCTCGATCATTTCCGATCGAGATTCTCGTTTCACTTCGCACTTTTGGAAGTCGCTGCAAAGCGCACTAGGCACCCGTCTCGATATGAGTACAGCATACCATCCTCAGACGGATGGGCAAAGTGAACGAACTATTCAGACCCTGGAGGATATGTTGCGTGCATGCGTTTTGGATTTCGGAAAAAGTTGGGAACCCCACTTACCTTTGGTAGAGTTTTCGTATAATAACAGCTACCACGCAAGTATTAAGGCAGCGCCGTTTGAAGCGCTGTACGGACGGAAGTGGCGATCACCACTTTGTTGGGCAGAGGTGGGTGACAGCCAAATCACTGGTCCAGAACTGGTACTCGAAACTTCAGAAAAGATTGTTCAAATCCGAATTTGCATGTCAGCAGCACGAGATCGCCAAAAGAGTTACGCCGACAAGCGCCGAAAACCTCTCGAATTTCAAGTGAACGATCGAGTGTTACTCAAAGTCTCACCTTGGAAAGGTGTGGTTCGCTTTGGTAAGCGAAACAAACTTAACCCACGATATGTTGGTCCTTACCGGATAACTGAGCGCATTGGTCCGGTGGCGTACCGACTGGACCTACCAACGGAACTCAGTGGCGTACACGATGTATTCCACGTATCAAATTTGAAGAAATGCCTGTCCGATGAAACCCAAGTAGTTCCTATGGAGGAACTGCAAGTTGATGAACAGTTATGTTTCATTGAGGAACCAGACGAGGTTTTGGATTGGGAAACCAAAACGCTCAAGCACAGCAAAATTCCAATCGTTAAAGTTCGTTGGAACTCGAGACGTGGACCGGAGTTCACGTGGGAACGCGTGGATCAAATGATGAAAAAGTATCCTCACTTTTTTTGAAGGGCTAGCCAAACGCAGAAAACCGCGAAACTCGGCAAACCGTCAGACATCACCGGAAGTATGAATTAAATTTCGGGACGAAATTTCTTTCTACTAGGGGATGATATGACAAACTGAAAACTTTTCTTACTTTTTCAGACACTCATCACGACTTGACTCAAATTTTCGGGACGAAAATTCTTTAACATGGGAATGATGTGACAATCGTCAATTTCAGGTTAACTCCGTTTACTTAACTCCGTCAATTCAAACTTAAGATCATTGAATCTATAACGCACACTTCATTACATTTAAACAAGGGTTTAAATGACGCTTAACACTTACTACATGTGTAGTCTTTCGGGATTTGCACCGAAACGCAAACGAGTTGACGCAAACGATTGATGAATAAACGAAAAACGTCAAAACAATAATTATGTGATAATTATGTGTTAGACTTACGTGTTATGTGATAACATAGTATAAAACGCTAACTCAAGATGCAAACTAGTTGATTTAGGTTAGATAAGTAATACTTAGAAGTTGAGGGACTTGAAAGTAACATATTATGTTTATAAATAATACTAAACCAAAACCCTAAAACACTTTTTCTTTTCTTTCTCCCTAACCCCGATCGCGGCAGCCTCTCTCTCCCTCTCCTTGCGATCGGCAGCCACTCACCACCACCATACCACCCTTGTTTGATCTTGGTTTTCACAATTGAAGCATCCTACACTCGTTTCTAAGCACCTCTCACGTTTCCCTTGGTTTATTTCTGCGTTTTAAGGTATAAATATGAAACCCTAACTATTGAATGTCATATTAAGTGTTCCTATGATTGATTATGTATTGGTTGTTGATATTGAGGATCATATGTGATTTTGAACGGTGAAAGATTGATGAATCGTTGATTGTTTGTAAACCCTAGAGGGTTGCTACTGATTTTCTATGATTAATTATGTGTATTACATGTTTTGGGTTATGTTGTATGCTTAGGATGCATGTTAGATGATTGTTTAGGCTTGCTGAGTTTTTGACAGTAGTGATTGTTAAGAGTGAATGATGTGTAACTTGTTGAGTATAAAAGCAAAATGAGCAAATTATGAGTCAACAAGGTAGTACTCTGAGTCTAGTTTTCAGAAAGTCCAACCACGCCAAGTTTGGAGGTGTTTTGGTTGGTCAAACGATTTAATTGTGATTAAAGGTCAAACTGGCACTGGACAGATTGTAAGTTATGTTTAGACGACTGTAAATAAATGTTAATGTGGAAATTGGTTGAGGTTGTTAACACTACAGGGTACTTTGTTGAGTCTAGTTTTCATAAAGTCCAAACTTGTAATTTTTGGACAAGTAAAGGTTAACTTTTATGATTTTACAAAAACGTTGTGCAAAGCTGAGATATTAGACCTGCTGTTAGGTTGTGTTGTAAATGTTATATCTCATGAACTACGAGACTAATTGGGTTGGTTCCACTTCTGGAAGTTGACTCATTGAGTTAGGAACCTAACCCAAGTGGTCTTGAATTTATTGGATTTTTCGTTTAACGGGAATTGCAAATAACATTCTGTTGCGCATGAATTTGACTGTTATGAGTTTGCTGTAATGATTTGATGATTGTGAGAAAACTATGAGGAATAAAAATGTAATAAAATATGTTCTGGAAACCCAAGACATATGTGTTTCTGTGATGATTTTTGGTAAATTAATTGAGATGCTATGATCGGTGAAATAGTACAATCTTTCTAGTAGGATTTCTGTCTCGGTGGAACTGGTTGCTGAGTTGTGTAAAAATGCATGAAACATGATACTTGTTATATAATTGTTATGTTTTGACCAAAATACCCTTGCGGGGAATAATTGCTAATTGATTGCCATGATTTGTCCAAACTGCCCTCATGGGGAATAATGGCTAATTAATTGTTATTTGTTGACCAAAATGCCCTTACGGGGAATAATTGCTAGTAATGTACGTTATGAATACATGACACGTACATGATTGCTTACACATGTAATGTGTCACAAAAACACTTGTTAAAGTCACACACGATTCACAAATGAAACACGAAACATGTTATGTGCATAGGTATTATGTGCCGGGTCTAGAGACTCGATAATATTCCGACACTTAGAAAAATCTCTTTGTTGTTTTAGAACGTTAGAGAGAGTTTTTCGGTGACGCGCATCTTGGTGATTTATTTTGGGAAATTCTTCGCAAACAGTGAGTTTCACTTTCCCCTTTTTAAACTTTTTAAACGCTTTTCACTTGGGGGAGATAACATACCCCGAAAACGCATTTAAGATTTTGTTAATATAGATTATATATCACTTGTAAAGACTAAGTGGCAAACGCGTTAACTAAAGTCCTTCATTCACATCGAACCGTTTAATATTGGATAATAGCGAGTCATTGTTGAGTAGTACTACTGGGTTTGACAAACCCCACCCAACACTAAACTCGACTTGAGGTCGAGCGGGTGTAATTTTGGCTAACACGTACCATGGTCTGGAGGACCTGGTGACAAGGCACTTACTAAACGAGTCAGCTTCGGTGTCGAACACTTAGTAATACTTGTTGTATAGACTAGCTACCTATCGATATATAATTTGACATAACACTATCTGGTAACGCAAAACGCCGCAACGTGGTTACGCAAAACGCTTAACGCTTAACGCAAAACGCCGTAACGTGGTTACGCAAAACGCTTAACGCAAAACGCCGTAACGTGGTTACGCAAAACGCTGTAACGCTGTAACGCAAAACGCTGAACGCAAACGCTAAACGATTTATTTTTATATAACTTGTGAACTCACCAACCTTGTGTTGACACTTTTAGTATGTTATTCTCAGGTAGCCGAGGCGGGCGCGCGGTTTAGGAACATGCATTGCTTGATAAACTTTTAACTATGCAAACTTACTTTTAACTGTTATCCTTGGTTTTAAATCATCCTGCGTGACGTAACATTGTTTCTATGGTTTTACGCTTCCGCGCTTATTTTCATTTAAACATTTTTATGGTTTGATTATAATTGATGTTTTCCAATTCTGTTAGTTCACACCCTCTGACGGTAACACTCCGTTAGTGGATTTTGAGGGTGTGACAATGTCTCCATATACATCTTTCCGAATGATAGGCAGAAAAGTGATTACCCAGTCATACACGAGCCCGTGAGTGTTCTGATTCCTGCGAAGATAGCGTTATGTAATCTGCAGTGATCCAGATTCGGGACTTGTAGTTGGATTAGACTTGCAGTTATATTATTGTCTTTAACTCTAAAAAAAATTGTCTATAGTTATTATTGCTAAGCCTTCTGAAGCTAATTTTATTACAAATATCTAGAAAGAGGAAAGAAAGAATATTTCAAAGTATAAGAAAGAACGGGAAGAAGACTCCGAAGATCGACGTGTGCTCATTGATTAATCAGACACTACGGGTCGAAGTCAACTCGGGGTGACTTGGGGAAAGCCAAATATGCTTTGAGAATAGATAGGAGGCATCACAATCTCTCATGTAATGTCCATCTAAATTTTGAGCTTAATTGAACCTAATCCGTATCACAGAAGCGATGAAAACCATACTAAGTTTTATACCTGTCTACAACCTGTTTCTTTATGTCATAATATCGCTGAACATGGATCTATGTGACAGCCACTTAATTAGTATGATTCCTGTTCGGATCTTTTCTAAAACATGCAGGTTCTCGTCAAGACTGAAATTTGATCCCGTTTAGTCTATTATTAAAATTATCGTTATGTATTTGGTACTATGTTTAGACTTTTACACTTCTGGTTACTTGGTTCTTTGATCGTTATGTTTAAATCTTTTTCGGATAATTTTATCAAGCGAAGTTGACCTTTAGTCAACTTTATGCGTTTCTGTTTATAAGTCATAATACGCGTACTTAACTTAACGGCAAAGTTATCAAAAGAGGCGATGTTGACCATGCGTTGACTGAGCGAAGTTGATTTTGGGCGAAGTTAAATCTAACTTCGCCTCTGGGGTTTCTCTAAACTATATAAAGCGAAGCGGTGGTCAAACTGGTCAATTTATTTACAAACTCAAACCCTCAGCGAACTTAATCCTCTGAATCAACATTTGTTAAAATCTGTTTTCATCCGTGTTAAAAGGTTCGTCATGTCATTGTGTTACATAATTCTTTCGTATCAACTGGTAATCTGATCCACAACGATATGTTTTAAGTCCATTCAAGTACCAAACCCTCGTCACACTATGTCGGTCCGAGTTGAAGGCTCTTTTAGTGATAATAAGTGATTCGGCACTCTAATCGCATTTCTCTTTTCATATTGATTCTCTTTGATCGGAGATTATTAGCCTCACCTGGTTGTTGAGTATGCGCCGTTCATATGGCGAAGTTAGGGTTTGAGCGAAGTTGTCAAGTTCTCCTGTCCCTTAACATCGCTAACATTACAACTTCGCCTATTTCATGCAGGGCGAAGTTGTCATCTGTTGTCATTATGATCTGACTTGGCTCGTTTGTTTTGCAGATATGGCTGCTGTGGTAGGTGCTGGAGGCGCTGGTGGTGATGAAGGGGGGAGATAATAACAGACAGTTCTTTCCGGGTCACAACATGTATATCACTTTGGATCCGGATGCTCGTGGTATAGACGACTATCGTGAGATCATTTCATTTCTCGTTCGCTCACGTATTTTTCATGCCATCACTACTACCCTTCCCATTTCACTACCAAATATTGAAGACTATTGGAGAACCGTTGAATATGATTGTAGGGTTGATCCTCCGGTTATGCGTGCTATAGTTAACAATCAAGTGGTACAGTTCTCGGCCGATCAAATAAGGGTAGCCTTATACTTTGGGGTTGAAACTACTGACGATCCTACTGAATTTTCGGCCACTTTCCGAAATGGTGCTTTTTTTCGTATGGGGTACTCGGGTCCTTTAGAAGATTCTCAGAGATGAAAGGAGTTTCTGTTAGATCAGTGGAGGTTTCTGATGCATGTGATGATAGTGTGCATTATGGTCGTAAAGCTGGTACAGATGGAATGGGGGCGACAATGCAATCGGCTATGACTGCTTTAACCTACAACAAGCCTTATAGTTTTAGCCAAATGATTTTTTATGAGATTGATCGTCATGGACGTGCTGTTGCACGGGAAAGATTTTTGATGTATCTGAGATTTCTTCAGATGATTCTGAATCATGTAGCTCCTAATCTGCCACAACATCGTCCTATTTCGTATGTGGAAAGTGTGTCTAAGAGAATCTTTGCGCAATGTAAGTCATCAAGTGCTCGTAGCAAACCTGACCTTCGTCCGAGGCACACTGCCTTGTTTGGTTTTTTAGTGAACTCGGCATATGTTGCTCCTCCGGAAGATGAGTTTATGGATCCTCCACCGCAACAGGCTAATATCACTCAACCACCTCCTGTGGTTCAACCACCACCCGTGGTACAGCAAGTACCGCCTGCTAATCCTGTTGCAGCTCCAGAAGAACAGGTTGATCTTGAAGCTGCCTTTGGAGGACAAGGGTTCTTTGATATGAACGGATTGATCCAGCTGCTGAAGTTCAAGCCTCAGTAGCTGAGGTGTCAGATGTGAATATTTCCATGGTCGCTACCTCTGTGGCGGATTCTGAAAGAACTGACTCTGACTCCTCTACTGACGATATCGTTGAAGCACAACAAATCCTTTCCAGACAAGAGAGGATTCATGGCAAGCGAAAGAAAGACTCAGATGAAAGTGAATCAAATTATGAGGAGGATCTATATTTTCTGGTACGATGATCAAAGAAGGGAAGGGTTGGTGAAAGCTCTAGAGTTGGTGAAAGTTCAAGAGTTGTTCGTTTTTCCCCACCATCGTTATCCGGTATGACTATGTTACCTGCTGCTTCAACTGTCACATTGCCGATAACCTCAAGTGTTCCTTTGGTAACCACGTCGTCATCTTTTGGTGTTCCTCCAACAACGTTTTAGTTTACAGCTCCAGAGATTGTTTCATTACCGCCTCCGACACTTACTGCTTCAGAGGTGGTTGCTAGGTTTGTTGAATCCACTGTGGTAGAAACTGCTGGGTTACCTGTCACAATACCATCATGGTTACTTTTCACCCTACCTCAGACATTCCAGCCACTTTGGGAATTCCACCACCGTATGCTCAAGATATTTCCCATATGCGGTTTGATTTTGATGCCACTTTGTCTTACTCCGAGAGAATTGCGGCTCTTGAACAGGTAGTTGCTGAACAATCACGTATCAACCTCATCCAGACACAAGCTATTCAGCGACTGTTGGTAGAAAATCAGATACAATCCTCACTCCTCGTTGAACACGGTAAACTTTTTGATGCTCTTAAATAGTTCTTAGCATCTCAGGGGGAGACGAGCTGCAAGGGTGATGAATTGAGAACTAAGAAGAGGCAAGACAAAGACGATGATCCCAATGCATCGAAAGATGCAGGTGGTGAGTTGCCCAGAACTGAACTAACTCTTGGGACTTCCACATCTCAAGGGGAGTCTGCTGGTCCGTTAGGTGGTGCAGGTGGTGAGAATGTGGTGGTTGTAGATGATGAGGAAGTGTTGGGAAATGATGATGATGAGTTAATTGATGATGTGTTAACGGTTGATGAGATTGAAAATATTGGGGAACAGATGGAGATTGATAGTGAGTTAGAAGAAAGGGAGATTGTTGATGATAGTGTAGAGCATGATATTCCAAATGTTGATAAGGTGAACTTGAGTCAAGATGAAAGTGTGCCAGATGAGTCTGAGTGGGAAGAACAACCGAGATGGAAAGAAGGCTGTGCTTAGTGGTTCTTCAAGACAAAGAAGCCCGCGGTACCAACAATGTTCAAGAAGAGTTACAATATCAAGGGCTACGATGAGTCAAAGAAAGGTATCATTTGCTGGTTGTATGACGAACAGTTGAAGTTGTTTGTGATAAAGCGTTATGATGGGATTCAGTACTTTAAGAAGGATTTGAGATCGCTTAACACTTTGCCTGAGTGTGAGGTGATAGATTTGGCTCGCTTGAGATTGATTAATAGGAGTGATGACAATATGGCTAGAATAATTGGAAAGATAGTATGGAAGGAAGCTATTAAGGTGAAAAAGTTTGAACTTCTAAAGCCTCAGAAAGAAAAGTTGGTTGAAGATAAGGAACGGGGAATGCGGGCTGACGGAAAACCCTAGATGGTGATGAAGTATAAGCCGATTCGTTGTTTGAAAGAGGTGCCGATGAAGATGATGCCTAAGGATGTGTTAAAAGATCTCAAGTGGTGGTATGTTGACTGCCAGACTATTGAAGCTGTTATGGAAGATGAGGACGAACAGGAGATTCTGAGAGTGTATGATCCCATGCATTTGGTTAATTTGTCTCAAGCTGATTTGCAGGTACTCCATGATAAGAAGATTTTCTATATTCCTGCGTGGAAAGAGGAAGCAAAGAAGTACCGGAGGGTGGTCTTTGTCTGCGTAAGACAGGGTGTTCATTCTTGAAGACGAGTGGTACGAGATTTTTGGATTACAAGACACGAGAAAGAAGATAGAGATATGAAGCTACTGCCAAGGGGGAGTTTATTGGTGCATGATGTCAGTAGTTCAGTATCTTGTGTTTGTTTGTGTCTGTAATCGTTTAGTTTGTTTGTTTTGTGTTGAATAGTGTATGTTATATGTTCGCCATGTGTTGGGCGAACTTGAAGGACAGCGAAGTTATGACAACTTCGCCTAGTGCGTTAGGCGAAGTTGTCGAGTGTTATAAACCCATAACTTCGGCTGAGTTGGTTAAAAATTTTGAATGATTGTTTTGTGTGATTCTCTGTATCACGTGTTAGTCTTTGCAATATACCAAGTATTATCTTATGTTCTTGTGTGTTTGCTTAGATTCAAAGTACTAATTGTATTGACACTCGTATCGTATACGTGGGGATTCTGCACCCTCGTGTTACGAGATACTCCTGTGTAGATCCGGCTGGGAACCTACACATTTTCCGCTATTAACTAATTAAATGTTTTGTAAACCTTAAATATTATAAAATTTTACAAAACATAAAGGCTTAACTTGAATGAACTTTTGATGTAACACTTCTGCCTAAAGGTGATAAGTTACATTTACCCTATCATTCAAGTATAACTGAAAAGCATTTGTTAGTTTTGTCTAACATGATATAAATGTCTCACTTCTGCCCAAATGTGATTTGTTACATTTTTATTTAGCAAAACTAGCCCGTGCATAATTAAAATAATTGTCTCACTTCTGCCCAAAGGTGATGTGTTACAATTGTTTTGCACATATACTTAAATAAACTTTAATTCTGTCTAAAGGTGATTTATTTTTTGTTTAAGTAGAACTATTAATTATAGTCTATTAATTTGATGTTAATAACAGACATATCACATCTTCAATAAAATATAGTGATCCTCATATAAATGATCCTTCATTAATCTAATGATCATAAACTTTAATCTATATTATTTTAACATCCCATAATATTACTCACTATATTTTCTTCCATAAATAACGATCTCATCCAAATCATCCACTCTATTATTAAAATACAATTGAATTTTGTCTCATAAAGAGTTTTAATAACATTTAGCTCTTCTCAATTTTAATTATTCATTAAGACATGATATGGCTATCCTACTGCTCTTTCTAATAACAATCATTATATTAAAAACTAGAGCATAACAAATGGGATGCGCCAATCATAATGTTTCTGTAATAATGATAATCAATAATTGTAAGTTCCCCCCTGGGCGTCGCCGATCGATACGAGATCCGCACGAGGTCTAGGAGTGCGGAATCCTCCTAGACTCGTTTAATGGTGTAGAAGACGAAGAACACAATTACACACAAACACATACACGAACAAACACACGAATGGGATAAACACATCTGCAGATCTTTTATATCATAACCAAACCATGTTACAAAACGAACAAAAACAAAGACACGGCCGACCCGAGGTGAGCTCTACCTCGGGCCGTCCCACACGACTCTGCCTCTCTGTTTCTCTCTAGCTACTTGAACTGAACACACAATACTCTAATTTTCTGGATACTCAAACCTAAACAAGACACATATATATATAGACAAAACAACTTCGCGGGCTTGGGCTTGGGCCAGTAGGCGAAGTTGTTATAACTTCGCCTATGGCGAAGTTGTTCTAACTTCGCCTATGGCAGAAGTTGTTACAACTTCGCCTATGGCGAAGTTGCTACAACTTCGCCTATGGCGAAGTTGTTATAACTTCGCCTATGGTGAAGTTGTTCTAACTTCGTACTTCGTTTCCGCTGATCAGAATTGCATAGCGACGGTCACAAAATGCACCAACAGACTCCCCTTTGACCGTTGCTCTCAATTCTAACAAACACAAAAGATCATCTGTTACAAAACATGCACCAACAGATTCCCTCTTAACTGATGATCTTCTGTTTGCTCTTCAACCAGCCGTGTCTGAAACTGTCTTGTAGCTTCACAAATCTACCAATCACCCAGCGTCTTCCATATCAGATCTCCCCTTCAGTGTAAGCTTCTCCGACTATATAGATTGAGGTCTTTGAAATGCATGCATCCCCGTGCCTAATTGATTATCTCAACCAATCACGTGAAGTCCTTCTGACTTCACCAACACGTGAAGTTGGGCTCCCTCCACAACTTCACCAACACGTCGGCATACGATAAGGTTTAATCTTCAACTACTCAACATCAAGTGATCAATTTCATCACAAAACCACCTTGACAGAATCTAACAGACATGACCATTAATTAATCCGAAGCATCTTCAATCACCAGGGATAACGATCAAGAACATAAACACTTTAATTCCCGATTAAATCCAACTTGTTCCAGAATTTTCACTTTAATAAATAAGCATCACGTTTCAGGATCCAATTCTCGAACGCCTTGAAAATAACATAAATAATATGCTCTGACCGCAATCCAGTAATGACGAAAACCTTCAGTTCGATTTGATTTTCTTCAGTTGGTCAACCTCGAACAACAACAATTTCATTGCCCACAAACACCCAAATATGTGTCAATATCCAGTTTCAATCAATATCCCATTCACAACCTCAACTCCATATCCAGAGTTGACACGTATTTGTTCACACGTAAGACCAAGAGATAACAAGTTTCACTCGTTGACGGAACAACGTCTTAGGTCTCACAATAATCGTGTACACCTGGCCATACAAACAAAAACTCCAAAGAAATTTTTTTTTTTTAACTTCGCCTAAAAGTCAACTTCGCCCCTCCTTAACTTCGCCTGTCCATAACTTCGCCTGTCCATAACTTCGCCTAAACCCTAAAATTTAAGCGACAACTTCGCCTGAACCCCATAACTTCGCCTGCGGCGGCTGTTCGGCCAAAAACGCATCAGAAACGTGCCAGAAACACCAAAACGCAGATCTCGAACCATAGCATGAGAGCCTAAGGCTCTGATACCACTTGTAAGTTCCCCCCGGGGCGTCGCCGATCGATACGAGATCCGCACGAGGTCTAGGAGTGCGGAATCCTCCTAGACTCGTTTAATGGTGTAGAAGACGAAGAACACAATTACACACAAACACATACACGAACAAACACACGAATGGGATAAACACATCTGCAGATCTTTTATATCATAACCAAACCATGTTACAAAACGAACAAAAACAAAGACACGGCCGACCCGAGGTGAGCTCTACCTCGGGCCGTCCCACACGACTCTGCCTCTCGGTTTCTCTTTAGCTACTTGAATTGAACACACAATACTCTAATTTTCTGGATACTCAAACCTAAACAAGACACATATATATATAGACAAAACAACTTTGCGGGCTTGGGCTTGGGCCAGTAGGCGAAGTTGTTATAACTTCGCCTATGGCGAAGTTGTTCTAACTTCGCCTATGGCAGAAGTTGTTACAACTTCGCCTATGGCGAAGTTGTTATAACTTCGCCTATGGTGAAGTTGTTCTAACTTCGTACTTCGTTTCCGCTGATCAGAATTGCATAGCGACGGTCACAAAATGTGTAGGTTCCCAGCCGGATCTACACGGAATATCTCGTTCTACGTAGGTGCGGAATCCCTACGTAAGACGTTACAAGCGTAGAAGACGATATACGTTAACACGATCAAACACACGTTACAATAAACAAAGACTCGTTGTATTGCAATTGGAAACACGTGATATCAATCACTGATTACACAAAATCGTAAACTCGTACAATACTTGATTCTATCTGTAATCCTAAGTAAGCCGTAACCTAGCACCTTATAAACACGACAACTTCGCCTGGCATGTTCAGGCGAAGTTGTCACTAACTTCGCTTGGTTCACAAGTTCGCCTATATCAGCGAACTTGTGAGCTAACTTCGCTTAAAACAAAATACAAATCCAACTAACTCGATTACAGACACTAGACACTGAACTACTGACATCATGTACCAACAGACTCCCCCTTGGCAGTAGCTTCATATCTTTATCTTCAAACACGTGTCTTGTAATCTTGAACAATCTTGGATCTTTCGTCTTCAAGCATGAACTCCTTCTCTTACACATACCGAAACAACTCTCTGATATTTCTTCGCTTTGTCTTTCCAAGCAGGAATATAAAATATCTTCTTCTCATTCAGCACCTGCAGATCAGCTTGAGACAAGTTCACTAGATGCATTGGATCATATACTCTCAGCAGCTCTTGTTCATCTTCGTCCTCCATTACTGCTTCAGCTGTTTCACAATCTACATACCACCACTTCAGATCTTTCAGCACATCCTTGGGCATTTGTTTCATCGGCACTTCTTTTAAACACCGGATAGGCTTATACTTCATAATCATCCAAGGCTTGCCATCTGCTCTCATCCCTCTATCTTTATCTTCAATAAGTTTTCCTTTCTGTGGTTTCAACAGCTCGAACTTCTTCTCTTTTATACTTTCCTTCCAAACAATCTTCCCAATGACTCTAGCCATGTTATCATCACTCCTGTTTATTAATCCCAATCTGGCTAAGTCCTTCACTTCACACTCTGGCAATGTATTCAATGATCTCAACAGCCTTTTGAAGTACTGAACACCATCATACCTCTTAATCACAAAGAGCCTCAACTGCTCATCATATAACCAGCATATAATCCCCTTTCTCGATTCAGCATAACCTCTAATGTTGTAACTCTTCTTGAGCATAGTAAGGACCGCCGGTTTCTTCGTTTTTACAAACCACTGAGCATAGCCTTCTTTCCATCTTGACTGCTCTTCCCATTCCATCTCATCACTTCCCATATCTTTACTCATATCTGCCTTATCAATATCCGGAATCTCATGCTCAATATTCTCCTCTACAATCTCTCCCTCTTCAATCTCACTATCAATAACAATCTCAGCACCAATCTTCTCTATCTCTTCAACTGGTAATACATCATCATCACCTATAAACTCATCATCCATCTCCTCAACATCCATGACCACCACCTCATCACCTGTACCGCCCGCTGCACTTGTTGACTCCCCCTGAGATGTGGAAGTCCACTTTCCACGTATCGAATCGGGCGACGCTGAGGTAACGTGGGAGCAACATGATTCAAGATCATTTGGAGGAATCTTGGATACATGAGAAATCTCTCACGCGCCACCGCTCTTCTCTGACGATCTATCTCGTAGAAGACCATCTGACTGAAGCTGTAACGCTTATTGTAAGTCAGAGCAGTCATCGCCGACTTCATGGTCGCGCCCATCCCATCAGTACCAGCCTTTCTCCCTGACATGCACACTATCATCACATGCATGAGAAAGCGCCACTGGTCGAGCAAGAACCCCTTGCGTCTCTGAGTGTCCCCCAAGGGACCAGAGTATCCCATTCTCAGAAACGCTCCATCTCGGAATGGAGCCACAAAATCTGTCGGATCGTCTCTCGTTTCTTCTCCAAACCGCAAAGCCGCCCGGATCTGTTCAGATGAGAACTGAACTATCTGATTGTTGACCGTTGCTCGCATAACCGGGGGCTCGACTCGACAGTAATATTCCACTGTCTGCCAAAAATCCTCGATGTTTGGCAAGGATATCGGCAGTGTTGTGGTAATCGCGTGGAATATACGCGAGCGGAGAAGAAATGTGATGATCTCGCGGAAATCATCAACACCGCTCGCATCCGGGTCTAATGTTATGTACATGTTATGGCCCGGGAAAAACTATCGTTGGTTGTCTCCTCCGTCATCACCACCTGCACCACCTGCTCCAGCTACAGCAGCCATTTCTGCAACAAACAGGCTAAGTTAGATAAACGTCAAGGCAAATCACAAGTTCGCCTCTTACCATGAGCGAAGTTATGATTTATTCTGTATAGGCGAAGTTAGAGGTGGGGCGAAGTTGGGAACAACTTCGCCTCAACTTGAACTTCGCCTGTTAACAGTTAATTAAAATTAAAAGGGCCAGGCGAAGTTAATGATAACTTCGCCTAACCACAAGTTCGCCTCATATATTGTTACATAATTAATTATCAGGCGAAGTTAAACCTCAGGCGAAGTTACGGATAACTTCGCCTAAACTGTAACTTCGCCGAATATGAATCGGCAACAGTTTAATCTGTTCAATCGACGTGTAGTTGGTGAATTTGGAGATTACGGATCTCGTAGAACATGTTTTTAAGACGATCTAGACGTCCAAGTTGATTACGACCATGTAATAACAAGTTTGAAAATCGGGTGTTAAGGTTTCGAATAAACAGGGTCGCGTATCGGGTCGAAACGACCTTTGATTAACCTTAATGAACGTGATTATACGAAACTACAACCCGACACACCTTTAATCACGGATTAGAACTGGAAAAATGAACACAGATGAATCGAGATATAAGTTCGCTTAGGGTTTCAGAAGATAAGTTAGCCGGTTTATGAAAATAATGAACAGTTTGACCTTAAAACTTCTTTTTATAGGGTCAGAGTTATACCGGCGAAGTTATGGATAACTTCGCCTATTGCAGGCGAAGTTATGCACAAGTTCGCCGATATTAAACTTTACAAAACAAACCCCTATAATTTGAACAATTTGCAATTAAGTTTTAAAACATCCTTTAAAAAGTTAAATGATACGATCAAGACCAAGTAACCAGGTATAAACTCATACAACTACATAAGTAAAAAAGAATTTTAACAATAAAGTACACGGGATCAAATTTCAGTCTCAACAGGGACCACTATGTTTTAGAAAAGATCTGAACAGGAATCATACTAATTAAGTGACTGTCACACAGATCCGTGTTCAGCTGTATTATGACATAAAGAAACAGGTTGTAAGTAGGTAAATAACTTAAAATGGTTTTCATCGCTTCTGTGATACGGGTTAGGTTCAATTAAGCTCAAAACTTAAATGGGCAACAACTCAGAGATTATGATGCCTCCTATCTATTCTCAAAGCGTATTTGGCTTTCCCCAAGTCACCCCGAGTTGACCTCGACCCGTAGTGTCTGATTAAATAGTAAGTACTCTTCGATCTTTAGACTCTTCATCCCGTTCTCTTTCTTACATCTTGATTGAGAAGTATGAACATTATGAACTCTAGAATGTCTCAATAACACACCCTTTTTTTTTAAGTATTTACACAACTTCAGAGTAGTAAACAACTGCAAGTCCCGAATCTGGATCACTGCAGTTTCTTGACACGCTATCTTCACGGGAATCAGAACACTCACGGGCTCGTGTATGACTGGGTAATCGCTTTTCTGCCTATCATTCGGAAAGATATATATGGAGACATACACAACTCTTAAGGAGTTTCCACGTAAAATCGAGTAGATTTAGTTAGTATCACTTCTACTTTTACGCACCATAAGAAGCTACCATGACATACAATGACTGTTCTAAAGTCTTTTAGGCCTAATAACTTCACTAGTTAAGCACACAGAATCAGTATATCTATCACTTTCGAAGGTTGGATCAATTTTCTGTTAAACATAGTAAAGGAACTTCTTACGAAGTAGTAGACTTGAAAAATAATTTCATCTCCCGTAAAAAAAATTTTAAGTTCTATCGCGCCGATCAAATTGAAGTTTTCAGGTAAACGGCTATCCTGAAGATCCAATGGATCAGCTGGACCGACCACATACAAGTATGTGTCCTTCTAACTAAGTATGATCGACTAATTTTCAGCGAAAGAATAAAAACACATCATAAACCGCCCCGGTCACTTTCAGTCATCTGGTTAATGGCTATCCTCATAGTCTACAAGTAGAAATGAGGACCAAACATATCCGAAGATATGTCCTTCAAACTGAGGCAACCGACATAATTCTAAGCGATAGTGATGTTTTTTTTTTTTTAAACAAAAACTCAAAACACGGTTACTCGGGATTAATCATCCCATTTAGCTCAACAAGGTTTTGAAAACGATTTTTGTCAAACGCTTTAGTAAACAAGTCAGCGAAATTATCTAATGTATCAACCTTTTCGAGCACAATCAGTTTCTTCTCAGCACAATCCTGTATAAAATGATGACGGATGTCAATATGTTTAGTTTTGCTATGCTTTACGGGATTGTTAGTTACTGAGATAGCAGCAGTGTTATCAATGCAAATAGGAGTATGAGTGAAATTCAGACCATAATCGCGCAATTGCTGTTGTATCCAAAGAACCTGGGAGCAGCAGTTCGATGCTGCCATGTATTCTGCTTCACAGGTTGAAATGGCGACTGAGGTCTGCTTCTTGCACTGCCATGACACTAATCTGCCTCCAAGAAACTGACATCCACCTGTTGTTGACTTCCGATTCTGATTGCACCCTCCATAATCAGAATCCGTGTAGGTGACCAACTCCAAGTCTCCTCCTTTCGTGTACCACAACCCCAGCTTAGGTTTGCCTTTGAGATAGCGCAATATCTTCTTCGCACCCTTCAAATGAGATTCCTTTGGGTTTGCCTGAAAGCGTGCACAAAGACAAACTGCAAACATAATATCAGGTCTAGAAGCAGTTAAGTACATTAAAGAACCTATTATTGCCCGATATTGGGTTGGGTCCACGTCTGCATCACTGTCTGAATCAGCACCCAATTTATGGTTAACGCAGACTGGAGTATCAAATGGAGTGCTGTCCTCCATCTTGAAGCGTTTGAGAACATCATGGACATACTTAGTCTGATGAATGAACATCCCATCTTTCCTCTGATCAACCTGCAGTCCTAAAAAGAAAGTTAGTTCACCCATAGCACTCATTTCAAACCTCTTTTTCATGACGGCCTCAAACTCCTGACACATGGCGACTTTTGATGCAGCAAAGATGATGTCGTCCACGTAGACTTGCACCAGAAGAAAGTCGCTCCCTTTTCTCTTAAAGAACAGTGTGCTATCAATCTTTCCCCTTTCAAACTCATTCTCAAGCAAGTAATCGGATAGTGTTGAGTACCAGGCACGAGGGGCCTGATGTAGCCCATACAGTGCTTTACTTAGCTTGTATATGTGATCAGGAAAGTCTGGGTCAGGAAAACCCGGAGGTTGCTCAACGTACACAACCTCATCGACTTTACTGTTAAGGAACGCACTCTTCACGTCTAACTGAACTCCTTGTGTGCAGCAAATGCCAAAAACAATCGAATGGCTTCCAATCTCGCCAGAGGAGCAAACACCTCATTGTAGTCAATCCCCTCTTGCTGATTAAAACCTTTTACAACCAGCCTCGCCTTGTTCCTGATAATAATCCCTTTCTCATCTCTCTTGCATTTAAAAACCCATTTGGTGCCAATCGCATGCACATTCTTCGGTTTTGCAACGAAGTTCCATACCTCCATCTTCTTGAACTGGGCTAACTCTTCTTGCATGGCTTCGACCCACGAGCTGTCCTTGAGAGCCATTTGATAGTTCTTTGGTTCAATCTGGCTGATGAAGCAAGTGTACAAGCATTCGTTAATTATGCCCGTATCTTTAATGTTTGTGTAAACACAGGTGTGCTCATTCAAGCTTTGTCTTGTTTGTACACCGTCGGACAGATCACCTATCACATTCTCCAAAGGGTGATTTTTGTGAACTCTCGTAGTCGGAACCGAAACGACTTGCAGATTATCTTCCAGGTTCGAAGGTAGCTCATCAATGGGTGATTGTTGTTGAGAGTGAAACGGATTGAAGAATTCCTCTTCTGTAGAGGCAGCAGGGGTATCGACAGTATTTGACGAGGAAGGCTGACATTCATCGTACAGCGGTCTTTGCACAACATTGTGTTCCTCATAGTAAAGTATCTTCGTAGCTATTCTTTCATCAACTTCCGCACAATCCAAGTAAGGTATGTTAAAAGATTTAAAAAGCCTATCATAGCCGAAAACCCCAGCGGGTCCCGTGCTTGGTTTTGGTGATTTGTAACTTGTGATATCAGTGTTACACACCACCTCAACCTTGCTGGTCGATGTATTAAAGACTCGTCTGTTGGGAGTCCCAACAACATATCCGACTAAAATACCTTCGTCGGCTATTTCACCAAATTTAGAATTTGTCTTTAATATCGAACACGGGGACCCGAATGGTTCGAGACCACTCAAGTTGGGCTTTCACCCATGCATAAGTTCATAACATTTTTTATTCAATCTTTTAACAGTTAACACTCTATTAAGGATATAACAGGCTGTTGCAACAGCTTCAGCCTAGAACACCACAGGAAGTTTTGAATCAGCCAGCATGGTTCTGGCTCCTTCAATTAACGTTCTGTTCTTCCTCTCAGCCACCCCATTTTGTTGCGGAGTATACGGAGCGCTGTACTGGTGTTCTATCCCTTTCTGTAAGCAGAAGATCTCCATCTGATAGTTTTTGAACTCAGTCCCATTGTCACTCCTGATGTATTTAACTCTTTTCCCCATAATATTCTCAACTTTGGTAATCAAATTTATTACCATCTGAACCGTTTCATCCTTTGACTTCAGGAAATATACCCAAGAGTATCGAGAGAAATCATCAGTGATCACCAAGCAGTATGATGTTCCACCTAGGCTTTTTACATTCATGGGACCGAAGAGATCCATGTGAAGTAGGTCTAGGGTACTGACTATTGAATTAACCTTCTTGGTGTGATGGGATTTCTTATGTTGCTTTCCCTTTTTGCACGATAAGCATTGGTCTTCAAAGTTGAAATTCTTCAAGGGAACACCCAGCACCAGCCCATTCTTGACAATGTAGTTCATTTTCCGAAGATGAATATGCCCCATTCTTCTATGCCATAATTCGGACTCCGATTCAGTTGCTTTTGACAGAAGACACGATTCTTCTGTTGCCATCTCAGTCGACCTCATGTCCATAATATACGTATTCTTTTCTCTTGGAGCCTTCATAACTATCCAATCCTCTGGTATCTTGAAACCAGGATACAGCACGATCGCTTCATTCTTGGTAAAGTGCACGGTGTAATCTTTGTCACAGATCTGCGATACACTCAGCAGATTATGCTTCAGTTCTTCAACGAAATTCACTTTCTCTAAAGTCATTTTTCCATTAGTCACCGTCCCAATTCCAGTAATCCTTCCACCGCTCTCTCCAGCAAAACTCACTCTTCCTCCTTGAACAGGTTTCCATTCGTGTAACAAACTCTTGTTACCCGTCATGTGCCGGGAACAGCCGCTATCCACAACCCATAGATTGTTTGCAGCCCTGTTCAACTGTTCCTGCACGATTAAAGCAGAGGATTAAAATCTGGGGACCCAAGACCTATTGGTCTTGGGTCGATACATCCCGTACTTTGGCTGTCCAAAGTTAGTATCAGAATAATTTATGTAAGTCCTAAAAGGATACCTTCTTGTAGATTGACTATGAGGCCATCCAAACCATCGTGAATTAAATGAATTATTACATATGGTTTGGTTGTTAGCAGTGAAAAACTGAGATCGTTTTCTTTGAAAACCTGGATTAGTCCAATTTCTGAACTTTGATGAGTTTTCATTTTTACCATTATTGTACTTACTATTAGTTCTGTTCTCAGTTTTTGAAGGCCTCATACCTCTGAATCTCTGCTTCAGAGGGCAATCAGCAATTAGGTGTCCTAATTGATTACATCTGAAACAACTCCTGTGTTCAACTTTCTTTTCAATAGTTGTTTTAGATGTTGAGGCTGCATTACTGCCCGTTTGTCTCACATATGGTGGGACATACGGGTTTAGTGGAGAATTCTTTTCATTTGATATATGTTCCTCTCCACGTTTTGGTAATACTGCCTCTTCTTTTATCTCACTCGAATCAGATGACTTGTCCGAGTTTGATGAGACAGGACTAGGAACATAAATCTTAACACTCGAAACAGGCTTACTTGTTTCGCCTTTACTAACTTCTGGTTCTTTAATAGTAACCTTAACCGGAACTGTCTGACCAAAATCAACATCAACAGATTTCTGATTACTAGGATCATAAGTATAGTTATGATTGTAAGGTGGTGGAACTTCATGATATCCAATTCCTCCCCTTTTAACTGGGAAACCTTGATCACTAACGAGGTGATCAAGTATAGCGGAGGAATTTTAAATTGCTCAAGCTTTCTGTTAAGTTCCACCACTTTCACCTGGTGATCAGCTATCTGTTTATCCCTTTCAGCTATTAGTTTGGTTTTCTCTTCTAACACTTCATAGCTAAGATCAATTACTTGAATTTTTTCAGCTAGATTTGCTTTAAGACTTCTAATATCTTTCTCACTAGCTTTTATTTTTACCTTATAACTGTTTTCTCTAGCTTTAGTGAAATGATGATCTTCTTTTAATGTTTTAAATTGAGCATCCAAACTAACAAACTGATCAGTTATAGTTGTCAATTGTTCAGACAGATTTTCACATTTCGTACAAGGGAGTTTAGTACTTACCTCGGTGAGCTGGTCTGTCTCTTCTGCCATGTAAGCTTCATTTTCTCCAGTTACTTTCTCACTTCCTGCAGTTTCGATGTTCGCTAAATTGGCCTGTTCAAACACTTCCTCAACATGCAGATTCCAGTTGTATTCCTCATTCTGTCTGGATATCATGGCTCTATTCTCATTACCACCCCCACTCTGTTGTGTAGACCTGTTTTGACTGCGTTCTACACGTTCATTTGTGCACTCTTTCGCAAAGTGTCCATTTTGTTGACAGTTATAACATCGCACCTTTGACTTGTCAAAACCTGGTCTTTCACCAACAAACTTTCTACCTGTCTTCTTCATAAACCTCTTAACTCTTCTCACAATCATCGCCATCTGCCACTGCAGATCCATTTCTTCCAGATCATCAGCATCGATCTGATCATAGTCTTCGTCCAAAGTTGCAGGATCAACAATCTTACCCTTAATGTAATTTTCATATGAAGCAATGAAAGATGCATAGAGAGCAAACTGCTGTTCAGCAGATTTAACACTCATGGGCATCTTTGAGTAGTTGTTGTTCGAAACACTTGGGGAAAAACTACTCTTGGTTGCTTGAGGTTTAGAAGCATTTGATCCACCAGCTACAAAACACACATCACCATTCATGTTGAGAGATACATGACCTTCATGTGTTGAGTTAGCGCCCGAGTCTCCCTTTGAGTAGTAAGCAGATGATTCAGACTTCGAACTTGAACTTGAGTTAACTTTTGCACCATACATTCCTGGATCCTGAACCTGATCAGTTGGTGTCTTTTTCGAACCATGTTAAGTTCAAAAGTTCGTAGTTTGTTGACTGCTGTTTCCAAGTCATAGTCGGCAAACTCTTTGTCTTCTCTCATCAAGACAGTGTACATCTCCCATTTCGGTGGGAGAGCATCAAGAAGCTTTTCCACGATCTCATCTTCTTTGTAAGCAATGGAATAATTGCTTAGTTCTGTCATCAGATGATAATATCTAGTGATGATATCATCAAGTGATTCATTCTTCAAGTACTTGAACACCGAGAATTGGGTTTTAAGTAGTTTAATCTTTGATGCACGAATCCCCACATTACCCTCAAATCGGCTTTCAAGCGCTTCCCAAAGTTCTCTAGCACTTTTATACTTCCTGAAGGTGTGAAGAATCTCTTGTGGAAGAGCCATAGTTATCGCTGCATGAGCTTTGCTTTCAGCCTCATACATTTTCTTTTCTTCTTCTTCCATCTTATTGTATTTCTTTATCTGTTCACGACCCTCATACAAGGCAGTTGGTGGAATGTAACCATCTTGAATGCATACCCACATCTTAGCATCTTGGTATTTAACATACTGTTCAAACCGATCCTTCCAAGCCACGAAATCGGTACCCTTAAGCATCTTCGGTGCCTTAGTAGCTGAACCCTCTTCCACTTCCATCTTCACTAGTTCTGTAATATTTATTGAAGTCATCTTTCACGAAACACAAAGAAACTCGAAAAATAAAAATTTTATTCTTAACAGTACTGTAGACGAAGTTGTGGATAACTTAGCTTAAGTCTTAACTTCGCTGATTCTTAACTTCGCTCCCCTTTTTAAACTCGCCTGATTCGGCGAAGTTGTAGATAACTTTTCTTGAGATAAGCGAACTTGTAAAGTATGCGAAGTTCTGGATAACTTCGCTTGAGATAAGCGAACTTGAGAGGTAGGCGAAGTTGTGGATAACTTCCCTTAACCTTATATCTTCGCCTAAACCCTACAAACAGTGACGGCAACTTCGCCTGATGAACACGATGATTTTGCAGGTTTGATTTCTCGATTTTGCGAGGTATGCGAAGGTGTTATGGGTTGTTTATGATGGTGGGAGGTGAGTAGGACACAAAAACTCGGTAAACTCGTCCCGCGAATAGTCAAACGGAACGATTTCTACACCCGCGTGATAATCCCGAACCACACAATCACGAGCAAATGCTCTGATACCAATTGTAGGTTCCCAGCCGGATCTACACGGAATATCTCGTTCTACGTAGGTGCGGAATCCCTACGTAAGACGTTACGAGCGTAGAAGACGATACACGTTAACACGATCAAACACACGTTACAATAAACAAAGACTCGTTGTATTGCAACTGGAAACACGTGATATCAATCACTGATTACACAAACTCGTAAACTCGTACAATACTTGATTCTATCTGTAATCCTAAGTAAGCCGTAACCAAGCACCTTATAAACACGACAACTTCGCCTGGCATGTTCAGGTGAAGTTGTCACTAACTTCGCTTGGTTCACAAGTTCGCCTATATCAGCGAACTTGTGAGCTAACTTCGCTTAAAACAAAATACAAATCCAACTAACTCGATTACAGACACTAGACACTGAACTACTGACATCATGTACCAACAAAATGCACCAACAATAATTTATTTAAATAAATGCTATCACTAGAGTTATTCTTGATCTAGTTTTTCCTAAGACTAATCAAAATAACTCATAAGATGCATGCATTCTTTCTTGAAAATTCTAACTATAAGGTTAAATGGCATTACCGAATACATCATAATGTAAAATACCATGACCCATAAAATTAAGGGCTTACACATGGAAATAAATAAATTTTTTTAGTACATTACATACTAAAATTTTCAGCAGTACAATTTGGTGCCTTACGAATCAACTATAACACTCAGAAGTACCAAAGGAAAATGAGTGTGTTGATCTGCAACATATGTACACGAAAAGAAATGTCTGGTTCTAGAAATAAGATGTTATTCACCTCACTACCACTAAAACCTAAAAGAGAATAATTCCAAGGTTCATAGACAAAATACAAGTATTACTTCCAGCTTTAGGTTTCTTAAGGAAAATTCTCATTGCAAAAATATGCCATTAGATTAGGCATAAACATTACAAGACTATCCATAATTCAAAAGAACAACTGGCTAAAATTGATAGTTGTATAATAATGATATATAAGTCTGCTAATCCTAATATTCCCATTAACACATGATTTGTTGAGTCTAGTTCTATATGTTTACCCAAAATCAACAAATAACTAACATGAGTGTTAGTGACAAATTAAAATGTTAAGGTTATTAGAACCATGATAAACTGTCTTTTAATTACACTTTATGATACCTTAAATATTCTAAAGATTAATCAGAATTTAGTATCAATACTTAAGTTACATTATGACAGTTATAAGGTTTGCATAGCCAACATAAAATCACTCTTACCTTAAACTCTTATATTATTTGTTATCAATATCTGGATTGAAACATTTATAAAATAGAACTAGATGATAATGTATACTTTCACAACTTTTGTTATAATGCAAATAAAAATTTAACGAAAGACAAATGAGACCTATAATATTCATCTATTAAAACCAAATTTCATGAGAAATCATGACATGGTTGATGAGGGTGATTTTTCATATAATCTCATTCTTAGTGATTTTAAATCATGTGTTAAATGCCCTAAACATTACTTGGCTTAAAGAATAAGTATGGGTCCACCATAAGTTATATTTCACTGACATTCGTGAAACTTATTCAAATGGAATATTCAGACATAATTCTTTTATCATTTAAAATGCTATTTACTTGTATCTAATCAGTATTCTATGGTTCGCGGTCTTAAAGAGATCCGTTCATATATACTTAATACGATTTCTTCTAAATATGTCCTTTAAGTTTATTATGACATCTGGACGTTAATGGAATCAAATCAAGTCTAACATATATATGACAGATTCCCACGTCATGTACATCATTGAAACTTCTCTTGTATTTTTTCCTAGAGATATTAAAGATCAGTGGGAGCCTTAAGTGTCTCAATCATAACTTACAAGATTTGCAAGAGGTGGGGGAGTGAAAACTTGATATTATCTCAAATACACCTCTTGTACAAGACACTGCTCCATCATAACACTATTCCATCAAAACTTATCTCTTTAGAATTTACTACTACTCTTACAAAAGTTTCATTGTTGCTTAAACATGGACAAATTCAGATTTCTTACTAAATTAATCCTCACCAAGAGAAACTGCAACAACTTATATTATTAACTTGTTTCTCTGTTAGAATCTATTGGTCTTTAAATACTGAACCTAAATATGCTAATTTTATAAAGGTTTCTAAGATCAGTGGGAGCAGTAAAAGTCTTTATAATGACTTGTTAGAAGTACAAGAGGCGAGGGGAAGAGAGATATTAAATTTTATTCCAATTACACCTCTTGTACACCATACTGCGCCAAATCTTACACACTTAGAATCCAGAAAATGATAGCAACCTAACTAAGAACTAATCCATAAAACTGAGACTTTTAAAATTACCCAATAATCAACTTAGGAGGCCATCTAGGTTTTAAAACCTACTAAATTTGATGCTTATGTAACCTCCCTAACTAAAGTTGAATTGGATGTTGGAAAGTTTAATAATCATACCCCTTATAATTAAACCATTATCATCAATCATAATTGACTCCATAAGTCGCTAACATTTTGAGATTTGGTTGAATCACCTAAAGATGTTCATAACTAAACTAAATCCTAACACAAACGTTAAGACACTAAGAAGTATAATTGATTATTAAAGGTTAGATTCAAAAGGGAATAAATCATCAAAGAATCTTATAACCTATATTATAAAACATTTCTTTGAGGATCATCACTGTTCAAGTAGCTTATAATAGTTAAAGAGCTACGTTAGAAGAACATTAAAACAACTTTCCCTAATAACTGACTTACATATCTACATGCTCATAAAACAACCTAAATGTTATAAACTGAAGGTTAATGAACATTTAGTCTATAAGTCAATAAAATCCATATATGGGTTAATGCAAACATCAAATTTTGATGAAATATTTATACAATTATTTTCATCAAAAACCAAGTGGATTAATGTACCTACCTCAAGATGAGTGGGAGCAACTAAAAAAACAAACTTGTCTTTATATAGATGGCATTCTTCTGACAAGTATATGTTACATAAGTCAAAGCATTGTTCACACACTTTGATATGAAAAATCTCAAAGATATCCCTTACATAATAGATATCATAACATTCTGAGATAGACCCAAAGGGACATTAGTTTTGTTCTATAAGTTTTATCTTAAATGGGTCCTTACACATGTAACAAACAATATTTCCCTATTTAGAGGATAATAGGATCATTGAGATTATTACCTTATGCTTCATTAAGTAGAAGCCTTATGTAGGTTCAAGTCTATACTCGTTCAGATATTACTCAAAATTGTAACACACTAGATATGCCTAGATTAATGTTAAACATCTAAAAGAGTATTAAAATATCTTTAAAAGAAACGGAAGACTATAATTTAATAGAAGAAGTGAGAATTCAAACCGGTATATTACTCTAAACTTTGTCATATTCAGAGATAAGAAAATGTAATTTTCGGGATATATTCTTATGTCAGTAGATAAATCTATCTCATGGAGGAGTCATAATGAATTGATGACAACAACTAAGTCATAACAACATAATATGTTGATTAATTACAACGTTGTTGTCAATAAATGTTGTTGAATATTTATTAGTGGACTCATAAGTTTTATTAAACTCCAAATAACTTATATATTGAAGACTAATTGTGATAACGTCAGCTACCATGTTTTCTCAAACGATAACAGTTTGATAGGTGCTTCATTAAATTTTGATATGAAATTAATTATTCGTTTATGAACAAATTTAGGAATCTAAATTTTCATATCGAATGCATTCATGATATGCTTAAGGATCCTATAACTAAAGGTCTATTACCCATAAGTATTATGAAAGCGCTTATAATCATGAGGGGTTTATTAATGACCACGTACAACTGCATATCGTACTGTGAATGATTAACTATTAAATTTCCTCATGAGTTTTGATTTTGTATGTCTCTTAATATGTTCTGCATGCATAATGACATATAGACGAATTAAATATACAAATCAAACGTTCTGAAGGGCTTACTTGAAAATTTTGATCATAACTACTTAGGTTTTTAATAAGGACTGCAGTATTATTAATGGGGGTCTTGAGCTGATGTTCATTTCAATGACTGTATTTCTCTGCTCCAGTTTGAGTTTAAAACTAAAATGAGTGTTAACTCCTGATCAGGCTTATCTAATACTCATAATAAATGATTACTCGGCCAATTGGGGGAATTTAAGAATAAATATATTTTATATATTTATTTATCTGGCCATCATTATCATTTATATAATAATAGATCAAAATAATTAATTATACCTTATTATATATTAGCTTGGTAATTGTTGATGGGCCATATTACTCTTAATAACTAATAAAGGGTTTCCCCTTGGGTGTATATATAGAGAGAATAAATTAACATCATAAGCTAATCTCACAGACATAAGTAAATCATGTGTCTCCTCTCTCTTCTAAACCGGGTTCCTCTCAAGAACCCTAACCATCCTTAACTATACATCCTAAAAGGGAACTCGATCAAGATGACAAGCATGTCGACTACATCATACCCTGCTGCGGTTACTACTCTTCATGCTGTAAAAGGTTCATAGGTTTAATATTTATCATGTTTTATATCACTCACATGAAGAACTAATCAACATTCATAACTCATTAATTGACTGTTGTTTATAGTTAAACTAGTTTGTGAGTAATTAATTTACTGAGTTCAATGTCATACAACCGAAAAATGTTTCTCATTATTTGTCGTTGCCAGTGTTGGAAAATTTGTACATATTTTTTAGTACGATAAAGATGTGTAATATTCTGATCGGGATACATTGATAGGTCTAATTATAAAAATAAAACATAGGAAAAAAAACACAAAGTAATAAGTATGTAAAAAGTAGAGGTTGAAGTAAACATTCACAAACTTTTTTTTAAGACAGATTTCTTAATCTTTGTTGTCTATGAGATTTGAACCCAAGATCCCTACCTTCTGAATACAATTGTTTAAAGGTTTTATCTTTTACCGATTAATCGCTATCACATTGGTAAAACATTCATAATCTAAAGTTATCTGGCGTGGTTAAAGGAAGGATGGAAATGATGTTATATGTGGACACAAATGAGGGAAATGAGGCCACTGAACACCACCCATCCCCCTCTTCATCACTAGTGACGTGAGGGGAATGACCGGCCTCACGCTGTTATTGCCCAATTCGTGTTTTTTTTTCTTTTTTTTATTACCTTTGGTTTTTAAATAATATAAATAAATGAAATGGTGGAGAATGATGGAAAGTGATGTAGAACATGGGTTGAATGATGGGGTTGAGCAATGGAAAAAATAAAGTTGATGTGACACTTACGTGGCGATAATTAAGAATGAGGGAAGTCAACCATACCGCCTAAAGAAAACTCCAAAAGTAATAGTTCATTACATTAACTAAGGTTGTGTTTGTTTTCTTAGAAAATGTCTTCTTGGTCTCTTGTGTTTGCATCGCACAGACGCTTAGGTTTGCAATGTGTTTGTTTATTGGAAGACCTTTCAAAAAGGTCTGCAAGTCCTCTTATCCTAGAAGACATGGAATATAGTATTATGTACTCTTCAAAGTTTAAGACCCTAATCCTAGTAAAAAACCATCGGCCCTCTTCCCCTTTCTCATTCCCACCGCCATCCTCCTCTCATCCACCTCCACCGCCTGCGATTCGCCCTATCCTCCACCCCCATAGTTGTCACCCCCCTCACGTCCACCCCCATAGCCGTCTGTCTTCATACCTCCTTCACACCACCTTCTCCGATCCACTGCCGATGAAAAAATATCCACCCGCATGTAATGTAACCGATTATGTTATGTTTTATGATTAGCGTTTAGGTTTAAATTTGGCATTTGGTATGAATATGTTTAGGTTTGAATTGAGAACATGAAAAATTGTTTATATTTAGGTTTGAATTGAGCATTTGGAAAATTATTTAAATTTCAGTTTATTTTAGCAGTATGCATACATTAAAAAACAATCTTCTTCTTTCAAACTATAGAGGTTTGATCCACCTCTTTGTCGCACCCCAACCTAAGGTAGAAACGCCAAGGACCAATTGATCGCACAGTAACTCACAAGACAGTTTTAATAATAATGGCAATATCAAATTAAACTCGCTTTTAATAACTGAATTACATCACAATACAAAACAAAACAATCCATCATAAAACTCGCTTTTTATTTAATAACCTAAAGCCAAGCTAAATGTCTTCCCAAACATCGAATTCTTCAACTAACAAACCTATAACACGAGTAAAAATAGAGTTTGCTCAACAAAAAGTTGAGTGAGCATTACACAAGTTTAGATATATGTTTATATTGTAAACCAAAACAATTCGTATGTGAATATGAACAATTACATAATTAATGATATATAACAAATACCAAATAAATTAGATGTAGACCATTTCGATCTAGTACAAAGCCAGCTTACCAGGGTAATGTATGCATAATATATGAGGATGAGGTGGCCCAACCACCAAATAATAAAAATAAACACAACCATACAGCATGTCATTGATGAGCAAAAAATCCATAAACACATAATATCAGATTGTGTTTGATGAGTTATAGATATATATATAAATAAGTTTTATGTAGGATCCACATGTTACCCCACAAGTAAATAGATGAAAAATATGTGTGTACTCAACTTGAAAGTAGGCAAGTGAAGAGATAAATAATAAAATAAGAAAAGTATAGTTAAGCGAGCCGATGATCCGGTTCAACGAAAAATCCCTAACAAGAGGGTAAAATCATAAATAAATGATAATAATGATAGTTAAATAGAATAGTTAATGAAATATGTTATATTTAAGCGGAAAACAGAAAGTTCAATTTAAGCGAGTGGTCGATTCGTGCCCGACCCCAAAGTTGATTTGAGGTCAAATTCGGATCCAACATGTCCAAAAAACAAATACCAACATAAAACATTGAACATAAGGTATTTCGGGTCAATTTATGGCCTAATTGAAAAACCCAAAATTTCTTCTTAACATAAACTCTAGATTGAATTTTATTCAATTGAACTTGATGTGACATTCGTCAACCTTCCGTATTTGAAACCCGATCCATATTGAATTTTGAATCTTTATTCAATGAATAAATTGATGGATGTTAGGTTATATTGTGTGGTTTTATGTTTATTCATGGTAAACCAGCTCAGTCATGTGTTATAATGAACTTTATTTGAGTATATTCGCTATTTTTGAGTATTAAACAAGTCCAGGGATTGAAACTGTCAAATTTCAAACTTCATGACGCTCAAATATGGGGTCGTGCTTCCCTTAACACGTCTCCCAGTCCAGCTGTCATTAATAAGACAAAAATGTGGTCCTCACACATGAAACACAGGGTCGTGCTTCCCTTAACACGCCCCGGTGTCCAGCTGTCATTAATAAGACAAAAATGTGGTCCTCACACATGAAACACAGGGGTCGTGCTTCCCTTAAGACGTCCACGTGTCCACTTGTCATTAATAAGAAAAAAATGTGGTCCCCACACATACATGAAACACAAGGCCGTGCTTCCCTTAACACGCCGTCATGTCCAGCTGCCATAGATAAGACAAAAATGTGTTCCTGACACTGAAACATGTGGTGTATCAGACCACTAGCTCAGCCTATAAGTAGAGGAACTTGTTTTATTGCTTAGACGGGAATTTCGCTCAACACACACACACACTTTGCACTTATAAGTAATCATTTTGGAGTTGAGAAGGCTTGGAAGGTCTCAACTCAATTAGGAAGAAGAATTATCTTATTTATGGTTATATTATCCTAATTTCATCTTGTTATTCACCTTCTTCTTCATCTAAGATTCATAGCTAATTGGGGATTTCTATAATTGATAATCAAATTGATACTTTGATTCATATTAATCAACAAATAAATTTTGTTGGGTCTTTAAAATGCATATACTATTTACCATAACATGCTTTAAATTCTTGTTTTAAAATATACATGATTATGAAGTTCATATAATAAACTTTATAGAATTTTTATTATTAACCATAAGAAATTGTAGACATAGTTTTGTTATTTTGAATGTGTTGAAAAAGTCACAACAATTATATATTCATATTGTCATGTTTTTGGTTAATATAAATACTTATTCATTAATATGCTTTTTACAAAGTCTAAAGAAACTCATAAACATTTTGTTAATTATCATCTATCATAGTGAATTTATAAATTATAACTATTTTGATAAAACATAGTTTCATAGTTTCACACATACATACATACTTACATGCATATACCTATTAATAATGTACACACACACATATATATATAGATATATACATATGTGTGTGTGTATATATAAATATATATGTGCATATATTATTTATACAATTGTATAAGTATTTTAGGATATAACTCACTATTATATTTTATTATATTTAACTCATTTATACCTTTAACCATAAACGAAGTACCCAAAACGCTCATAAACTTAGAAACTATAAGTTGTACATATTCGTTTGAATATTCATAATTGTGTTATTCAAATTAGGATAAACCGTTGTAGTTTTCCTGTGTCAATCATTCAACTCGCTTCTAGGCTTTTTCATTCTCGCTCTCATATCCATGTGAGTAATCATAACTCCTTTTACTTTTAAAAACTTTGGGGTGTATCATGTACCATACTAAACAATCATGGTTTTGTTATTCTTTCAGTCATACAATTCAGTCTCTTTTATGTGTTTATTCATGCTCTGTGTGGTGATGCATTGCGTTGTGTTATGTTGTGTGGGTATTCAATCAATCAATTAAGTGTGAATAATTAACTTGACAAGCCATCAGTAACGTTGATAGATCTATATAACGTTGGCATTTGGACGATCGAAACCGATTTTAGAATAACCTTCAGGTTATGGACACAAGTCAACAAGGTTTGATCACACATGTTATTCAATCGTATGTGTTATTCAATCATACGTGCTTAGATATACAATAAACATGTTTAAATTGCGTTTTCAATCTATTATATATATATATATATATATATATATTTCTCAATATATGGTTGCTCACCAACTATTCATATAGTTTACCGTCTTATTTTATACATGATACAGGTATACAAGTTTGATGCTTGCTTTGAAGTTCAAAACTTAGTACCGCTATGGACCTAGGCTAATAAAACAATAAAATGTGTTATCTTTATGCTATGTTATTACCTTGAAACTACTTGTAATGTTTGACATGTGTTAATGGGATGAATAAATATTATAACTTTAATTATGTCATGTGCTATGAACCATCACCGCTCATGCACCGTCGTATAATCTGCCGTGGGTTGGGGTGTGACACTTGAAATCCAACAAATCTATTGAAATTAGATGAAGGCGTTCGTTCAAGGGTTGATAAATAACAATAAAACCAAAACTTACTTGAGAATTGTATGAAGAACTAGTTGATTGAGCATTGAAAGACCCGCTTGAATTTTTAGAAGTCAAACCTTGAAGACTACCTTGATTAATCTTGAATTCGGGAAAAATAGAGCAATTGAAGATTTGTGTAGCAGAGAGTAAAGGTAGTGAATGGTTTGTTTATATAGGAATTGGATTAAAGCTTCATGTTTATCAATAGTTTGTGGATAATTCATTTAAACTTAAAAGTATGAAGATAAACACTAAAATATAACCAAGTTTGGATCTTTTTCATGACCGAGAAGATAAAACTTATGGGTTTATGAAAGAATATTGGTGTGCGTGAGATGGTAAAGAAAAATTTGTTATTTTTCAAAAGTTTTAAGTCGAGATTTCAATCCATTATTCAATATATTTTTGATGTGACAGACATGTAGTAACTAGAGGGGCGGGCATCCTGAGTGTCTTAGCCTATTAGGCCAAAGCATGTCACAATAAATGTCACATGAAATAGCATAACTTTGATTATCAAAGTGATCATTTTGTTTAAATTGATTATGATAATCGAAGATGATTCTGTTCCAAATTCAATCTCAATGATATTTCATGTTGTTTTTGTGATTTATTTGTTGCGTTAATCAAGTTTTTTCGTATTTCATATTTTGGCTATCCCAAAACATCCATATCCGAAGCCTCACAATGTTTCACGTTTTGTATCTATCCAACATGTCTTCTCACCACCATCATCGTCATCCACGTCGCTCCGACAACTCTCGCTGCAAAGTGGCAGCCCAAATTTCACAGGAAATGGCGGCAGTGATCCCAAACTTGATGGCTCAACTCAACCAAACCATCAACGCTTATCTGACTAATCGAGGTGGTGCAAAACCACCCACTTTCAAGTACAAGCAATTCACTACCGCTAACCCACCAAAGTTTTTCAGGTCCGAAGGTGCTACAGGACTACTGTAGTGGTTCGAAAGTGTGGAGAACATCTTTCTAAACATCAACTCCCCAACAACACGAAGACTTGTTATGCTTCAAGTTTCCTTCATAAGCAATCACTCACTCGGTGGGGTGGTGTGAAGAATGCACGTGGTGTTGAAGTTGGAATGGCTCTTCCTTGGATCGATCTCAAGGATCTCATGACCAAGGATTTCTGTCCTAGGAACGAATTCATGAAACTTGAGGTCGAATTTTGGAACCTCAAACAAGATAGTGGGTACAATCTAGCCTACTCCAACAAATTTCATGAACTAAGCATCTTAGTTCCTACCCGAGCCATCGAGAAATACATTTGGGGCCTCCCTATGCAAATTGAAGTCTCGGTTTGGATTCATCACCCAACCACTCTAACTGATGCAATCAATCTAGCCGCAACCCTCTCCGACAACCATGTTAAGGTGGGAACCTTGACGAGGAAGGGTTCGAAAAATTCAACCGACAAGGCCAAGGACGAACCTTCAAAGGAGGTCAAAGCCGAGTCGTCCACCAAAAGAATAAACACAAATCCAACCATCAAAACTTCGTTTTAACTACTTCTCAAACTCAAGCTCAAGACACTACTCATCCCATTAAGAAGCCTTACACATGAAATTTTCCTTTGTGTAACAAGTGCAACTAGCATCATCCTCACACTACCCCATGTCGTCAATGCTTTAAATGTGGTCTCTTTAGTCACTTTATGAACGCATGTCATACGATTATTCGAAACCAAGTCAATCAACCATTTCCTTTGCAATTTGTTCAGCTCAATGCCAATGCTCAACTATTTGCTCGACCGCTTGCTCTTCCGTACACTCAACCATTCCCGGCTATTTGGGCTTGCTATAATTGTGGGGATCAAAATCATCTTAACAATGCATGCCCAAGAATTGCTAATGGGAATCAAATAGAAGCTCAACATAACCATGTCATTCAAGCTCAAGTGAATCAAGGTGCTCGTGGATAAGCATTCAACATCAACGACAACCAAGCACAAAACAAGAATGACGGTGTAAATGGTACGTTCTTGGTTAATGGTCATTATGGTTCCATTCTTTTTGATATAGTTGCCAATAAAAGTCTTGTGTCATTTGATTTTTAAACCATACTTGCTATCCCTCGAGTCAAACTGGAAAACTCTTTCACGGTTGAAGTAGCTAATGGAAATCCATTACCATTGATTCTGTCATTCACAAATTTAGCTTAAACCTAAATAAGCACAATTTCCTAATCGATCTTATACACATGAAATTGGGTAGCTTCGACAACATGGTAGGCATGGATCGGTTATCCCAACACCGTGCCGAAATCGTTTGCTTTGAGAAATATATTCGGCTCCCTCTCAAGAACGGTCAAGTCTTGCAAATTTATGGCGAAGATCCTTCTAGAAGGCTTAAGCTCATGTCTTGCACCAAAGCCCACAAGTACTTACGCAATAAGTACATGGCTTTTTTAGCCCACATTGTGGAAAAGAAAGATGGCGAGAAGAAGATTAAAGGCATTTCTATTATTCGAGTTTTTCTCGAAGTCTTTCCTAATGAATTATCCGATTTACCTCCCATCCACCAAGTCTCGTTTCGCATTGATCTCGTACCTGGTGCAACTCCCATAGCCAAATCTCCTTATCATCTTGCTCCATCAGAAATGCAAGAGTTGGCAAGCCAACTTCAAGAGCTTACTGACAAAGGTTTCATACGTCCTAGTTCTTCACCTTGGGGAGCACCCGTTCTGTTTGTGAAGAAGAAGGATGGCTTTTAACATGTGTATTGATTATCGTGAACTAAACAAGCTTACTATTAAAAACCGTTATCCTCTGCCTAGAATCGACGACAGCTTCGATCAACTTCAAGGCGCTACTTGCTTCTCCAAAATTGATCTTCGTTCGGGGGTATCACCAACTTCGCGTTCACGAAAATTATATTCAAAATACCGCATTTCGTACTCGTACGGTTACTACGAATTTATGGTCATGCCTTTTGCGTTAACCAATGCACTAGCGGTTTTCATGGACCTCATGGACCGTGTTTGCAAACCCTACTTAGACAAATTCATGATCGTTTTCATCGATGACATCTTGATTTATTCTAAATCCGATCACGAGAAACATCTTCACTTGTTTTTAGATCTATTAAGAAAAGAACATATGTACGCCAAATTCTCAAAATGTGAATTTTGGCTAATGAGGTTCAATTCTTGGGTCACATTGTCGGGTATTCACGTGGATCCAGCTAAGATCGAAGCCGTTAAGAGTTGGAAAACACCAACTACCCCTATCAAAATTCTTTCTTTTCTTGGTTTAGCCGATTATTACCGTCGATTGATATCCAAATTCTCTAGAATTGCTTTACCACTCACCTCTTTGTCTCACAAAAGTAAACCGTTTGTGTGGGGTGTTAAGCAAGAAGAGACATTTCAAACCCTTAAGCATATGTTTTGCAATGCTCCAACTCTAACTCTTCCTGATAGAAATGATAATTTCATTATATTTTGTGATGCATCAAACAAAGGTCTCAGTCGCGTTCTTATGCAATGGGGAAAGGTTATCGCTTACGCATCAAGACAACTCACAGTCCATGAGAAGAATTATACGACGCACGATCTTGAGCTCGGTGCGGTCGTCTTAGCTTTGAAAATTTGGAGGCATTACCTTTATGGTACCAAATGTGTGGTTTTCGCCAACCAAAAAAGCCTTCAACATATTTTCGATCAAAAAGAAATTAACATGAGAAAAGGATGATGCGTTGAACTTCTTAGTGATTACGATTGCGAGACTCGTTACCATCCTGGCAAAGCAGATGCTGTTTCCGACGCCCTTAGTCATAAAGAACATGTGAAGTCTATTATACTTCAAAATATCCGAATCAAAACCGATATCAAATTCCGTATCTTTGAAGACCAACACATCTCCATCACTGAAGGTAACATGTATAAATGTCATGTGGTGCTGAACCTCAGTTTGAAATGAAATGGTTTATTGAATTTATTAAATCGTATTTGGGTTCCAGATCATGATTATCTTCGTACATTCATTATGAACTAGGCTCAATAGTCTGGTTACTCAATTCATCCCGGTGAGGATAAGATGTACATTGATCTTCGTTTAATCTATTGGTGGCCTGGCATGAAAAAGGACAATTCCCTCTTTTGGGCAAAGTGCCTTACTTGTCTGAAGTTAAAGCCGAACAACAACGACCTTCTGGTTTGCTTGAACAACCTGAAATTCCTGTTTGGAAATGGGAAAACATAGCCATGGATTTTATCACCAAGCTTCCAACCACTGCGAGCAAACATGAAAATATTTGGGTAATTGTTGATCCATTAACCAAGTAGGCTCATTTTCCACCGATTCATGAGCAAAATTCAGTAGAACAATTGGATCAAATCTATGTAAAGGAAATTGTGTGTTAACATTGTGTTCTTTTGAATATCATCTCCAATGGAGATGGCTTATTCACCTCCCACTTTTGGGATTCACTTCAATCGGCTTTGGGAACTCGATTAGACCTTAGCACCGCATATCATCCTCAAATCGATGGTCAGTTAAAATGAACCATCCAAACACTTGAGGGTATGCTTTGGGCTTGTGTCATCGATTTCAGTGGCAATTGGGATTCTCATCTTCCTTTAATCGAATTCTTTTATAACAACAGTTATCATTCTAGCATCAACATGGTACCATTCAAGGTACTCTACGGTCATAAGTGTCATTCTCCGATTTTTTGGAACGAGATTGGTGAAGTCCAAATCACCGGTCCCGAACTAATCCAAGAAACCACCAATAAAATTTCTCAAATTTGCAACAATTTACTCGTTGCTAGAAGTCGTCAGAAAAACTTGCTGATAAACGACGAAAACCCCTTGAATTCAATGTCGGAGAACCCATACTTCTTAAGGTATCCCCTTGGAAGGGAGTGGTTCGATTGGGAAAGAAAGGGAAATTAGCACCTCATTATATCGTCCATTAAAAATCCTCAAAAGGGCTAGGAATGTGACTTACAAACTCGATCTACCTCAAGAGCTTAGCAACATTCATCATACTTTTCACATATCTTTGGCTGATGAAAACCTTCACATTCTTCTCGACGAAGTACACATCAAGGAATCCATGCACTTTGTTGAAAGACTCGTGGAGATCGTGGATTGAAAGGACAAAGAAACCAAGTGTAGTCGTAAACCATTAGTTAAAGTTTGTTGGGAATCAAAATGTGGATCGGAATTCACTTGAAAACGAGAAGACCAAATGGAATCCAAGTACCCACATATTTTTGTCACAGACTCCTCCTAAACAATTTCAAGACGAAATTCCCAAAAGAAGGGATACTATGACATTCGTCAACCTTTTGTATTTGAAACCGATCCATATTGAATTTCGAATCTTTATTCAACCAATAAATCGATGGATGTTAGGTTATATTGTGTGGTTTTATGTTTATTCATGGTAAACCAACTCAATCATTGTAATAGTCAAGTTTATTTCGATTATATTCGCTATTTTTGAGTTTTTAACAAGTCGAGAGACTGAAACTGCCAAATTTCAAACTTCCTGATAATCAAACACGGGGCTGTGTTTTCCTTAACACGTCCCCGTGTCCAGCTGTCATTAATAAGACAAAAATATGGTCCTCACACATGAAACATGGGGTCATGCTCCCTTAACATGCCCCCATGTCCCGCTATCACTAATAAGACAAAAATGTGGTCCTCACACATGAAACACATGGGCGTGCTTCCCTTAACACGCCCCAATGTCTAGCTATCATTAATTAGACAAAAATGTGGTCCTCACACATGAAGCACATGCATGTACTTCCCTTAACACGCCCCCATGCCCAAGTATCATAGATAAGACAAAATTGTGTTCCTAACACTGAAACACGAGGCCGTGTTTGGTGAAACACGGGGGGTATGTCAGACCACTAGCTCAAACTATAAATATAGAAACTTGTTTTATTGCTTAGACGGTAATTCCACTTTAACACACACACTTTGCACTTATAATCAAGCATTTTGGAGTTGATTAGAAGGCTTGTAAGGTCTCTACTCAATTAGGAAGAAGAATTATCATCTTTGTGGTTAGATTATCATAATTTCATCTTGCTCTTCACCTTCTTCTTCATCTAAGATTCATAGCTAATTAGGGATTTCTAAAAATGATAATCAAATTGGTACTTTCTATTCAGATTAATCAGCAACTAAATTTTGTTGGGTCTTTAACATGTATATAACTATTTACCATCATAGGCTTTAAATTCTTGTTTTAATATATAAATGGTTATGAAATTCATATAACAAACTTCATACAGCTTTCGTTGTTAACCATAAGCAATTGTAGACATAGTTTTGTTATTTTGGATGTGTTCTTTACAAAGTCACAACAATTATATATTCATATTGCTATGATTTTGGTTAATATAAATACTTATTCACTAATATGCTTTTTACAAAGTCTTAAGAAATTCTTAAACATTTTATAAATTATCATCTATTATAGTGAATTTATAAATCATAGTTGTTTTTGATAAAACAAAGTTTCATATGTTACACATACATACATAATTACATACATATACATATTAACAATGTATACACCCACACACCCACACATATATAGGATTAGGATCATGAGAGAACTTTTTTAAAATTGAAAACTTTGAGAACCATTTTGTAACCACTATTTTTTTCCTTTTTAAAGTTGACGAATTAAAATTAACTTAAGGGTAAAAATGGAATTTTAACATATACACATAACATGTGAATAATAAACAGGGAACACATACATCAGAGAAACAAACTATGATGTGCGTGTTATCAGTAGGCAGAGATTGGGAACGATTAATAGAAGATCGAACGACCTAGGGTTTGCAGAAAACGAACTTAACATCCAATCGAAGTATCTAGGGTTTGTATTATCTCATTCGCGGTTCAATTCCGATCAGGTAACCTTCAAAGCAAATTTGATTTAGGTGATTTTAGAGTATATATTTGATATTATTATTCATTCAATTGTTATTCGATTTTTAGATTATATAGGTTTGATCTGATTGTTTAATTTAGATTTTACATATTAGTTTCTGAATTTAGGAGTTTCTCTGATTGTTTAATTTAGTTTTTATAGATTCTGATAGATTTTAGGTGCTAGATTTGATGGATTTTAGGTTATAGATTTGATATGTTAACATATTTTGATCGTTTAACTCTAATCATTTAATTAGGTGCTACATTTGATATATTTTAGAAGTTAATAACCGATGCTTCAATTACCAGATCTACATCTCACTTAATTGAAGTAAACAGCTTTGAACAAGGTAATCATAATTTTCCATTTTGCTTCTGTTTAATTGATTTTTAAGACACATTGTATATGTATGTATGCATATGTATATTTTAAGAATAGGTTAATGCTATAATATACCTTTATTTATTTACATCTATAACAATTATTATTTTTGTTTTTTTCTTTTCATGTTGCTTTTGTTTGTGAAGAATCTATATCAAGTAGTGTGTATGATTTACCGAATGGGGAGAGGTCTTGGATTCCGTTTGTTTCTTCTGAATTCAAACCTTATGTTGGAGCTAAGTTTCGTACACTAGATGAAGTTGTTTTTATGTATGAGGAGTATGCTCAGATGGCTGGGTTGTGCACTCGTTTGGATACCACTAAGTAACATAAAGGTATAATAAAAACTAGATACATCTTGTGCTCAAAAGCTAATAAACCGAAGGATAAAGATGATGACTACGTTGGCATTTATTCAACCTCTAGTTCCCGTTGCGTGAACTTCAAAGTAATTGATTGTAAAGCATTGATAAAAGTTAAACTATAAACGGTTCCTCCTATTATGAGATATATGGTTTTGCGAGGGTGCACAATCATGGACCTCTTTCTTCCCAACATTTGACTAAGAAAAGAAGAAAACTAGAATTTTCAACAAAAGAGATTATTTCCAATTTTTGTTTGGTTTGTGTGGGGCCAACCAAAGCGTTCAAGCTTCATGTGGCATTAAAGGGTGGCCATCATAATCTGAAAGGTACACTAACAGATTACTATAATTTGGGTAGAGATATACGAGAGGCAATTGCTGATGGAGATGCTCGGATGGTGGTTGATAAATTCAATAAACGTTCCAAAAATGTACACAACTTCACTTTTAAATACCGAGTAGTTGGAACTGAGCTTATGACTTTGTTTTGGGTTGATAATGTTTCAAAAATCAACTATAAGGCATTTGGTGATGTTTTGGCTTTTGACGCAACATACCACATCAACATGTAAGTTATCTATTTTTGCAATAATGTAATCTAATATTTCTTTTGTAAATAGTGAAACATTGTTTTTTCTATGTATGTATGATATAATCTTTGTTCCATTCACATGTGTTGATCACTACAAGATGTGCACAGTTTTTGGTGCTGCGTTGTTGAGTAATGAAAGTGTTGAGTCATACACGTGGCTTCTTCAAATGTTTACATATGCCTCATGGTGAACACTCCAGAATCGACAATATTTCCAGATGTATCCCAATCAATATGTAGTTATTCTTTCTGGCAATATCAATCCATCTTGGATGATCAACTTCTTTCATATAGTCCACAAATATTTCTTTATGTAAAAATATAAAAAATGAATTTAAGAGATGTGTATAACAATATTATACATATGCGTATAATATTTTGTTGTATATTTATAACTTACCACTTGTATTGGAACCGACTTTCTATAAAATCTTCATGATCATCCAATGTAACAATACTTTCCTTAGGATCCATATTTTCAATCACATTGATAGCCGATTTTTGAAGTCGAAGCTCACTAAATAATATATTGGCCTTTCTCAAAAACTGAAAATACAATTAGACCATAATCTCTTAGTGCCATCTTCTTTTTTTTCCCTTCGAGTACACGATGTAAGCTTCTTTTAAATTACTCCAATCGACTTTCTTCATCACATAATGAGCCGTACAAGACAGTCGGAGGCTATCATATAGAAAAAAAACAAATTATACACCTTTTAAAATTTTATAATATTAAGAAATTTCTAACTAATCAGAAAAAGAATATTTAGAGAGAAGTTTTTTTTTATATTTTACTTACAAATAAGTCTATATAGCGAAATAGTCTATATGGCGAGCTGTTAGTTCGTTTTGCTTCCTCAAAATTTAGGATAGTAGCCCAAGTATATCAATAATTGTTGAACCAACTGGTGTGCCGGGTGTGATCAGAAAAGTTATAATGCATGCATTTAAAACCAAAATTTGTTTCATATGCAGAATTACTGCATTTTTCATGCAACACCAACTGATTATATATATATTTTTAATGCATCAAAACATTTAACATAAAAGGTATATACACATATAGGTATAAATATTTCCATACATTTAACATGTGCATAGAGGATAGATTATACATATATGTATAGCTTATACATATATGTATAATAACAACATATATATTAATAAAAACATACATGTTCAAGGTATTTTTTTACATGGATTATATATACATGTATAATGATATTGTACATATATGTATAATGACTTTTGTTAATTTTGTGTAACATATACCCCATGGTTCTCTTCACTGGCTTTCGTTCTTTCATCTCCAGATTAGCTTTCTTTTGTGCTGTCTTTACTTTTTTTTGTTAACCGCATGCATTTTACGAATAAACATACATTAAGTTATACATATAGGTATAATAATATTATACATATATGTATAAATAGGTGTTTTAAAATAAAATACAAATTTGAACATGTGTAAACATACTTTTCATCTTCAACAAGGTGACTCTTGTCTTTCTTTTCTTTTCCAGCTTTCCTTTATGTATTAATAATTTTCATTTATTACAAAATGTAATATGTAAACAAATCTTATGTATGGTTACCATATTATAAAGAGAACATGTTACCAATAATAAACCACGCCCTTTAGTATGTAGTTCCAAACCATCTTCTCTTCTTTTGTAAGGCCCTTCATAACATTCATTGCTCTTTCCAGTCACGGAGATTAATCATATTCATATAACTTTGTTTCCCTTTTTAACCTTTGAAAAATTCTCACTAACTTCTTTTCTACGTTATCCTCTCTGACAGGGAAATCTGTGAAAGCAACTTGAAGCTTGGCATGTCATATATGACATCAGGCTGCCTACAATCTTTCACTTCATTCTTATTATTCACGATTTGCATAGCATCAGCAACTTCAATAGCAGCATCTATCCATGACGGGTCATGTGTTTCATAAAACTAGATGGAATTCGTTTTCTCAGCTCCACGTTCCCTCCTGTTCTTCATTATCAAAATCCTTAGCTTCTTCCACGTTTCCATCACATTCCTCAAAATCAATCATTATATCAGCTCCCACGTTCCCCTCTCCTTCATGTTCATCAAAATCAACACAACGCATATAGATCTGTTTATACTTTTCACATATTTTCTTTTGAACCTTCTAATTTCCTCCTCGAGCTTTATCTTTTCTTTCAAATTAACTTCACACAACCTTCCAGCTTTGCAACTTGATTCTGTAAACAGAAATGATAACATGTGTTATTAGTAAAAATATTAATACATTTTCTTTGGAGAACAACTATGCATTTTTTGTTTATGACTTTGAACATTACCTCCAAACTTTCATCGTCAAATTCATCATCTTCTTCACTTTCAACATCATAATTATATTCAACAACATATAATTCTCTTAAATCTCCTAATCCAAATCCCTAATTCAAACTTTCTTTCTTCTTTCTAACTACTTGTCTGCTTCCTGTCCAATAGGCAATGGGTGATATTGTCCTCTCATTCTCCATACATTCGCATGTAACCCTATCAAAATATAAAAGCTACAAATACAACCAGTTACTTTACCATACATATATACACAAATAATTTTAAACAAGCTATAGACATGTACAAACACATTTATCATTTTTAAACAACCAATGCACATATGTACAAATTGCTATAGCTTACTATACACATATGTATAGCATAAAAATGTGAAATTAATGAACATTTTTAATCATTATACACATATGTACACAACGTAAAGATGCTACATTAACCATAAACTTCATCACTATACACATATGTTCAAACAGTCATAATAATCACTAATCACTATATGTAGTAAACAAATTTCAAAAACCAAACAAGTGATAACTATACACATCTGTACACATATATACAATGATTTTTATAACAACTTATACATATGTAGAAATTACAATCACCATACAATTCGTATGTGATAACTATGACGCCATACAATTATCACAAGATTTATCACTATACACATATGTACAAGTAGTCATATTACTCACTATATGTAGTAAACAAACTTTCAATAACTAAATAGTTCATTACTATATACATGTGTACACATGTATACAAATAATTCTAAAACAAGTAATACATATGTACAAACCACAATTACACATAATTCATCACTATATTGAGTAATAGTTACGTACCACAAGGAAGGTAAAAGGACCCACAAAAAATTTTGGATGATCATAAGGCTTCCACTTCTTCTTACATGTTTTGAAAACGTCCATTAGGTAGTGGCACCAATCATATTCACCAAAATGTTTATCTCTCTGAACCCAGTTTAAATTCTTGTTAAGGCATTTTTCATTTTTAGTTGACTCTATCATAGTAGATATGAAGAGCTTAAAAAGTCAACTTTAAAAATTATCTCCTCGTATTCATTCTTTAGAATCTTATTTGAAATTTCACAGGGACATATCTTAAATTAGCTTTCCAATGTGATAGTAATGGTACATTATCAGACTTCTCCACTTCATTAAGCCTAATACCTCCAGAAGGTATTCCAAGCAGTTTATTCACAGCCTCTTTGGTGACTAGTATTCGTTTTTCTTCACTCAGAATTATCGCCATTTCTTCTTGGTTGAACCTATCAACAACATAATACCCTAATTTCGCATTAATCTTCTCCACTTATATTGTTAACAACTTCCCCAACCCCATGTTTCTCACCATATTTCTTTGTCCTCTTGTTAACTTTTTAACCACTTCGTATAGAGAATGTTGAGATGTTCTTGACGGGTACCAAATATTTTATTTTTGAAACTTTCTTTTTGTTAAGTTGTTTTCCAGCTTTACCTTATCCCTCTGATTAGTATTCGTTTTTCTCCACTTAACCTTCTTTTCTTTTGTTGTCCTACATACAACACACTTCAATTAGTTAAAAAAAAAGACATACAATAGTTAAAAAAAGTAAAATACATACAACGCACTTCAATTAGTTAGAAAAAATTCATACGACAAAAACAGTTTACACATACGCATATATGTGTATATTTAATATACATATAATGTTTATACATATATGTATAATCATTAATATGTATAATATATAATACAACTTCACATTAAAAATATAATTTACTCAAGTAAATTGTACATAAGTATTTAAAAATATTATTAATAGTGAAGTATATAAGTATATAACTTTACATTCTTTAGGTTTCTCAACTGCAATCAATTTTCTTTTCTTTGATTTGATTTTTCCTTTAGAATTTTTTATTTTATTTGATAGATCCGTTAACAACATGTTATCTTCAATTGAATTTTGTCACTATACACTTGAATCTTGTTAGCATGAAGAACTTCGATATCTTTCTCCGAGCAATTTATCAGCCACATCGGATCTAATGCAGTAATAACATCATATTTCTTTTCCCCTTTGTCCAGATTAATCATAGCTTCACCCGTCGATTCATCATAGTACCACCATAAGAAATAATTATGAAAGTTTTGTTCCATCGGGTACAAAGGTATTTCTTTCAACGTATCTGGCCTTGAATATCTCACTTTCTCAACAAACTCCTTTGTTTAGGCTTTTGCGGTGTCCAACTTCGAAACCCACATTTTGATTGCCTTACGATAGGATCCCATATCTCCAAAATTTGACATTTCGCATGAGCATATAACGGCTTCTTTTGGCAAATATCATACACATCATACCATGGCAACGACTTTAACTCCAACAAGCTCTCAAAATAGTTTACCCCGAACATCCTTCTCACTGCAATCTTTCTGATTTTCTTCATATAGGCTATGCTAATACATTTACCCTTTCTTAGTTTTCTTGTAATACTTGATAGGTTGAACACGCTGTTTCTTTGGCCCAACTTTATGTTCTTTAAACCAATCATTTTTCTTCTTGCTCGTTACTTCATCATCCACCACTGGTTTACACAATTCATCCAACTCTTGACTTATCATCTCAATCTCCTTGTCAAAGTCTTCATCGAACTCAGCAAACTCAAGATTATCATGAGTAACATATCTCACAGGTTCTTTTTCCATAACTTCCTCCATAACGGAATCTTTAGCATATATAATCTCTTGATTATCATCACATACACCTCTCATCTCTTATTCAAAATCAAAGTTAAATTCCTCTTCAGTTACATTCAGTAATCTTGCCAATTCAGCACTATCCATCACTATATCCCCAACTTCAGTGTCATAAACCACTCATTTAGTTTGAAACAAAGCAGGAGGTTTAGTTGATATTGGATCAACATTATAAACTTCCATATCCTTCATATTTTTGTCACCAACACTCTGATAACTCTGATGTTGTGGTTGATCTTCAGATATATGAATTTCAGTGATTACATCAACCTGATCTTTACCACCTTTAGAACTTATTAACACACCAATTCCACCACCAGCATTAGTATCATCATTATCGTCATCTAAATCATCATAATCATCACCAACAGAAAAATCATTTTTCCCTTCTTCATCCTCGTCCTCTTCATCTTCCTCAACAGCCAACAGTTCAACAATCAATGATGCAACAACTAACGGCTCAACCTTTGGTTCACACACCACCAAATCCATCACTGGTTCAGTAACTACCGCTTCAGGTATAGCATACACAATTGCAGATGAAGATCCAACATTTTGTTCAACAGGAATAAAGGTATCTTCAGATAAATCAATTGGTTCTTCAACAACCTTACCTTTACCCTTAAGATCAGATTTCTCTTGATCATACATCATACGAAAAGCACATTCCTCCAAGCCAACATCTCCACCATATACACGTTCAAACACCTTATCATAAGCATGCTCAGCTTCCAAAGCAAGTCTAATTCCAAACTTTTCTTAGATAATAACAAAATATTTCATGTGTTGGTTCAACAGATCAGCTTGTAAAGATCTCTTGCGTTCACTTTCCTATAACTATTTCTTTGTCTCCACGTTTTCACTCCTCAACCTCATATTCTCCTGAGTAAGTATTTCAATAAGAACTTCTTTATTATCGACTTTATTCTTCAACATATCAAACTCTCCTTTTTTCGGACCATCCAAGAATACGGATTGATCAAAATCAGGAATACTACCACACGATTGACCTTGTGAAGTAAATTTTGGAGTAGCTTTCAGGGTAACCTTTGGAGTCTTCTTTTTCTAAGATGACTGAGTAACGTTCACTTCAGGAGTCTTCAGAATATTGACATCTCGTCCCAAATCAACAACATGTTCCTTTTCAATATCCAAATCAGGTACGAATTTTCCAACAACCATTTCGTGTTCTACAACATTCTCCCCCTCAACATCAGGTTCATATACCCAATGTAATGAAGAACGAGCACCTTTAGTCATGTGCTTTTTACCCCTTGATCCTTTAGTCTTCTTAGGTTTCACTTGCTCAAGCACATAAGACTTATCAGTTTCATCTACAGTCTTCTTTCGTTTCTGTAAGGCCCTAGTCCCGGTGCCCTACTTTGGCGTTGGATTTACTCATAAACACAGTTCTAAATATCAGAGTTAATTAAAACTTTCACGGAATAATAATAAAGGTCAACCATTCATTACAAACATTCATAACTTGTCCTTTTAAAACATAACATAAATTATAGTATGAAAACATCATGACAAATCTTCAGATGCTAGCCTCTTCAATCATGTCATGTGTTCCCCTCAAGCCAGCTGTCTCAGTCTATTTGCCTACGTGCATACTAAAAGTCAGCTACGCTGAGTGAGTTCTAGTTAATCAGGCCACATACATTACATGCCCATACTTACATACATATGTATTCGAAGATATATATTATGTACATAGCCTGTTACCTTTCTTTCATTCATAAGTACATACTTCCTTTCTTTCTTTCATACTTTCATGCTTTCTTGTTTTAGCTCACTTATACATACGTAATTATCTCTACGTTTTAAAGGGCATTTCGCCCTATAACCTTCGTAAATATTATTAGGTTCTATAACCCTGTAACCTTCGCATATATTATTAGGGTATGCAACCCTGTAACCTTCGAAGATATTATTAGGGTCTGCAACCTTGTAACCTTCGCATAAATTATTAGGGTATGCAACCATGTAACCTTCGCATATATTATTAGGGTATGCAGCCATGTAACCTTCACATATATTATTAGGGTATGCAACCCTTTAAGTATACCTCCATACAACCATACATTATCTTCTTTATATTTAAATTTATGTAATTTCACACATACACGTAATCTTTCCATAACCTTCATATATCATTCATACATCATTCATAAAACAATAACATATCACACTATTACCTGGCAGTACATGCAATATCCGAAGATCGTTCACATATCTTCAAGCATTCATTCATACATAAAATCATAAAAGGCATACACTTACCATTTAAGGTAAGTGTATTAACTAATCAGATTGAGTATGCACACAACCCCGAAAACATAACAAGGAAATGGGGCTAGAAACTCACCTGAGTCCTGTTTCTTTCTGAGTTTATAGTAATATCCTTATTTAGCTGTGCACAGCTAACTATATAATAATTACAAGTATCAATTAACTATCTCTAACTATATCATACTTCTGAGTTATTATAACCCCTCAACGAACGGGGTCTGGGGGCAGCGCCCCTGGAAGCAGGGTTCTAGGGGTGGTGGCCCCTAGCGGGGTCCAAGGGGCAGAGCCCTTGGCTAGGGTTAAGCTAACTCAATAAAATTAACCGTCCTTAACAAAATTTCCATTAAATTTCTTAATTTATTATTTTACTTGCTAACTCATTCGTTATACCGAATGGGTTCTGGTTAAGTATCATTTGTTATGCCATTAGCTATGACGAATGGTCCCATTCGTTATGACAAATGGCCTGATAGATTATAACGAATGACTAAGGCCATTCGTGCTTTCATTGAGACGAATGTAAGGCTCATTCGTTACAGGAGCACGCGAAGGTAACTATAACGAATGGCTCTATTCATTGTCTCCTTAAGGCGAATGAATGGATGACAAATTAGTTAAGTTATCCGTGACTCCTGTAGGACGAATGAGGACTCATTCGTTACGCATGCATTCTCATTTGTTATGATTTCCTAATGAATGTCCAATGATTAATTCAATCATGACAAATGCGCACCGGTCTTATCCAAATCTTTGACTCAAAAGTTAAAGTCAAAATCAATAAGAACATCAAACAGTGAACCAACATCAGTTTTGCAATTGGCCTTCAAATCTTGACGAAATAATACGAATTTGGTATTAATCTACTCATATACCCAATGCCTACAATCGCCAATCAACCCATCATCCAAACATCGTGTTTAAAAGGTGTTTTTGATTGATACATACGTGCGGCTTAACATACGGTTAATTAACCCGCCAGATGTTAACGAATTTCAACGAGAATCGTTGCGTTTGATTTGTTTTTACCATAATCATATAGATCTAGGATTACTTAAATGAACCGAACATAAATGAACAATTTTCCATTATAAACGTACCTTTAAACGAGTCGATCTACGAACATGATCTCGTCTTGGTATCTGTTTTGGCTTGTTTCGATGCTCTAACACTAACAAGCTCGGGTTTTTACCTTCGGATCTTTGCTCGGAATATAGGAGGGTGTTTGTGTGTGTTTTTGAAGGTGTAGGCCATGGTGTATAGATGGATAAAATGGAAAGGTTTAGGGTTTAAAGGGCATTTATACTCCCTTAAAACCATGAACCTAAGGCCTATTCCATCCCTTATTCCATCCTTTAATGTCCAAGCCCACTCTCTAATATTTTATTTATTTAACTGATTAACGACACGCCAATAATAAACAAAATTTCCTTTATTAATATTATCGAAAGCAGGATGTTAAAGTTTCTAACACTTACCTGCTTTGTATCCTTTTCACGAAGTAAAAGCTATGAAAATTCAAATCGCTTCAATTCTAGCCACGGGAGCGTAGACTTCATTATAATCGATTCCTTCTCAATTATTGAAACCGAGAATGACTAACCGATCCTTGTTTCTCACAATTACCTCATTTCATCTCGCTTTCACTTGAATACCCATTTTGTATTAATACACTTCTTGTCTTTGGTCAAGTCAACAAGCTTCCACACACCCAATTTAGCGAATTGTTGTAATTCTTCTTGCATAGCATTAACCCAACTTTCTTCGGTTAATGCTTCCTTATAAGTCTTCGGTTCAATTTGTGAAATGAAACATTTAAATGAAAACCGATTTTGCAACGGAGAGACCTTCGTGTAAAAACACTGAAGGCTTTGATCAATTTGAATTCTCGTTCGAACCCCCGTGTTTAAATCTCAAATAATGTTTTCCTCGGGATGGTATGACACAGTTCAAGGAATAACATCTTTCGATACAATCACATCTTATGGTAGATTTGGGACATTCTCTTCATCATTCACTTAAGTTGAACTTGGAGTAGATGATTGAACCAAAGATTCAATCACATCATCTTGTGTTTTGCCATCATCAATAAATGAAGGTGTAGCAGGAGAAGCAACAAGATTGTCTTCAAAAGTAGATTCTTGATGATTAGATTCAACATTGAATAGTAGAACATTAGATGTAGATTCTTCAACATAATCATCATCTAAGTGTTGTTGAAACAATAAAGACACAACTTCATCTGATAGATCCTCATCAGGAATACTAAAGCATTTCCACATATTATCATAATCAAACATCCAAGCATCTCTTGGTTTCTGAATCGGAATGTTATATCTTTGACAGTCAACATGTTGTACTTGCACGATCCAGTTTATGCTAGGAAGAAATACACGTCTCAAAGGACTAAATACCCCACGAAGAATCCCTTAACATATTTTTTATCGAACTTGCCATCAGGATCTAGAACCGTACATTGTGACCCAAAAGGTTCAAACCACTTCAGATTTGGTTTTCCTCGGTTCAGGAATTCAAAACAAGTTTTCCCAAATTTTTTCTTGGTAAGAACACGGTTAAGAGTATAACATGCAGAGGCCACAACTTTAGACCAAAAATTAACAGGTAGCTTTGAGTCGGCTAGCATGACTCGTGCAGTTTCAATGATAGTTCTATTCTTTCATTCAGCAACTCCATTTTGTTGTGGAGTGTAGGGTGCACTAAAATCATGAAGAATACCATGTTCATTGCAGTATTCAAGCATCTTGTTCTTGAATTCGGTGCCATTATCACTTCAAATTCTTTTGATCGGCAGATTATACAACTTTTCCAACTTCTTGAAAAGAATCATTAAGCTCTCAAACGTCTTGTCTTTTGATTCCAAAAACATTAACCATGAGAACCTTGAATAATCATCAGTAACCACTAGGCAATAGAGTTCGCCAGTGATACTTTTGACATTAACAGGTCCAAACAAATCCATATGGACTCTCTCGAAAGGTAAGTTGATAAAATTGATCGCCTTTGTCGGATGAGACTTCTTCTCTTGTTTTCCCTTTTTGCAACTCAAACATTCTTCGCTTAGATGAAAACCTTTGCCATTCACCCCATCAACCAATTGATTATGAAACAAATAATTAATCGTTCTCATCTGAATATGTCCCATTCTCCGATGCCACAGAATTGACTCCTTCTCTGAAGCTTTGGATACGAAAGACTGAATGGTTCGATTAGAAGTAATAGCAACACTCATGTTGAGATATAAGTCATTCTCACGAGGTGCTCGCATCAATATCCATTCATCTGGTATCTTGAATCTAGGTTTCAAGATCACGCACTCCTTGTTTGTGTAGTGAGTTGAGAAGCTTTTGTCACATATTTGAAATATACTCAACAAATTATTCTCCCATTCGGTGATGTAGTTGACTTGTCAGACATAACCATTCCATTTGAAAATATTCCCTCACCAAAATTTGACCTCCTTGATTTTCTGCATACTCGACATAACCTCCTCGAATTGATTTGGCATTTTTCAGCAAATGAAGAGTGTCGGTCATGTGTCTAGAAGCTCCACTATCGATTATCCAATGTGAATCATTGGATCTTGAAAACTCCTAAACATCAGGTAAATCGTTTAGTGAAACAAGGAAACCTATTCCTTCTTGGTCTTAGGTTGTTTGAACTTATTAGACAACTCATAATCTAAACATTCATCAAATTCACAATCAGTTGACACATCATCAACCTTTGAACTCACACGACTTGGCTTTTAAATCACTCGTTTTTTAGATTTAGCCACCCAATTTTGACCCATTGAAACTTTCTTCACATAAAAGTTTTTACATTTCACTTGTGAACACTCACCAATCTCAAACACGCTTTTGATTAGAACAACACCCACATGGCTTTTGAGAATTGTGTTGGAACAAATTTCGGTGGAGTTGTTTATCTCACTTTTATCGGTTTCACATGTGATTTAACCTCTTTCTTGTGAACATAATCATGTCTAAATCTATTAGGACAAGCATAGAACATGTGTCCTAATTCGTTACAGCTAAAGCATCTTCTCCGATCTACTACCATTTCAACCAGTGAAGTTTGATTCACAACACAATCACGTTCTTCTTTTTGTTTGTAAAACTCTTGATTACTTTGTTTCCTAAAGATTGCTTATTTTTCATATTCAGATTTACACCTTTTATGAAAACAATATTTTTGAAAGTATCTTTTGGTTTAGCCCCATTAAAACCAACACTTTGCCTTTTGTGATAGAAACTTGTTTTAGCAAACCTCTTAGACTCAGTCTTAGGTTCATCATGCACAAAATTCTTACATTTAAAAAGTTTATCAGACAAAACATTCTCAGCTACTTTAACATAAACTTCACTTTCATAATCTGAACAATTAACAAATTTCTCAAATTTGGCAATAGAATCAGGCAAGGATGTCGCAGTATCATTCAGTGGAGTGTTAACTTCCACATTCAACGCCTTAACAAACCCTTCAGGTTGTTTTGGAACATAAGAATTCCAAATGGGAGGCGGAACAGAGTCATAACCTAAGCCATTTTGCTTATTTTCAACACCAACACTAGATTATTGGGGAATAATATGATCAATCACATATGATGATGTCGTATAACTCATAAGTTTTAAATCAACATGTTCAGTTTCAATCTTGAAAGAGTGTAACTCTTGTTTAAGCGCAGCATTCTCATAAATATGGCGATTGTTGGCAATATGTTTATATCAACAATATGTTTAAGCATGAGAATTGTTTTCTCATCTTGTAAAATCCTTGTCCACAAGGTTTTCACACATTTTTGTAATTTATCATAAGCCTCTTTTACTTTGTTAAAATCTTTGAAAAATGTTATCATAGTTTGTTTTGAGTGTTTTAATTTCAAAATCCTTAAATTCACACTCCTCCCAACCTTTCTCACATTCATAACATTTAGGCACATTAATTTGAGTTTACATGGTTTACCATTAAAGCATGTTGATCAGTCAAATCAGCTTCAACCAGTTTCTCATCCTTTGTTGATTCCACTTCTTGATTTTGAATCTTGATCACCTCTTCTTCAATATCATCCTCTCCAAAATCAATCTTACCATGTGGCATTTCCTCGCCATTAAACCAAACTGCAAAACTTTCAGTAATATAAGGTGGAAATATAATTTGAATCAGAAGGGATAGGATGAATCATGTCATATGATCGTGGTTCAGATTCTTCATCATCAGCAACTTCATCAATAATGTCTTCAATGATGACATTATCTTCAACGGCTTTCACCTCTTCAAATATCACATACTCAGCAACTACCTCTTCAGCAACAGCCTTAGCATTTTTGCCAGCCTCCTCCTTAATCAGCTCAGCTACATTTTCTTGTTTCATATAGTTGTTCCAGTTGAACCCCTCATGAAGTTGAGCAGCATGATACGCTTTGGAAGGTGACGCTTCAGGTTTCTTCCTAGAATTGGAAGATTGAGCATGGTTTGAAGAACTTTGGTGACAGATAGCTTGTTGGTTGTAATCCCTTCCAAACGGATTAACATTGTTATCACCCAATTCTTTTTTGGTACACTCCCTCTTGAAGTGTCATTTCTCCTTGCATTGAAAACACCTCACTTTTGATTTACAAAACCCAGTTTTGATGAAGTTCCATCTAAGTAGTTCTAGCCTGTGATCTATTTGAATCGTTGACCCCTTCGAATAACACTCACCATGCACCATATTTTATCCAGCATCTCCATTTCCTTTGGATCAATCTGATCATAGTCCTATTTAGTCATGTTAAAGGTCCCTATTCTTCCGGTAATCAAACACTCATATGATTCTAAGACGGATCCCAAGAATGTCATATGCTCTTTGACGTTTTTAGCTTTCAGACCACTGTTGTGCTTGATTACAGCAATGTTGCATTGTAGAACATCAGTATTTTGACTTTGAGGTTGAGAGGTTTAATCGGATTTCTTAGTTCCAGAATAACTGCTAGAATAATGTGGAGTTTGAGATCCACTTTGCTGATTACCCACAAATGCAGCTCCCTTGGTACAATAAGCACTTTGAATCTTTGGATTTTGAGATACCACCGATTGAGAACTCTTGATATATAACCCAATGTCCTGAGAAATAGATGAACTCTTCATCTTCTGATTCTTCCTTAATTCCAAATCTTATGCTTCTAGCTTTTCAATGAAACATGCTAGAGTGATTCGAGCATAAGCAACGGGATTAGACTGTTGGATCATATTAAAATTTTCCCACCCGTAAAGAAAAGCATCGGCTAGTTTGTCAATGTACTCAAATTCTTGTTTATCAATACCCAATCTCTTTATTTCATTCACCAGGTGACGGTATCTTTCATCAATGGGGCAAACGATTCACCCTTCACCATAGTGAATATATCCAATTCTTTCCTTAGCAACGCCATCTTCGACTTTCTCATACCAGGATTATCCATGTCTTTGTTAAGAAGAGCTTTCTAGAAAGAATAACAAGAACCATTATGTTGAAGTAGTTGAAAATTTTCAGCTTTAATTGTTTTTTGACACAAATTCAGCATTTTCTTCTCCCTAAGAAAACTTGCCTTCTCAGCCTCCGGAATCTGTGATAAACGATAGCTAGTACCATTTTCATTCTTCGAAATGATAACTCTTCTTCAAAAGCAATTCATGTGTCATAAGTTCCATCTTGAACATGTGTTTCAAACTTATCAGTCCAACTTGGATAATCTCCCATCTTGAGAAGCTTCGGTGGCTTGTTATAAGTTCCCATTTCATTCTCAAGATTCAAATTCTGAAATAAGGGTATACGGTTGTTTCACAAAAGCACTTAAATCTATTATTTTGAGAAAAAATCGAGTACCAATAATGTCCGTATAAGTATCAACGTATAAGTCCACTAGCACATCTCCCATTGCAGCGTATAAGTCCACACGTATAAGTCTCAAGCGTAAAAGACCCTACCCAGCGTATATGTTACAAACCAGCGTATAAGTCTCTTATCCGGAACATAACTGACTTATTTGTTCAGTCAGACATATCCGTTGTAATATCAAATACATAGATAACTCTCATTTTGAAAATTTGATGATGAAAACAAACTTGTTTGAATCTATAACTTGGTATGATTATTAATGGTAGTCAAATGATCATATTGTGAAGAATTGAACAGATTTTGACAGTGAAATCTTCTTGAATTGTAAAATCAACTTAAAACTTTGAGGTTTTGATAATCTCTTGTGATCTCTAAGTAGACATGGTCCAATAGCTCTGATACCACTTGAAAAGACATGAATGGATTAGGATTGATAAGAATTGAATCTACTCTTTAACATAATGAGCAGAAATCATTATGAGACGAGATATCACAAGAATTACGTTAACATTTAAGCTTTATATATCATCAACAGATTGAGTACAAAGGATATGACAAGTTATAGCATCAAGTACAATGAAAAATCTCCCTAATATGAACAGATATGACACTATTTATAGTGTATACATATACGCCCGGATAAGACTTATATGGAGTATAACTTTTATGCCGTATATGTATTTATACGCCCGAATATGTACATATGCGTTCATTTACATGTTTTGCATATTTCCAAATCTGTTTTACATACAAAATTTAAGACCCTAGCACCAGACATTATGTTTTAACATTATGGGTTTCATCCCTTAAGTTACTATCAGCTGTAGAGCTCATAAGTTTCTTCCTTTCTGGAAGAAAGGAGTTACTTCGACTTCGCTTGTCAGATTTTGACTGACTTTGACTTGTAGGGATGTCCTTGAGTGCGTCAAGAACTAGAGTCATTGCTTCTTTGATCATATTTTGGATTCCATCCATATTTGGACTGGAATTTCTTTATTTTCATTGTTAATGTTCTCATTACTTCCAGCTTTGTTGGAAATATTGTTATGAGAATTTGAGTTTTCTTCTCTTGACATACTACAATAAATTTTAAAGATAAGTTCAATATTCGAGAAAATCAAAACATATCTTTTATTTATTTTATTGTAGTTACAAAAGTGTGCACAACATTATTACAGCTACACTGTTTACAACTAGTAAGGTTCTTGATTATTTATTTCTTCCAGCGAACAATTAATTTCTTGATCTTGCTGTCTTTCTTGGTATTCTTGTATGTCTCCTTTTCTTTTTTTTCCTTTTCTTCCATTTCCATTTCTTTTTTGAGAATTGCTTCTGTTAATTTGGTAACATTAATTTCATATTTTGTTTAATTATTTTCAGTGTAATATATTTCTTCTAAGGAATTATAATTCGTGTTTAGACTTTATATTGAGTGTGAGAAAAGTAAGGATCTTGATTTGTTGGATAATTAAAATATTCCTGTCCCTGAGGATATTCTTCTAGTTAGGTCATTTCTTCATTTCTGTCACACCCTCAAAATCCACTAACGGAGTTTTACCGTCAAAGGGTGTGAACTAATAGGATTGGAATCATTATTTATATCAAACATCAAAGTTAAAGTTTCAAAAACAACCAAGACATCAATTCTTAAGTAAAAATGCGGAAGCGTAAACTGTAAAGCAAATAGTTGCGCCACACAGGACGACTTAAAGCAACAGTTATCATGACAAAATTTAAAGAAAGTTTAAAACAATAGAGTTCAGTGAATGCATGTCCTATACCGCTCGCCCGCCTCGGCTACCTGAGATAAACATACTAAAAGTGTCAACACATGGTTGGTGAGTTAACAGGTTTAAGCAAATTAAGCATTTCGTTTTAGCGTTACCAGATAGTGTTATGTCAATATATATCAATAGGTAGCTAACCTATCAAGCATGTATTACTAAGTGTTAGACACCAAAGCTGACTATTTATACGATTGCCTTGCCACCATGTCAACCACGACCATGGTAATGTGTTAGCCAAAATTACACCCACTCGACCTACAGTCGAGATTAGAGTTGGGTGGGGTTTGTCAAACCCAGTAGTACAAACCCAGTAGTACTACTCAAAGGTGACTCGCTATTATCCAATATTAACCGGTTCGATTGTTCATAAGGACTTAGTTGGTTTGTTGTCACTTATCCTTACAAGTGATATGTAAAGAAATAAACAAATTGTAAAGCGTTGGAGTATGTTATCTCCCCCTAATAAAAGCATTAAAGAGTAAAAGGGGCCGTGAAACTCACTGTTTGCGAAGTTATCAAAAATCCGAGAAAAGCGTGCGTCAAAGAAATCCTCACTAGTGCTCTAAAAACAAAAATGATATTTCTAAGTGTTTGAACTACGAGTGAGTCTCTAGACTCTACACATAAAAGTTATGCATGAGATGTGTTCGTGTTACATTTGTGAAACAAGTGCGACTCGACAAACATGTTGGTGATAAGTTACATGTGTGAACAAGTATAGTGTTAAGTGTTACTACGGTACATCGTCAGTAAAATATCTACCACAAGGGCAAATATGTCAAACACATAGCAAACATCGGTCAAATAATCACTTTTCATGTTAAATCAAAGAATTCAGCAGCTAAGTTACCGAGACAGATTTTAACACATCAAGATTACTCTATTTCACTAACCATACATGTAGATAGAATCACCAAAAATTCATCACAGAGGAACACCTGAGTTAGGTTTCTAAAAATATTTTTATTACATAAGGTTTTCTCACAAGTGTCAAAACAACACAATAAGCACACAGCAGTCATTATCATGCGTAACAAACCTTTCTTTACTATTACCGTTACATGGTTAATCCAATTAATGCAAGGCCAATTGGGTTAGGTTCCACACTAAAATCATTAACTTCCAGAAGTCGAATCAACTCAATTGGTTTTGTCGTTTGTGCGATATATCCTATTTATAAAACATCCTACAAGAAGGCTTCACGAATCAGACTTGCGCAACAGATATGTAAATTAATAAAAGCTAACTTCCACACGTTCAAAAATTACAAACTCATACTCTTCAGAAACTAGACTCGACCTACTACATCATATAATCAATAATCACTTCGAAACACATCATTAACATCAAGTTATAGTCGTTTTAACATGCAATTATGATTCTGTCCAGCATCAGTTTTCACCAAAAACTCAACAAATTACTAATCTATGAACCAAAAATCATGCATACAACCCTAACTCATCAATAATCAATATATTTAGAATTTAGGGTTTATGATCATCATGTTTATCATGCAAACAAATCAATGGAATGGATTAAGGGAGTGTTTAGTTACCTAGTTAATACTTTAACCCTTCAATCAAGCTTGTAGATGTAGTGTGTGTGTTGTTTGTTCGGCCGATACAAGGGGAGGGAGGGCTTCCCATCGCAAGAGCGAGAGAGGGGAGGGGAGGGTTAGGTTTTATTGGTTAATGTTGTTTATATATTAATTGATTATATTATAAGTTACACATCACACCCTAAACTTCTAGTTTAGTTTAATTCTAGCATAAACAAGTCAATCACCTCCATAATATGATGTTATACATACAAGCACAAATTTACAAATATAAACGTAACACATAATTAAATCAAGTACTTGTTTATAATATTTATTGTTTGTTCACCCAACGGTTTGAGTCGACTCGTGTGTGTGCGATTCGGTGAAACTCCGAAAGAATACGTGTGTAATGATTGTCATGTGTCATTTAACTCTAATTAAATGCAATTTGAAATGCGTTAACTGGAATGACATAATTCGTGTGATCTTGCGTTTGAATTAACGGAGTTCGGATTAACGGAGTTAACCTGAAATTGACGAGTGTCACAATTTCTCTTTCACGTCATTGGTTTTTTGGATCTACTTGATCCTGCTGATTTCTTGTAAAATGGGATGGAACATACGTCAGCACAAAGTAGGTGAATAACGCTGACACTATTGTAAAATATTTTCAATACCATTTTCAAATAAAAAATAATACCTTTGTGAATACGCATTTGGCACCCAACTCAATTGGGATAAAATTACCCTAAGTACATGTACAATTAATCATATACACAATATCATTTTTCTAAACAGTCACGTACACTTCTAGAGACATGTTGATGATATGTATGTCCTCAGATGTGACATTCGCCATTTTCAATTTAACTTGTGGTTGTATTTGTATCAAAAACCCGACCCGTTTTGATCTTTCAATTTAACTTGTCTACAACTATAAAAGCAATGTCCCATGCACCATTTTGGTTGCTCTTACTTCTCCAAATTCTTTCTCAATCTAAGATCCAAGTATCCATTATTCAAGATCTTATAGTTTGACTCTTCAAGGTCAAACTAATACTAATCCTTGTTTTCTAACTAATTCTTGTTACTTAAAGATTGATGTTGTAATATATATATATATATAATACACCCCTTGTTTCCTTCAGCTTTCACTTCTCCGATCACGGTCGGTTGAAATGTCGTGCTACAAGGCAATGCTACATGGAGGACTATTATAGTCCTTGATAAATACTTTAAGTTATGCTTTAATTTTGTTTATGTTTATTAATATTGTTTAGTCATTACTTACTTTTAGTTTCCAAATCATTTTTTATATAGTTCCATGGTATTGGTATGTGGCCACCATTTTCAGTCTCATCCTGAGTCAAGAGCCGAACCAAAACCGAATTTTTGTTTAATACTTTATTGTTAACATATTGTATGAAAAATTTGAGTATTATTATTTTTAATTTTATTTTAATGAGTTCTATGGTATTGGATATGTGGCCACCATTTTTGGTCTCATTCCGAGTCAAGAGCCGAACCAAAACCGAACTCTTGTTTAAATGCTTTATATTTAAAATGATTTACTAATATGTTACTAGTAAGATTTGTGTATTATAATTTCTAAGTTCATTTTAATAAGTTCTATGGTATTGGGTATGTGGCAACCATCCTCGGTCTTATACCGAGTCAATGACCGAACCAAGACCGAACTACACCGGGTTCATCCACTTAAGACACACTAGATGTGTTTTGGGCCACCGAATCTCATCTTTCTTTAAAACTATATTATAAAACTAATTTTGATTGTTTTCTCAAAATACGTGGTATGTCGGATCCAACTTGATCTTATAACAAGGTTGGACCGACAAAGCCAAACACTGGCTTAACGGACGTTGAGGTACTCCCTAATAGAACTACACACTTGGTTAAGTTTCTTTTAAATTTTATTGAGTTATCATGACATGTATCACTTTGGAAATGTCGGGTTCGGGTTTGAGAAATTTATCAAGACCCGAACCGACTAAACCAAACACTTGTAAAAATCTCGTTTTAGTACCTATTTAACAAAGGGTCTTATTATAGAAACTATACCCTAGATATTTACTTAACAAAGGTTAAGTAAAACTAATGAATAGAATACCAAGACCCGACTTCGAGCAAACTTACTTTTCAAAAACCATTACTTTTAATTTCTTATGTATTTATACTTTAACTCTCAAACTTTAATTATTTATTTTTACTTTTCATGTTATTTTACTTTAAGTCTTTCAAGACCATCTTCTAAACCGAAACCCTTTTAACCTTGACCTTGCTCGTTGAACTTATTGCCCCGGTGTATCTCAAACAACCCTTAAGTTATTTATTTCATGTGAGTAATCACACTCCCCCTTTTTACGCTTTTATACTTTTGGGGGTGGCATGCGTACCATATTCAAACTTACTTGTTTTATGATCTCATTATCAAATCCACAATTCAACATTATGTGTTTGTACGAATACTTGTCGATCTTTGTTTATATATCAATTTGATTATGTGCACGAGTGTTTATTTTTATGTTGTTGTTGAAACGCAATAAGTATGATCATACGCTCCCCTAACTACTTTAGCCTTGTTCTAGTAGAATAGGGCCTCATTATTCGAGTATTTTGGTTGTTACCAAATAGAAAGGAGCCTCAGTTATTTGCTTTACATTTACAATGGTTGTTGCATTATTCTATTTATACATACAAATTGTGATTTTTGCCTCGTTATATACATACGTCAAAACTAGTGTATTGCTCACCAACATTTATGTTGATCAAATCTATTTTTATGCATGCTACAGGTTTACTATTTGATTGCTTGTGAAGATTGAAGACTCATCACTTAGATCATACCTTTAGGATACTTTAACGAATGTTTTGTTAACGTAATTGTTTGTATTTATTGTGAACAAGTTGTATTTGTGATTATTGAATGATATAAACAAGTTGAGTAAATATTGTCACTTTAATAGTGTCATCGCGTTCTTGAGAAATCTGTTGCACCTCGGCATGCTCCGCCGTCTTTGGTCGGGGTGTGACATCAGAGAACCCTGAGTCACCATGTATGAATGGATCTAGACACGTATATACTTTTATCCAAAGTGTCCATTTCTTATTATTATAAAACAAGGTTTTAAGGATTTATAGATCCTATCCAAACATTCTGACTCTTAAATAGTTCGTAAAAGTTTAGGGCGTCTTCACCTTTCCGTTTATGATCAGTTTCTGGTACTGATTTCTGGTCTTGCTTACAATAAGAGATCAATCTTTCATTCTCTTTCCTACTGCACTATAAGCTATTAAAGAAGAGCTTAGGGCTATAGTCTCACTTTCCCTTGTCTCATAATAAAAAACTACTAACCAATCCTAATATGTGAATAGCTTAGGTGCCATGGACTTTGTTGCTTACCATAGACTCTCAGTATAAGTCAGCCATGACTCTTAGCCCCCTAACTAAGTGATGACCGTCGTTCGAGTCATGCAAAAACAAAAATAACCTAAGTAGATAGGGTAAATAAGGTATCGTATCCACCAGGAGTATGTGGTCAATGTAATTGTGTAAACAGTTTTAATATTATGAAGTAACAGATTTAGTGCTGATCACACAAGCAATTGGTTTGAATTTAGAATTAAACAGACAAGCAAGTAAACAAGTTTCAATCAATTAATAAAAACAAATCACACCCGGGACTTCAAGTAAGCAACCTACAGTGATCTCATGCAACCTAACAGATTAATTATTAAGGTTAACTACAGACTGATCAGTCAGACAAAACCTTAGACATCAACAATCGCTTTACACATGGCACTGGTTATCAAACAGTACCTGCCAGTGTGACACAGTTAAGGGCAGTTATATGTTTTATCATATTCAATCTAATCAAACAGTCATAGGATCAATTATTATAGCAACTGGTAACAAATCGTTCAGACCAACGTAAACCTAAATCGATTGAACACACAGAAATACCAAACATTAATAATCATATATCAACCATAAACAATTATACATAAGTGTTATTAGTCACATGAGAAAACTGAAAGGATTACAAACTATACATTCCCGGGTGAGATTCTAGGAGCTTAGCCGAGCCTCAACATCGTGAGATCTTTGATATTGATGATATGGAGCATGTAGCTGATCATGATACAAGCTAGAATGATGGAATCTCCCCCTTGGAAGCTCTGAAAATCGTCTGCCATGATAAAAATGGAGATAGGGTCGTCTACCTTGAAAGTACTCAAATGACATGTGTGTACTATATATTATATGTGTATTATATATATGTGGTCAACTCACACACGTACCGGAGGAATTAGTTTGCCGATATAAACATGTGTACCTGTACCAAGACTCGTTATCCCCGCCTAAACGACCCCATTTTCAACTTCTCGCTATGAAAACATTTGTGAGTAAGACTATCGAGAAGCTGAAAAACCAACCAGGACCAGAAACCTATACTTAGCATTAATGGATATAATTAACAGTTAAAATTGTCCTCAATGTTAAAATGTTTAAACAATTAACGAACATTTGACGGACGAGGTTGAAATTGACTTTCTGACTGTTAAGAAATTTAAAAACTCGGGGATCAAATGTGATGGCTCTACTAGAAATTATACAATTATACTTATAACTTTCAAACTAATAATACAAAATAAATTATGAAACTAAAATCACCTGATATCAATGAGACTGGTCAGCTCGCAAACTCTCATAAACACTCGTATACTCTTGTCTCGACCAAGTACCAAACTGACAACCGAATATGCAAAATCTCGAGACGTGTAGAAGCAAGCTTCTCACAAGTGTAAGACATAGGTCTTTTAAGAGTTATGAAAATGATTTATGTTAATTTATTAAAACAATTACCGAGCTGAATCAAGTTGTTTCATAATAGATTTTGTTAAACAAGTTAAAAAACGTTAAAATACCTAACTCACTTTCGTATGAATCACGATTGCATTTAGCGTATGGAACAAGCCCTTTAAACCTCCCGATAGCCCAGGAGGACGAGTGGGGTCTAGTGAGGGTTTATAGTGAACTACACCCACAAAGTTCGGTTACAACATAGTATACAAATGAATTAAACACAGCAGAACTCAAAAGATATATATACATAGACACCCAACCGGTTACCCATATAATATTCCCAATAATATAATATTAATATAATACAGACCATGAGAATAAAAACAAAATAAAGTAAAAAGGTAACCAAATGTCTACTATGCTGGCAGATCGTCATTTGCATCCTCCTGTGGGCCCACAGGCTGCTCCACTGTGATAATCAATGACTGCGGGAGCGGGTACCTGTAAAGCAACAAATAATAATTGAAAATAATCGTCATGACGGGCCAGGTGGGTCCGTTGTGCCATCTGCTCCTGCTGCATCGCCAATTACTGCTGATAACTCATGTCGAGCGTGATTGCCTACTGCGGCGGCGGAGGCTGTGATGATGATGATACCGGCCTCAACAGATGCTGCTGCTGAGGGCGCATAATAAGTGGGATCGGAACATGCTGCCTATGTGTCGGGATCCCCTTCTGTAGTGAAACGGCAGCAGCTGATCCTGCAGGCGGTGGTACCTGCGGTCCCTCTCTCACCGGGACTAATGGCACTGGATCATACATGTCAACGATCCTGGCCTGACGGGCCTCCACCAATCCAAACACCCCTGTAGCTGGTCCAGGAGTAAAGAGACCAACCGGGTAACGGTCGAACACACAGAGTCGCTGGGCAATCCTCGTAATGTATGGCCCTAAAGATAAGCGTGCCGAGGATCCCTGCAAGCTACGACCTCGTGCGAACGACGAGGGCAGAAGCATCGCCACATTGGTCTTACGTTTCAAGTCATTGTGTTATATATATTCACCATATTGTCTTACGTTTTAGGTCATTGTGTTATACGTATTCACCATTGTGTCTTACGTTTTAGGTCATTGTGTTATACGTATTCACCAGTGTGTTCTACGTTTCAAGTTATTGTGTAACATGTATTAATCATTGTGTTTTATGTATTCGATAATTTGTTGTTTTTTTATCATTACTTTTACATATTATTATTACACAACGGTGTTATTAGTATTTAAAAAAGCATAATCATGTGTTGAAAGACACAATGACGAAAAAACACAATGACGAAAAAAGACACAATGATAAGCGAAGACACAATGGTGTGCGAAAAGACACAATGATAAGTGAAAAGACACAATGGTGTGCGAAAAGACACAATAATGAAAAAAGACACAATGATAAGCAAAAAGACACAATGGTGTGCGAAAAGACACAATGACGAAAAAAGACACAATGGTGTGCGAAAAGACACAATGACGTGATTTTTGTTTTAAATTTTATATAACAAAAATCATATTCATATTAAAGATAAAAAAAAAACACTTGTTATTATGATGAACTTTTTTTTAAAAAAAAATATCATACGTAAAAGTTATAAACGTTCTAAAATGATAGGGATATTAACATGTGTCTTGCATGTGGAGAGAAAAAATATGTACAATTACCTCTATACCCTTTTTCTTTTGGTCCCCACTTGACACATGTCAATTATTCATAGCTTCTCACACTTCTCATTTTTGTTACCCTTTGTAGAATAACTTGACCCGATAATTACAATAATTTTTTTCCGAATAGCGTATTAACTTAATATAATTTATTTAGTTTTAATTTAGTATATTCTTTTTAATATAGACCAGTATTGATAATTTTATATATGCCACCCAAAAGGCCTTAACATACAAACATTTAACAAACCGTGACATATTAATATTTTTCCATTGTACTCAGATCACATATTATTCCATCTTATCTATACTATTTGTAGGTTCCCAGCCGGATCTACACGAGATATCTCGTTCTACGTAGGTGCGGAATCCCTACGTAAGACGTTACGAGCGTAGAAGACGATACGAGTTAACACAATCGAACACACGTTACAATAAACAAATACTCGTTATATTGCAACCTTAAACACGTGATATCAATCACAGATTACAGGACTCTCTGACTCGTAAACTAGAAATAACAAAACTTCTTAATGTTTGTTGTTTTTGATTAAGCCGTAACCTAATCAATATATAACACGACAACTTCGCCTGGCATGTTCAGGCGAAGTTGTCCCTAACTTCGCTTGTCTAACAAGTTCGCCTATATCAGCGAACTTGTTAGCTAACTTCGCTTACATCAAATACAAAACATTACAAACTCGATTACAGACACTAGACACTGAACTACTGACATCATGCACCAACAGACTCCCCCTTGGCAGTAGCTTCATCTCTTTATCTTCAAGCACGTGTCTTGTAATCTTCAACAATCTTGAATCTTCATCTTTAAGCATTCACTCCTTCTCGTACACATACCGAAACAACTCTTTGATATTTCCTCGCTTCGTCTTTCCAAGCAGGAATATAAAAGATTTTCTTCTCATTCAGCACCTGCAGATCAGCTCGAGACAGGTTCATTAGATGCATCGAATCATAGACTCTCAGCAGCTCTTGTTCATCTTCATCTTCCATCACTGCTTCAGCTGTCTCACAATCTACATACCACCACTTCAACTCTTTGAGCACATCCTTGGGCATTTGTTTCATCGGCACTTCTTTCAAACACCGGATCGGTTTATACTTCATAATCATCCAAGGCTTGCCATCTGCTCTCAACCCTCTATCTTTATCTTTGATAAGTTTACCCTTCTGTGGTTTCAGCAGCTCGAACTTCTTTTCCTTTATACTCTCCTTCCATACTATCTTCCCGATGACTCTAGCCATATTATCATCACTTCGATTTATCAATCCCAATCTGGCTAAGTCTTTCACTTCACATTCTGGCAGTGTGTTCAACGATTTCAACATTCTTTTGAAGTACTGAATACCATCATATCTCTTAATCACGAAGAGCCTCAACTGCTCATCGTATATCCAGCAAATAATCCCTTTTCTCGCTTCAGCGTAGCCTCTAATGTTGTAAGTCTTCTTAAACATAGTAGGGACCGCTGGTTTCTTCGTTTTGACGAACCACTGAGCATAGCCTTCTTTCCATCTAGGCTGCTCTTCCCATTCAGTCTCATCATTTCCCATCTCTTTACTCATATCTGCGTTATCGACTTCTGGAATCTCATGCTCTACATTCTCTTCTACTATCTCTCCCTCTTCTATCTCATCATCAATCACAATCTGTTCACCAATCTTCTCTATCTCATCACTCGGTAATACATCATCATCACACATAAAGTCATCATCTATCTCCTCAACCTCCACTACCACCACATCATCACCACCAGATGCAGTTGTCGACTCCCCCTGAGTTGTGGAAGTCCAAGAGCTTGTACAGTTCTTGGCAACTCACCACCTGCACCTTTCGATGCATTGGGATCATCGTCTTGATCATTTCTCCTCTTGGTCCTCAACTCATCGCCTTTACAGCTCGTCTCCCCCTGAGATGCCAAGAACTCCTTCAGAGCATCTATGATTTTTCCATGTTCTACCAGCAGGGACGACTGCATCTGATTCTCTGCAACTAGGCGTTGAATAGCCTGGGTCTGGATAAGATTAATCCTTGACTGTTCTGCCACGACCCGTTCTAGTGCTGCTATTCGTTCTGAGTCTGATAAGGTTGCATCGAAATCAAACCTCAGATGTGATATATCTTGAGTGTATTGAGGAGGGATTTCCGATGTAACCGGGACCTCAGAAATAGACGTAACCGCAGGTGGTATCGTCACCGATAACCCTGCAGTGGCCACAACCGTCGACTCAATAAAATGTGCCACAACCTCCGTTGGAGTAAGAGTTGGAGGTGGCAACGATACGATTTCCGGAGCCGAAAGTTGAAATGAAGTGAGTGGGAGGCCAAATGAGGATGAGGTAGCCACCACGGGAATGTCCGTGGAGCTTGGCCTTGTAACCTGTAATGATGAGGGAACCATTGTCATACCGGACAGTGCGGGTGGGGTGAAACGTACCACCCTCGAGCTCTCACCAGCTCCTGATCCTGCACCTATCCGTTCCCTTCTTGATCTCCGGATCAACTGTTGAACTTCTTCTTCATAGTCTGACTCACTATCATCATCAGTTCTCTTCCTTTTCCCATGAGTCCGTTCATGTGTTACCAAAATCCGTCTTGCTTCGGCCACTTCATCATCAGAATCTGAGCTAGCCACCGTTGTAGCTGCCCTAGTAACATTCACACCCGAAACATGTGCAACAGAGACTTGCACAATCTCCTCTGGATCAACCCTCTCCATGTCAAAAAATCCTTGACCGCCAAACTCTGCGTCAAGGTCAACGTTCTCCTCCGGTGACACAACAGGAGCAGCAGGTATAGCTTGAGGTGCTCCTGCCTGTTGTGGTGCCGGGTCCCGAAACTCGTCCCCTCGAGCAGGCACATACCCCGGGTTGATCAAGTACCCAAATAGTGGAGTATGTCGAGGACGGAGCTCAGGTTTGCTCCTCGCACTGGAGGATCTGCATTGGGCAAAGATCCTTTTGCTCACACTTTCTACGTATCGGATTGGTCGGCCCTGAGGTAGCGTTGGAGCAACATGATTCAAGATCATTTGGAGAAATCTTGGATACATGATAAATCTCTCACGCGCCACCGCTCTTCGTTGTCGATCGATCTCGTAGAAGACCATCTGACTAAAGCTGTAACGCTTATTATAAGTCAGAGCAGTCATTGCCGACTGCATGGTCGCGCCCATGCCATCAGTGCCCGCCTTTCTCCCTGACATGCAAACAATCATGACATGCATGAGAAAGCGCCACTGGTCAAGTAAAAATCCCTTCCTTCTCTGGGTATCTCCCAAGGGACCTGAGTATCCCATCCTCAAAAATGCTCCATCACGGAAAGGAGCCACAAAATCTGTCGGGTCATCCCTCGTCTCATCTCCAAATCGTAAAGCCGCCCGGATCTGTTCAGATGAGAACTGAACAATGTAATTGTTGACTGTTGCTCGCATCACCGGGGGCTCGACCCTACAATCAAATTCCACAGTCTACCAAAAATCCTCAATGTTTGGCAAGGATATTGGCAGTGTTGTCGTAATCGCGTGGAATATACGTGAGCGTAGTAGGAATGTGATGATTTCGCGGAAATCATCAACTCCGCTCGCCTCCGGGTCTAATGTTATATACATGTTGTGACCCGGGAAGAACTGTCTTTGGTTATCACCACCGTCATCACCGCCTGCACCACCTATAGCAGCCATATCTGCATCAAACAGACTAAGTTAGATAAGCGACAAAGCAAATCACAAGTTCGCCTGTTACCATGAGCGAAGTTGTGATCTTTTCTGTATAGGCGAAGTTAAAGATGGGGCGAAGTTGGGAAACAACTTCGCTTCAACTTTAACTTCGTCTGTTAACTGTTAAGTAAAAAAGTCCTGGCGCAGTTAATGGTAACTTCGCCTAACCACAACATCGCCTCATAAATTGTTTCAAAAATAATTATCAGGCGAAGTTAAACCTCAGGCGAAGTTACGGACAACTTCGCCTAAACTGTAACTTCGCCGAATATGAAACGGCATCAGTTAGGTTTATCGAACGACGTGATTTGGTCAATTTTGAGCTTGCGGATCTCGTAAAACTTGATTTAATGACGATTTAGACGATTAGATTGATTATGAACACGTAAAGATACGTTTGAAAATCGGTTGTTAAGGATTCAAAAAACGAGAACGTGAATCGAGTCGAATCAACCGATGATTAACGTTTCGGACAGCGAATAGGTGATACTATCAACACTACGCACCTATAACTCAGATTATAACTGGAAAAAGAACACAGATGAAGATCGATAAGTTCGCTGTGGGTTTAGAGATTAAGTTCGCTGGATAAGTTCGCTGGGTTTTGAAAATAATGAACCAGTTTGACCTTAAAACTTCTTTATATAGGGTCAGAATTTTACAGGCGTAGTTGTGGATAACTTCGCCTAATGCAGGCGAAGTTATGGACAACTTCGCCGGTATTAAATTTTTCAAAACAAACCCCTATTATTTGAACAATTTGCAATTAAGTTTTAAAAACAACCTTTAATGTGTTAAATGATACGATCAAGACCAAGTAACCAGATATAAAATCATACAACTACATAAGTAAAAAAATTTTAAAATTTAAAGTACACGGGATCAAATTTCAGTCTCGATAGGGACTACCATGTTTTAGAAAAGATCCGAACAGGAATCATACTAACTACGTGACTGTCACACAGATCCGTGTTCAGCTTTATTATGACATAAAGAAACAGGTTGTAAGCAGGTAGTAACTTAAAATGGTTTTCATCATTTCTGTGATACGGGTTAGGTTCAATTAAGCTCAAAACTTAAGTGGGCAACAACTCAGAGATTATGATACCTCTTATCTATTCTCAAAGCGTATTTGGCTTTCCCCAAGTCACCCCGAGTTGACCTCGACCCGTAGTGTCTGATTAAATAGTAGGACCTCTTCGATCTTTGGACTCTTAATCCCGTTCTCTATCTTGCATCTTGATTGAGAAGTCTTATCATTATGAACTCTATAATGTCTCAATAACTAATTTTTTTATTTTTCTTTTAATTTTTTTTTTTTTTAAGTATTTACACAAACTTCAGATAAACTACTGCAAGTCCCGAATCTGGATCACTGCAGTTTCTTGACACGCTATCTTCACGGGAATCAGAACACTCACGGGCTCGTGTATGACTGGGTAATCACTTTTCTGCCTATCATTCGGAAAGATATATATGGAGACATGCACAATTGTTAAGAAGTTTCCACGTAAAATCGAGTAGATTTAGTTAGTATCACTTCTACTTTTACGCACCATAAAAAGCTACCATGACATAAAATGACTGTTCTAAAGTCTTTTAGGCCTAATAACTTCACTAGTTAAGCACACAGAATCAGTATATCTATCACTTTCCAAGGTTGGATCAATTTTCTGTTAAACATAGTAAAGGAACTTCTTACGAAGTAGTAGACTTGAAAAATAATTTCATCTCCCGGAAAAAGTTTTAACTTCAATCGCCCCGATCAAATAGAAGTTTTCAGGTAAACGGCTATCCCGAAGATCCAATGGATCAGCTGGACCGACCACATACAAGTATGTGTCCTTCTAACTAAGTATGATCGACTAATTTCCAGCGAAAGAATAAAAACACATCATAAACCACCCCGGTCACTTTCAGTCATCTGGTTAATGGCTATCCTTATATTCAACAAGTAGAAATGAGGACCAAACATATCCGAAGATGTGTCCTTCAAACTGAGGCAACCGACATAATTCTAAGCGATAGTGATTTTTTTTTTTTTTTTAATACTAATACAAAAAGCAGGGTTACTCGGGATTGATCATCCCATTCAGTTCAACAAGGTTTTGAAATCTAGTTTTGTCAAACGCTTTCGTAAACATGTCAGCGAAATTATCTAGCGTATCAACCTTTTCGAGCACAATCAGTTTCTTCTCAGCACAATCCCGTATAAAATGATGACGGATGTTAATATGTTTAGTTTTACTGTGTTTTACGGGATTGTTAGTTACTGAGTTAGCAGCAGTATTATCAATGCAAATAGGAGTATGAGTGAAATTCAGACCATAATCGCGCAACTGTTGTTGAATCCAAAGAACCTGGGAGCAGCAGTTAGATGCTGCCATGTATTCTGCTTCACAGGTTGAAATGGCGACTGAGGTCTGCTTCTTGCATTGCCATGACACTAATCTGCCACCAAGAAACTGACATCCACCTGTAGTTGACTTCCGACTCTGATTGCACCCTCCATAATCAGAATCTGTGTAGGCGACCAACTCCAAGTCTCTTCCTCTCGTGTACCACAACCCCAGCTTAGGCTTGCCTTTGAGATACCGTAGAATCCTCTTCGCACCCTTCAAGTGAGATTCCTTTGGGTTTGCTTGAAAGCGAGCACAAAGACAAACAGCAAACAATATATCAGGCCTAGAAGCAGTTAAGTACATTAAAGAACCTATTATTGCCCGATATTGAGTTGGGTCCACGTCTGCATCGTTGTCTGAATCAGCACCCAATTTGTGGTTGACGCAGACTGGAGTATCGTATGGAGTGCTGTCCTCCATCTTGAAGCGTTTGAGAACATCATGGACATACTTAGTCTGATGAATGAACATCCCATCTTTCTTCTGATCAACCTGCAGTCCTAAAAAGAATGTTAGTTCACCCATAGCACTCATTTCAAATCTCTTCTTCATGACGGCCTCAAACTCTTGACACATTGCGACTTTTGATGCAGCAAAGATGATGTCGTCCACGTAGACTTGCACCAGTAGAAAGTCACTCCCTCGTCTCTTAAAGAACAAAATGCTATCAATCTTTCCCCGTTCAAAACCATTCTCAAGCAAGTAGTCGGATAACGTTGAGTACCAGGCACGAGGTGCCTGATGTAGTCCATACAGTGCTTTACTTAGCTTGTATACGTGATCGGGAAAGTCTGGGTCAGGAAAACCCGGAGGTTGCTCAACGTACACAACCTCATCGACTTTACCGTTAAGGAAAGCACTCTTCACATCCAACTGAAAAACCTTCATCTCCTTATGTGCAGCAAATGCCAAAAACAAACGAACGGCTTCCAATCTCGCGACAGGAGCAAACACCTCATTATAATCGATCCCCTCTTGCTGATTAAAGCCTTTTACAACTAGCCTCGCCTTGTTCCTGATAATAATCCCTTTCTCATCTCTCTTGCATTTGAAGACCCATTTTGTGCCAATCGCATGCACATTCTTTGGTTTTGCAACCAAGTTCCATACCTCCATCTTTTTAAACTGGGCTAATTCTTCTTGCATGGCTTCGACCCACGAGTTGTCCTTGAGAGCCATTTGATAGTTCTTTGGTTCAATCTGGCTGATGAAGCAGGTGTACAAGCATTTGTTGATTATGCCTGAATCTTTAATGCTTGTATAAACACAGGTGTGCTCATTCAAGCTTTGTCTTGTTTGTACACCGTCGGACAAATCACCTATCACATTCTCCAATGGGTGATTTTTGTGAACTCTCGTAGTCGGAACCGCACTGACATCTAGATTGTCTTCCAGGTTCGAAGGTAGCTCATCAGTGGGTGATTGTTGTTGAGAGTGAAACGGATTGATAAATTCCTCTTCAGTAGAGGCAGCAGGGGTATTGACATCATTTGATGAGGAAGGCTGACATTCATCATACTTCGGTCTTTGCACATAATTGTCTTCCTCATCAAAAATCATCTTCTAAGCAATTCTTTCATCTACTTCTGCACAATCCAAATAAGGTATATTAAAAGATTTGAAAAGTCTATCATAGTCGAAAACCCCAGCGGGTCCCGTTCTTGGTTTTGGTGATTTGTAACTTGTGATATCAGTGTTACAGACCACCTCAACCTTGCTGGTCGATGTATTAAAGACTCGTCTGTTGGGAGTCCCAACAACGTATCCGACTAAGATTCCTTCGTCGGCTACTTCACCAAATTTAGAATTTGCCTTTAATATCGAACACGGGGACCCGAATGGTTCAAGGCCACTCAAGTTGGGCTTTCTCCCATGCATAAGTTCATAACATGTTTTATTTAATCTTTTAACAGTTAACACTCGATTAAGGATATAACAGGCTGTTGCAACAGCTTCAGCCCAGAACACCACAGGAAGTTTCGAATCAGCCAGCATGGTTCTGGCTCCTTCAATTAACGTTCTGTTCTTCCTCTCAGCCACTCCATTTTGTTGCGGAGTATACGGAGCGCTGAACTGATGTTCGATTCCTTTCTTTAAGCAGAAGAGCTCCATCTGATAGTTCTTGAACTCAGTCCCATTGTCACTCCTGATGTATTTAACTCTTTTTCCCATAATGTTCTCAACTTTGGTAATCAAATTTATCACCATCTGAACCGTTTCATCCTTTGACTTCAGGAAATATACCCAAGAGTATCGAGAAAAATCATCAATGATCACCAAGCAGTACGATGTTCCTCCTAGGCTTTTTACATTCACGGGACCAAAGAGATCCATGTGAAGTAGGTCTAGGGTACTGACTATTGAGTTAACCTTCTTGGTGCGATGGAATTTCTTGTGTTGCTTTCCCTTTTTGCACGATAAGCATTGATCTTCAAAGTTGAAATTCTTCAAGGGAACACCCAGCACAAGCCCATTCTTGACAAGGTAGTTCATTTTTCGAAGATGAATATGCCCCATTCTCCTATGCCATAATTCGGACTCCGATTCAGTTGCTTTCGACAGAAGACACGATTCTTCTGTGGTCATCTCAGTCGACCTCATGTCCATTATATACGTATTCTTTTCTCTTGGAGCCCTCATAAGTATTCAATCCTCTGGTATCTTAAAACCAGGATATAGCACGATCGCTTCATTCTTGGTGAAATGCACGGTGTAGTCTTTGTCACAAATCTGCGAAACACTCAGCAGATTGTGCTTCAGTTCTTCGACAAAATTTACTTTCTCTAACGTCATCTTTCCGTTAGTCACCGTCCCAATTCCTGTAATCCTACCACCGCTCTCTCCAGCGAAACTCACACTTCCTCCCTGAACAGGTTTCCAATCGTGTAACAATTTCTTGTTACCCGTCATGTGCCGGGAACAGCCGCTATCCACAACCCATTGATTGTTTGCAGCCCTGTTCAACTGTTCCTGCACGATTAAAGCAGATGATTAAAATCTGGGGACCCAAGACCTATTGGTCTTGGGTCGATACATCCCGTACCTTGGCTGTCCAAAGTTAGTATCAGAATAGTTTCTGTAACTCCTGAAAGGATACCTTCTTGGAGATTGACTATGAGGCCACCCAAACCTTCTAGAATTAAGTGAATTATTACTTATGGTTTGGTTGTTAGCAGTGAAAAACTGAGATCTTTTTCTTTGAAAACCTGAATTAGTCCAATTTCCGAACTTTGATGAGTTTTCAGTTTTACCACTATTATAGTTACTGTTAGATCTGTTTTCAGTTTTTGAAGGCCTCACACCTCTGAATCTCTGCTTCAGAGGGCAATCAGCAATTAGGTGTCCTAATTGATTACATCTGAAACAACTCCTGTGTTCAACTTTCTTTTCAGTAGTTGTTTTAGATGTTGAGGCTGTATTACTGCCCGTTTGTCTCACATATGGTGGGACATACGGGTTTAGTGGAGATTTCTTTTCAGTTGTTTTATGTTTCTCTCCATTTTTTGGTAACACTGCCTTTTCTTTTGTCTCACACGACTCAGATGACTTGTCCGAGTTTGATGAGACAGGACTTGGAGCAGAAATCTTAACATTTGAAACAGGCTTGCTTGTTTCGCCTTTACTAACTTCTGGTTCTTCAATAGTAACCTTAACCGGAACTGTCTGACTATAATCAACATCAACAGATTTCTGATTACTAGTATCATAAGTGTAATTATGATTGTAAGGTGGTGGAACTTCATGATAACCAATTCCTCCCCTTTTAACTGGGGAACCTTGATCACTAACGAGGTGATCAAGTATAGCGGTGGAATTTCTAAATTTCTCAAGTTTCCTGTTAAGTTCCACCACTTTCACCTGGTGATCAGTTATCTGTTTATCCCTTTCAGCTATTAGTTTGGTTTTTTCTTCTAACACTTCATAGCTCAGATCAATTACTTTAATTTTTTCAGCTAGATTTGCTTTAAGACTTCTAATATCTTTTTCACTAGCTTTTATTTTTACTTTATAACTATTTTCTCTAGCTTTAGTGAAATGATGTTCTTCTTTTAAGGTTTTAAATTGAGCATCCAAACTAACATACTGATCAGTTATAGTTGTCAATTGTTCAGACAGATTTTCACACTTAGTGCAAGGGAGTTTAGTACTTACCTCGGTGAGCTGATCTTTCACATCTGCCATACAAGCTTCATTTTGAGCCTCTGCCATGTAAGCTCCACTTTCGCCAGTCACTTCCTCAGTATCTGCAGTTTCGATGTTCGCCATATTGGCCTGTTCGAACACTTCTTCAACATGCAGATTCCAGTTATATTCCCCATTCTGTCTGGAAATCATGGCTCTATTATCATTACCACCCCCATTCTGGTGTGTCGACCTGTTCTGACTACGTTCAACTCTCTCATTCGTGCACTCCTTCGCAAAGTGGCCATTCTGTTGACAGTTGTAACAGCGCACCTTTGACTTGTCAAAACCCGGTCTCTCACCAACAAACTTCCTTCCTGTCTTCTTCATAAACCTCTTAACCCTTCTCACAATCATCGCCATCTGCCACTGCAGATCCATCTCTTCCAGTTCATCAGCATCGATCTGATCATAGTCTTCCTCCAATATTGCTGGATCAACAATCTTACCCTGAATGTAATTTTCATACGAAGCAATAAAGGATGCATAGAGAGCAAACTGTTGTTCAGCAGATTTAACACTCATGGGCATCCTTGAGTAGTTGTTGTTCGAAACACTTGGGGTAAAACTACTCTTGGTTGCTTGAGGGTTAGAAGCATTTGATCCTCCAGCTACAAAGCATACATCACCATTCATGTTGAGAGATACATGACCTTCAGGTGTTGAGTTAGCGCTCGACTCTCCCTTTGAGTAGTAAGCAGACGAATCAGACTTCGAACTTGAACTTGTATTAACCTTTCCACCATACATTCCTGGATCTTGAACCTGATCAGTAGGTGTCTCTTTTCGAACCATGTTTAGTTCAAAAGTTCGTAGCTTGTTAACTGCTGTTTCCAGGTCATAGTCAGCAAAGTCTTTGTCTTCTCTCATCAACACAGTGTACATCTCCCATTTCGGTGGGAGAGCATCAAGAAGCTTTTCAACAATTTCATCTTCTTTGTAAGCAATTGAATAATTGTTGAGTTCGGTCATCAGATGATAATATCTAGTGATGATATCATCAAGTGATTCATTCTTCAAGTACTTGAAGACCGAGAATTGGGTTTTAAGTAGTTTAATCTTTGAAGCACGAATTCCCACATTACCCTCAAAACGGTTTTCAAGAGCTTCCCAAAGCTCTCTAGCAGTTTTATACTTTCTGAAGGTGTGAAGAATCTCTTGTGGAAGGGCCATAGTAATCGCTGCATGAGCTTTGCTCTCAGCCTCATACATTTTCTTCTCTTCTTCTTCCATCTCTTTGTATTTCTTTATCTGATCACGACCCTCATACTCAGCAGTAGGTGGAATGTAACCATCTTGTATGCATACCCACATCTTAGCATCTTGGTACTTGACATATTGTTCAAAACGATCTTTCCACGCTACATAATCGGTTTTCTTAAGCATCTTCGGTGCCTTTGTAGCCGAACCCGCTTCCACTTCCATCTTAACTAGTTCCGTAATGTTGATTGAAGACATCTTTCACGAAACACACAGAAACCCAAAAAATAAAAATTTTATTTTTAACAGTACTGTAGGCGAAGTTGTGGATAACTTCGCTTAAGTCTGAACTTCGCTTTCTTTTTAAATTCACCTGATTTGGCGAAGTTGTAAATAACTTCGCTTAAGGTAAGCGAACTTGTGAAGTAGGCGAAGTTGTGGATAACTTCGCTGATACAGGCGAACTTGAGAAGGTAGGCGAAGTTGTGGATAACTTCGGTTAACCTTATATCTTCGCTGAAACCCTTCGAACAGTGACGGCAACTTCGCCTGATGAACACGATGAATATGCAGGTTAGATTTCTGGATTTTTCGAGGTTTGTGAAGGTGTTATAGGTTGTTTATGATTGTAGGAGGTGAGTATAACACAAAAACTCAGAAACCTCGTCCCGCGAATAGTCGAACGGAACGGTTTCTACACCCGCGTGATAATCCCGAACCACACAATCGAGCAAAAGCTCTGATACCAATTGTAGGTTCCCAGCCGGATCTACACGAGATATCTTGTTCTACGTAGGTGCGGAATCCCTACGTAAGACGTTACGAGCGTAGAAGACGATACGAGTTAACACAATCGAACACACGTTACAATAAACAAATACTCGTTATATTGCAACCTTAAACACGTGATATCAATCACTGATTACAGGACTCTCTGACTCGTAAACTCGAAATAACAAAACTTCTTAATGTTTGTTGTTTTTGATTAAGCCGTAACCTAATCAATATATAACACGACAACTTCGCCTGGCATGTTCAGGCGAAGTTGTCCCTAACTTCGCTTGTCTAACAAGTTCGCCTATATCAGCGAACTTGTTAGCTAACTTCGCTTACATCAAATACAAAACATTACAAACTCGATTACAGACACTAGACACTGAACTACTGACATCATGCACCATCACTATTTCTAATATATACAACCTTTATTATTACAAAACGTGTCTAAGCTTTTATTTTATTAGTTATGTGGTCCTTTTACCCTTTTTCATTAATATTTAGCCCCACACACTTCCACCACCACCACAGCTTATATAGTTGTACAGATCGAACGGGGATGTCATCATCATTGATTCATTATCATGGCCAATTCGTAGCAAAAGATGGCATGTAACCAATAATGATTCACCGCCTACAACAAAACTATATATTTAAGCTTAAAGCATACTTTTATAATTAAAGTTTTAAATAACAAATAAAATATATTAGCTTTTTAAAGAAAAAGTAAGTACACTTCTTCTTGCGAGTACCGCATTCGAATAATCTACATTTTCACAAAAACAAAAATTAAAATCAATCATTTTCTGCCAGTCATGTGAAAGCGATACATACACGTATAATTAACTATCAAAATATACGCGAATGGTTTTTGATAGATGGTAGCGTAAAGCGGTTTTCTATTTAATTTAGATAATTAAAAGATTTTTTTACTAGTATAACAATGTGTTTTCTTTTATTTTTTTCATTTTGTATAATATACACATACATACTATTGATAAATAGTGAGAGTTAGACGTAGAAGGTTTCGTGATCACTAATATTTTATTCAATCAAAGTATATTATATTTAACGCGTTCTTTTGGTTGATTAGACATAAATCTTTTTTTATCTAAAATCTATCGTTTTATAGAACCTGCTTCTAAATCTACATATTTTTACACCACATAACTTATCTTTAAACAATTAAACTCGTAACACATTGGTAGCAGTATAATAATTAATTAAAAAATGTTAATTGCATAACCTTTTTTTTATAAATAAAGTAGTGAAACCAAAAATAATTAGAATTTAGTATGATGATTAAGATGTTGCCTTATGTAATGGGAGTTGCGTCATCTTTCTTCAACTTCTTCAATTTAATCAATACTTTTCTAAACCTTTATCTACTAATACTATTGACATAAAATAAAATGCGCCATTACATGGCGTTTTCAACTTTAGTTAATTTTTTTAGCAATTGAAGTATAAAAGTTACAAGTTCAAATGTTATACAACTGCCATTTATAATTTTAAGAATCATAAACTTTAGCGATTGATTGATAACAAGTTCATATTTAACGTGGATCACAACTCAACACAACCACGTCATTTATTTTTGTCTATTGTAAGTGTAGTTTTTTTTAAGGCCCTGATAACATAAACAGAGAAAGGGGTTAAAACTCACTTGGATTCTTAAGCGTTCTGAATTAACTTTAAACTCCTTCGTTAACCGAGCACGACTAATTATTTTCACATATACTTGCGTTAATTAACTATATAACTTACTAACAAAACTAGCCAAGCTAGCAAATTAAGTTAACCACGTTAACGAGGTTAACTAAGCTTGCTTGATAACCTAGGTTCGTTTGTTAAGCTTAACTGATCTAACGAGGTTACCCTAAGTTATATAGTTAATTAACGCATGTATATGTAAAAAACAGTTAGTCGTGATCAGTTAACGAAGGAGTTTAAAGTTAATTCAGAACGCTTAAGGATCCAAGTGAGTTCTATCCTCTTTCTCTGTTTATGTTTTCGGGGTTGTGTACATACTCAATGTGGTAGTTTGATATTATATATTGCTTGTTTAGTAATATATTTGGCATGAAGAATGTAGAATATGAACACTTATTAATTTCTTTATGTTGGTACGTTATATATATATATATATATATATATATATATATATTATACATGAGGTACGTGTAAGCAGGTGTATGCACGGTATACGGGCTCTACGTCTGACATAGTAAATTAAGATGGAAAATCCCTCTAACTTCTATTGAACATAGACGTGGCATGTGATAGCGTGGTTAAGGACTGTGGACCTTATACGTGATATAAATGATAAATGTCAACGTAGATAAGGACTATAGATCACCTTATATGTGTTGTAGAGATAGGAGTCAGCATAGGAAAGGACTGCGGGCTTTATACGTGCTGTAAATGTAATGTGGTAGCATAGGGGAGGATTGCGGCCTCGTACGTGCTATGATATAGGTGACAACATATGAAAGTACGGTGGACCTTGTACATGCTAATGTATGATGGTATAGGGAAGGACCACGTTCTTTGTACATACCATGAATAATGAACATAGGTAAGGACTGAGGACCTTGTACGTGTTCACGACCTTGAGTATATGTATAAACGGCGGACTATGAACATACTCTCGGTTGGTTGAAGTAAGTGTTGAACGTGAATGTGCTAAATATGTATGGTTTGAATGTTAATAATGATGGATAATTATATGAATGAGGAACATGTTAAGAATGGTATGTGTATCTTTGGATGCGTATGAGTATGAATGTGTAAGTATGACTTGTTGCTTGTTAAAACTATAACTCACTCAGCATAGCGGACTTTTAGTATGCACACTCGTAGTAGATCAAGGAAAGTAAAGGAGCTTGAAGTGCACACAGTGCTATCCACACGACGTCAACATCCACAAAGTTGTTTAGAAAGAAAGTTTTATATAAATGTAGTTTTATTCCGTGAAAGTCTTTGTAAACTCTGATAATTAAGTTGTGTTCAAGTGTAATCCCAATTGTTAGTAAGGTTCCCGGGCTCCGGGCCTTACACCAATCACATGTATACATACATATTATATATTACTTTGATTGCCACATAAGCAATATTTTGACAACTAGGCATGCCAACTTAGCAACAGACTAAAGGGGTTAGTCATTCGTTCGTCGTAAACTGTAAAAAAGAATAGCCTTTTAGTTGGAACCGTCACAAGCCAAGTGTTAATTTGGGACTGTTATTTGTCAATATGGCATAGTTGGGATGATTTAAAACCAATTTTTCTTTAATTTAAGAAATAATTTTATAATGTGACAGATGAATATGCATGTTTTTGATGTTTTTTGAAATCTTATTGTGAAGGTTCTAACAAAATTGATCATGTAGTCTTCTCTTTGTGGTAAACGTAAAATGTTTTATATCACAATACTAGCTTTTCAACCCGTGTATTACACGGGATTTAACAAAATGATAAAAATTAATAAAGTTTGTTATTTGAAATAAAGACATAAAATTAAATGAAAAATATAAACGAATTACATAGTACAAACAATAAGAAGTATATAATCTTAATTTTACAAATTAGAGAAAATCTTTTTATATGCAACATTTGTTGTTTTATCACAAGTATGTACCATTTTGTATTATTAGGACTATAAACATAATCAACATTTGTTATTTTATGTTGTAATCTTGTATCTTTTTTTTTTTGTTTCAAATAATTAATTTTATTAATTTAAACATTGACGAATCTCGTGTATGACACAAGTTCTAGAGCTAGATGAAATGAACAAATGATAAAATAAGGGTTAGGCTAAACGTACCCCCTCATTTACTTGTCATACCCTCCCCTAAACTTTAAATTCCTTTGATAATTTTGTTTGACATATTACTCCCCTCCAACTTTCTTTTCCAAATTATAGTTTTTATATAACATTTCACCTTTTGGAATATAAAAACCTTTTTAGATGACTAAAGATTACAAACTATCACATTTGCGAATTTTTTTTCCGATTAAACTGCCTTTTCAAATGTAAACACTATATCCATGTTAGAATACTAATTATCATATAACCTTGGGTATTTCATTCTCAAATCATAAAACTTTTTGTGCAGTTTATTATGTAAATACATTATTAACAAACATTATGAAAATTATTTTAAAAAGTGCAAGCTATCTCTAAAATCTAGTAAAAATAACACTCAATTATAAAGCAATTACTAAAAAAAAGCGTGTTTTTAAAAATTAAAAAAATGTTATTTTTAATAATAAAAAATGTTTATTTTTTTGAAACGTAAAAAAAGTTTTTTTTCGAAACCCTAAAATGTTTTAGGATATTTAAAAAATCGTTTTTGAAATATAACAAAAAGTTTTAGAAAAAAACTTTAAAAATTGTGTTTTGAGAACAATAATAATAAAAGATAACAAATTACAAAAGGTCAGTAGGGAAATAAGGATGGCACACAAACATATTTGTGCATATTTTTATACATAAACACATCTCTTAAAAATTGGATATATTTCTCACATTCATCACTCAAGGTTCTAAACAAGTAAACAATGACACACAATGACACAAATATATGCTCAAGTCCTAACAAATGCAATTTTCTATAGTTAATTTTAACTTCTCCTATAGAATGTCTATATCCAATATTGAACAACTACTCATATAACTATTATGAGATTATCGTGAGGAGAACATTGAAAATTAATATGAGTGATCATTTGAATTTTGAAGTAGGGACTTTTAGCTTCCTGGGCTTTTTAGTTTATTGAAAAGGGGGCCTTAGTTTATTAATGGGCCTGTCAGTATAAATTGATTTAGATTAGGACTTTCTTTATGGCTATGGGCCTGATAGTATAATTTGACGAGTTCTGTTAGCCTGTTTGGTTCAAACATAATCTGACATTATAGGAGTATAGAACTCCTATGACATAATATGACTCATATAAGTGCATTTTTAACCCGCTTTCTAAAAATATATAAGGAAGATTTATAAATTAGATGATATAGAGTGGTTGTAAGTAGAGCGGTAGAGGGAAGATAAAGTATTACATGGGAAAGTTAAATTTGGGGTTTCACTATTTATACCGTATAATTTTTTAATATTTTTTTAAGTGGTTGTAAGTGGAGTGGAGGAAAAAAAATATAATGAAAAAGAATATAACAATTATTATTTAATTGAACCGGAGAGAGTGATTTTTAGTATAATTATATGATATATATGAATGTATGGTAGGGAATAGGCTACGAATGCTCTAAATTAACACACATACTCATATTCCGTATACGTGATATACACGTTGTCGTAAACTTCTCGATGTAACATTTGTATAGAAGCTTGTTAGAGCACTCACAACTCATTCTCCATTCATATCCATGTGATTACACTAAAAATCAATACTTTTCTCTTTCATTTTGAATTATAATATTTTTTATACTTTTATCATTATCTTTTATTCCTCATCCTCAACTCCACTCATAACCACTTTCAGAAAATGTTAAATAATTATACGGTGTGAATAATGTACACCCAAATTTAGCTTTCTCACATAATATTTTCCCTCTTTTCTACTCACAACCACTGATGTGCGAAAAGCTATATATAAATATTAATAACTAATTCTCCCAATTCAACACTAAGTCTTAAATTTATAAAACCAAACAATCCTAACTAAACTTCACACAAACGGCAAGTGTACCGGCCGCACAGTCTAATGGAAATCCGGATGTCGAACACAAAGACACGTGAGAACGGCTCATATAATTAACCCTAATCTAAGTCCCGCCTAAATAATATATTTATTTATCTTAATTATTTAAACTAACTAAACTTAACTAACTTAACTTAGGTAATGGTGAAACTTAACGAAACTAACGATAATAAGAAAACGAATCACCTAGGTAGGATAACTTAACGGTCGTAAAATGACACAGGTGCTAACATGTGGTTGAAACCAGAGTTCTAAAGATGAGCTAACATAGGTAAGGTCGAGGAAACCGGGTCCCTACGGTCAGTTTTACCAGAAAACCCTAACAACGTCTAGATAGCTTTTAATTCATGGTTGTTAATTTACGTACCCTAATAACTCATCACTTGGTCCATGTCTAAGTTACAGATCTCACTAAGGCTCGAGCTAATTACAAATCTACGAGAAGAGGGGTAATTCAATACTTAAGACAAAATAACTCAACTTACAAACTTAACCTAGCCGACAATGGGAAAACCGCACGTGGTCTCGCAACGACTAACCCGATCAACTAACTAGCAAGATAGCCGACACCTAAAGTTTTGGTCCAACTCAAAGGTGGTGAACCTACTGACTTTAATGATCCAAGAAACACAAACCCTAATGGTATGCCTACCACAATCAATCAACACACAAAGTATTAACCGAAACATGCAATTAACGCCTACACGAAACTATTCATGCAATAATCAACCACACGGGGCGCATGCAACCTGAGATACATCTATGGCAGCGGGTATACACGGAATAATATCATAAAATATGAACTTTACAATAGAAAAACAATCAACCACTTGTTAAGCACCCTAACTAGTTAATTTTAACCGTTAAACATCAAACCTAGGTGATTCAAACAAGTTTAGCCAATAATAATCATAATTAATCTCAAGGTATCCATTACAAACTGATTGGAACTTGTTTCAAAGTCTAAAACTCAAAAACGAACTCCAAACGATAAAACAAGCAAAACCGACAACTGGTTGATGAAACTCCGATCCGGAAGCTCCTCCTTCTTGTTATTTCGACTTTAGCAGATCTTGGAAGGCTGGAATGATGATTCCTTTCGTTCATAGGGTTTAGGGTTTTTAAATATATCATTAAACACCCCTTTCTAATATAAAACAGGTTAAAACAAGCCCACAAGGCCCCCTAGAAGACAAAATAGACGTTTTTATGATTTCTCAACATTCTTGGCAGCCTTGGGACATGTTGGAATCCACCACATGCTGCTTGAATGGTATGACCTGGTCACGTAGCTCGACCATGCCATTTTCTGAAGTTTTTCGACTTCCAGCTCGTTTATCTTCGTACGCGCGTACCGGCTTCATCCGAGCTCCATTTTAGCTGACTCTTTCTCCATTTAACTCGTTTTCTCGCTCTCTTCAACATGGGACCTATCAATACAGAAACGTGTAAATTCATGCTAGAACAATTGATATCCGTTAACGTTTTACGCACAAAACAACACAAAAAAAGGATAAAACGCTATGTGATTTGCCACACATCAACCACTCATAACCATTGTTTTATAAATCGACCTATAACTCGTATCGGATTGGGCTAAAAATGGTACTACCTTACCGATTTAACCGGGTTGTGCGGGGATGTTCAATCAGTTGAATAGTTAACCCTTTAATTTCATATAAATGTCACATACTCAAAAAATAACCCAAAAGTACATGATTGTATAATAATAAATATTCTAAAAGTTAATCAATAATAAAAAATAATACAAAAACACTAGATTATCAGACATATGTCTGAAAATCATATTTTTGTACTTGATATTTATATGATTTGAGTACTTATAATCATATTTTTGTAAAACATATCAAAAGATAATAATATTTATATAAACATGAGGGGGTAAAGTTGTAACTAACCCTTAAAATAATAAATTTTTTGTAAGTTGAGGTAATATACTTGTAATTAATTTTACTTGTAAAACTAACTTGTACATTCATGCATATATCCATGCATTAATGACTTGTACAATTTAAACCGTTTATCTGTTTTTAAAAAATTATATTGCCACGTCAATAAAAATAAGCTCGTTAAATGGGTATGTTAAGATTTACTTTTAATCATATTTTTGTAAAAGATATAACAAGAAAACCAAAAAGAATAAAGTTAGAGTAAAAATTGGTTAACCATAAGGGATTAAAGTTGTAATTATTTTCTTAAATTAACAAAATTTGATTAAAGTTGAGGTACCAAATTTGTAATATATTTGTTGAATTCAAATGAACGTGTGTTGATTGTGTTTAAAAGACCATTTTGTCCTTTATTACACTTATACTTTATGCCTTACAAATTGTAAATCCCTTAAAAAAGATGTCTTAATTTACCATTGTTTGGTATATTATATATAGTAAAGATATGTTTACTAAGCTTCACTTGGGATACAATGTCTATAGTAAAATTATCATGACATAAGCTTAAATTTCAAACTTTTGTAAGGGTCGTATATTTAAGAGGAATATGTAATTAGAAAATATTAAAGTATCTGTTGTGAGAAGGGTCAACGAATACAGAAACCAAATGTATTAATTCACTACCATGTTATAATGGGTGATATTTGGGAGCTTATGCCTATATTTTGGTAGTTATTACTAGATAAAGTAATTATATATTTAATTCTAATGTGTTATAACGTTTTGTTTGGTTTGAATGTGGTATATAATATCAGGTAAAATGAATTGAGTGAAGAACAGAAAGAATAGAGAAAAGAAAACGAGCTTACGATCTTACGGCCCCACTTGTGAGCAAATATCGACAACTTACTCGAGAACATGATGATGCCACTTTTTACTAACTTAGACATTTGTTGAATTGTGTATTTGTACTATTGATTTGTATATAGCTAAATAGCTTTTAGTATAGCTTGTAATAGGTTCTATCTTGCAGAAAACTATATTTTGATGAGCTTATATTGTAAAATTATAGATTAAATGCATTTTGGTTTATTTTGTGTTTTTGGTGGAATTGGATTTGCTAAAATTCTGCAATGAAATGGATTTGGCGCTAAATTGAAATTCATTTTTTTAAATGGTAAATATTCTTTTGACGCGGTTTCGATGATTAATAGAAAATGCTACACCCTTTTTTGACGCGGTTTAGTGTGCATTTGACGCTTTTTTCAAAACCGCATCTAAAACCAAGCTAGCTTTTGCCTCACCATTTTTTGACGCGGTCTAAAAATCAATTTCACCGCATCAAAAAAGCATTTTTCTACTAGTGATAGTTTATTTTAAGATAAAAGTATGCAACATGTTTATGAAATTGTAGTGTTTATGTATCGAGTTCACGATCGATGCTCTCAGTTTATTGGTTTTAGTATCAATCGATAGCTTAATTATTAAAAAATATGGGCTGCAAAATATCATAAATATGTTGTCCTCAAACTGTTTGCCGGTTAAAGCCAATACTTTAAAAAATTCCCGGTTCGATGTTCGAGTAAACCAACCAAAAATACTGGGCTCAAAATGCCGGCTTTTTGTGTGAAACCCGGTACCGGTTCAACCGGACAGTTTGTACCATTCGTTAATTTTCAAACCCGAGAATCTGACCCATTTTAAAATTTCCGGTTGTTAATAAATACATATGCTATATACTATATATAAGTACCACTCATGAGCATATTAAGACACTCCATTTTTAAGTAATTTACAATACTCAAAGCATGATGTACAACATTAACTACGGGCAAAAAATGTCATTGTCACATTAAATCTTACGTGCATTTAAAATTTCTTCAAAATAATTACAATTTTCTCTTAAAGTTACAACATTGGTTCTTAATCTTTTACTTCTATATTATTTTATTTTCACTTTTAATCCAAATACCTCTTCGATATTTAAACAGTCATAATTTTTTCATATGTTAATATTTTTTTAAAATAAATGATATCATAAAAATGAGCATTTTATTATCTTTAATTTGAGTATGATATTGCTATAGTTTTCGAAGTAAAAAAACAAGTTATGTAAAAGTGTTTGCGGTTTGGTTTTGATGGTTTTAAATTAAACCATGAGCCAGCTTTACAAGTTTTTTTTGTCGTTAAAAACCGAAACTGAACTGTTTAAAATTAAAACCCAACTAAGCCAAACCATTAACAACGATTAGGTTCCGATATAGTTTGTACTTCAATAAAAAAGTTGAGTTTAAAAGTTAAAATAAGAAATATTAATCTGTATATACATTCACTTCAAACTAAGCATCAACTAATACATTATTAACAGAATCATACTATGAACAAATATAACTTTTGTCACACAAATAATAAACATCTATACTATATATAATACACCAAACAAGGACAAATTAAGACACCTTGATTTTAAGGGATTCACAAATCAATTAACATATGGTACAACCTTTAATGCATCTAAGATAAGGGCAAATTTGTCAAAAACCAAAAGAGGTTATTAAATAGTTACATCATTGACCCCTTCACTTTGCTTAATGTTTGTAAATTTTAAAAATAGTTACAACTATGATACTTAATCTTTCACTCTTATATGATTTTTATTTTCATTTTTAACTCAACCTCCTCATTATTTTTAAATATTAATAACTTTTTCATGTGCTAATATTTTTTAAAACAAATTATACCATAAAAAAGAGCATGTTTTTATCTTTAATTTGAGTATCATATTGTTATAGTTTTTTCATTTAAAAAATATCATTTTATGTAGGGGCGTTTGCTGTCTGGTTTTAATGGATTTTAAATTAAACCGTGGGTCAAACCGTTAGTAATCGGTTTTGTCGTCGAAAACCGAAACGAACCTTTGAAATTTAAAAACGACCGGCCAAAAGTTAATGAAAAAAATCAATGATGAAATCAAACCAATGACCGGTTTGAACGTTTTTCGGTTTCAAATCGAACAATGAACATCCATAAACTTGTTGCATGATTACAAATGTATGTTTTCCCACTGCAATATCACGCGGGCACTCGTCTAGTTATTAGAATAAATAGAAGACGAAATCATAACAAGAACAAAGATTATAAAAAAACATAGTGGAAATTGGGATAAATTAAAGTTGTAATAAACGAGTTTGTTTATATTAAATAAATCTTTGTTTAACTATATTTTAACTATGTCTAATATATATTATAGAAAATATATAATACTAAATAAGTATATAATTAACATTCAATATGTACGGCCAACTCCAGTTTCAACCGGGAAACCAAACTGGTGAACGGTCTCACAGTTCAAACGAAATAATGAACACCCATAAATTTGTTACATTCTTATAAAAGTATGTGTTTCCCGCTGCATCGTACGAACTGTAACGCCCCGGATTTAAGCGGAATACGCCCGGGTGTAACGTACAGATCACTCATATCTCGTATCACTATTTAAAGCATTAATAATTATATCATTTCATTTCGTAATGTAACAAGTACACAATTATTCATAATTAAAGATAAAAAGAAACACTTCATCAAAAAAATAAATAAGTTCTTTATTCAAATATCCTAAGGTATACTAATGATCTTCATCCTTAGCATGCCATCAATTCAACCTCTAGCACTTTGAAAATAATATATTTGTCAACAATTAAGTTGGTGAGTTTTCATAAGTTTTTGAGTATACATATATATAAAATGCACGATTCACTTTCGTAATGCAATAAATATTCAAGCGTAAAGTAAATGAAATCAATTAATGTCGTCCTCCCGTTCCTTTAGCCGAGGCTGTAGTAATAGGGGAAATGAGAAACACCTTATGAACAACCGAATTCGTAACTTTAGACGGCGTAGGTACGTCCCATCGGACCCTCCCACTATATGTATGTGTTTGCGTAACTTCCACCATATGAATAGTAAACACGTTGCAAGCAAGTTCACGTATAATCATAAACAATATGCAAGAATAATATTAACATGTACACTAATTGTGAATCGGTTTATAAATAAGCACATAACTAACGAGATAAAACTTGTGACATGCTACACCCCAAAAATATTAAAAGCGTTAAAATGGGGTTATGAAGAACTCACTTGGAATAGGGAATACGGTAACGAGGAGATGGTAACGATTAAAACAACTAGATGGTTACGCGAGAAGTCCCGATTATTTGTCCTGGTTATATAATATAAACAACATAAACATCTAAAGTGTAAAGAATGAACTAAACATGAATACAAAACAAAAATAGGTTTAAATAGATTTGGGGATCGTTAGTTTGTTACGTATATTTAAAACGGGTTTACAAAAGTGTAATTAAAACTTTTATTAGATTAGTTATTCTTATAAATCGTGTTGGAATATTAAACGAAAACTATAAGTTTGACCATTTAAAATATATATTCCGAATTATATATATATATATATATATATACACGAAAACGTTAAATAAAATCTATTTTAAAGGTTCAATGGGGTTCGGTTTAGTTAAATGAGTGTAAACAATATTTATTTTAATATAGTAAAGTATTTAATAATTAAAGAGGTTTAAAAACAATTAATATTAAAAATATCAACAAAAAACGGGCCTGGGGGAATCGAACCCGCGCCCCAGGCAGGTTCAAGGTGTTTATCTATAAATACTGACCAGATGGACCAGTCTCTATTTGGTTTAGAACATAAGAACCAGTATTTAAATATGATAGTTCTGGTTTTCCCCAAATTCATTATAAACCCTAAATCGAATTGATCTCAATTGAGGATTATATACCCTCTGTCGATTAAAATTGATAGAGGGATTTTAACAGACGCTTAAATCCTAACCCAACCCATATATTAATTACCTAATATGATGAAGGATTGAAGGAGAACCAAAAACTAGGGTTTCGGCCAAAACGCGATATCAAAAGAGACTCAGAACGGCTTCTTTGATGCAATTGTCTTAGGGGTTTGCTTTGCGATAGTGAGATGATGGCGTGGAGCAATTTAATTGAGTTTTGGACTCGTATTTATAGGCTAACGAGGTCGATTTCAGTCCGCGCTCATAATTAACAAAAATGATTCGTATTGATGTGATTAGCTGTCAGTGACGCGTTCTTTCCATAAAGATTATTGTCGTGCATGTTAAGGTTCAAACTAACTAATAAAATCCCATGATTTATGGGTTAATTGAATCAAAAATTGGAAAGGTTGTGTGTGTGTGGGGGGGGGGGGATGTTGGCGATGGGGAGAAGGGAAAGAAGAGGGGAAAAATATTTATGATTAAATTGCCATCTAGTCAATTGTTTTGGATAAAAATCTGCTAAGGATAATGTATCCAAATCCGTAAAACTGAGGTTCAGTGCTATGATAATAATAACGATTATGTGAACGAAATAATGAATAACACCGAGATTTGTTGCGAGGAAAAACCCCTTGATCTTGTTTAGATCAAAGGAAAAAAACCTCGGGTGATGACAACTCGTCGATCACCAATTTATTAATCACAAAAAAAGGTTACAAGTGTTTTGGAGATTACGATCAATGTTACAATGAATGCTAGTGTGTAGAGAGAATTATGAGTTCTGCTCTAGTGTGTGTGAATACAAGTGATATCTAATTGATCGTTATCTCGATATTATAAAGAAAATATCAACTAACAACATTTCCTAATAATCCGCCACTCTTCCATAACTCCTTCAATGTTCATTGACCACGTGCTGGGAGCTTCCAGTAGCGAACTTTGAGGTAGACTGAGTCTTGGAGCCATTGCATTCATTAAATAACAACCTACACACATGAGACAATTGCCAATAATACCAACTGCTGATGATCCTTGATCCTGACATAGCTCTAGATCATTCAGAAGGATAATTGATCCAGACACGTCTTAAAGGATAACATATCCTCAGTATCAAAATTATCTGCTCTAACAATTGCCCCCAAAATGGAGGGTGTTTATGCTTTACAGCTGGCATTTTGAAATTTGAATCTTTTACAAAAAGTAGATGATTAGACATTTGCCAGAGATATTTACTATCCAACCCTTGATATTAATCATAACCGCCTATATATGCGATCCCTATATTTCTTTTATAACCACATATCCAAGCAGATCATCAGGTATCCTTTATTCTCTCTTTGTTTTCTTTATTATCCGATTAGTATGTCTGTCGCTTCCTCTTCTTCACCTCCCTCTAAGCCATCCAACCAATCCTCCGACGACTCCGGGTAGAAGGAGATGCAGTCCAAAAATCTTTTAGCCAATCCTTCGATGGAGATATGCAAGTTTACTAAACCTAAAATTGACGAGCTCGGACCGTTGTTTCCACCGGAAACCGTTTTCTGGCCATATGACTCCGGCGTTCGGTGTGACATTTATTCTCAAACCTGGGTATGCTTTCTGACTTGTCCTTTCCTCATCGGCTACACTTATCCTTTTCCCCCTTTCACACAAAGTTTCTTTGAGACCACCTTCATATCTTATATCCAAGCTATGCCCATAATTTGGAGGGTTCTAGGTACCATTGAAAGGATTATCGAGGAAGAAAAAATTGATTTCGGCATCCCTGAACTATATCATCTTTATAACCTAACCACCCATGGTCCGAGTCGGTTCATTTAGTAGTCCAAACCTTGTCAACCCCATCCGATCTCTAAAGTAACTCTGAATGGTTCCTTGTGGAGGAATCAGTTCTTCTTTGTGAATCGCAACTCCATACCTGGTGGGGCTGATTTACCTTTAAAGTGGGTCAGAAAGGGTAGAATCCTGGATCCTTAACAAAGATATGATTCGTGATGACTGATCTAACTTTGAATCTTTTTTATCGTTTGCAGTTGAGAACTTTACTTCCCTGGCCAAGCTACCTGGAATAGAAGAAAAAACAAAGTGGTTCCTTGCACTGGATACCGAGGTCAGAACTTTTCAAGCCCGTTTCATCGAAGCTTTTTGTGATATCTCCTCAAATTCCAACATGTCAAGTAAGATTAGTGTAATAATTTGAAATAAATAATGATCAATAGAATACTTACCTGTTAATTTAATCCTGCAGGTGCTAAAAAATCTCAGAAATCTGGTAGCAAATTTTCCTTGGAGGACATTGATAGTATGATTACCCCTCAAGATGTCAAGAAGGAGGCTTTGAAGGCAGCAACCAGTTCTTAGCCAAAAACTGCAACTACCAGAGCTAAGTCAGCCGCTTCCAAGAGAAAGAGATCCTCTGAGCCCGAAACCCAATTTGATGTGATCCTCACTATAAGTATCCCGTATCCTGCTATTTTGAATTTAAGGATCTAATATCCTTCTAATCCTCACTTAATTGATGGCCACATGCTATGAATGCTTTCAAAAACCACTATGAAAAGATTGTGAACCAGATGAGTGAAAAGTTGTCCGGGATGGGGAATGTTGTGGTCATTAAGGATAAAGCCTTAATCCAGCTTTCAAAGAACAAGAAGCAATTGGAGGATCAACTATCCACAGCGGAAGCCCAGCGCCAAGAAGATGTGAAGCAGGCTACAGAAGAGGCTAAAATGTGGGCTGCCAGGTCGGTGCTCCAGGCAAGGATTAAGAAGGCGACGCAGGCCGGTGATCCTGCTTTTGATAAAGCGACCTAGGATGTGAAGAAGTGGAAGATGGTTGAGGAGAATGAGGCTGGGACTAGCGGGGTCAAGGATGTGGTGGAAGCTGGTGAAGGAGCAGGTGCTGCGGAAGGCGAGGAAGCCGCGTGAATGGGCGATGAAGGATATTGAAGACAAGGCCCGAGGCCATTTTTTTTTATGTTGATGTTTTTATGGACAATTTGGTTGTAACAAACAATAGTTATTAGGGTTTAAGGATCAATGATCCTCAAGACAATCTTCAGAGGTAACGAAGGTGGAAGGATCCTCTGTTTGTAGGGATGAAGCCTTTGGTGCCTCTGACTTTTATTTTCCTGCGCTTTAAAAACAATTAGTAACACCAGCTTAACCCGGGTGGATGGTCCATTTTTCATATGGTGAAATCCGGGTTAAGGATTTTGGGTAAGTCCAGGTGACTTATGTTTAATAATATAAAGCTTTTGACTATTTTCTTTTTATTGTAAAGACTTATTTGATATAAATTAAGTCTTGTTGAAGAATTTAAAAACACCTTTGAATAAGAATTTTGAGAATAGAATATCCTTAAAAAAATATAGGCTAGGAATTTCATATCCTTAAACAATAGAATTTACAAATATCTTAACCAAATAAATGTAAATTGACAAGTAGAAATCATACCATAAGATCTAATTAGATCTAGGTTACCATAAGCAATGAGCCTTATGTGATCCTTGTAGAAGTAATTTAAGGATTTTGAATCCATCAATCTTGATTCTCATAATTGAACCTAGGATATATGTTGTAAACAACTTATAATATTAATTGGGATTAGACCCATTAAGCTGGGGACAAGCCCATAAATAAGCTGGGGACAAGCCCGTGCAACTAGGGACAAGCCCGTGAACTGGGGACAAGCCCGTGAACTGGAGACAAGCCTAAAACTGATGTTAAACTGGGGACAAGCCCAAATACTGGGGACAACCCCGAACTGGGGACAGGCCAAAGGATACGGATGTCAACTGGGGACTCGCCCAAACCGGAATTTAGCCCAAACGTGAGACAACATGAAAATGTTGTAAACCGGTGGTATGGTACGTCTACCATAAATCCTAGGATCCTCTATATAGCCGAAAACAACGAAATTGTCAGCCACTAAACGTATACTGGTCCCGCTGCCCCGGACTATACGTTGGATAGCGTGCGCTTCAGGCGAGAGTGTAGAAACTCTAATTTATAAGAAAGGTGAAAACCTTTAAACCTTAGGGGATATGACCATCGGGGGTCATACCCATCCGTGGGCTAGGCCAAAGGAAATAGTAAAGTACCTTAAAGGTGAATGAGAGGTGGCCAACATCTTGATCATCAAACATATTATTCAGAAACCTGCATTGTTACTTAAAACTTGGAAGAAACATATCGTTAAGAATATATTATCCTTGAATTAATAATAAGAAATTGAACATGATAAGTGATCAGATTGATATTACCAATTTTGGGATCCTTGATCCTCTAAGGATAATAGATCCTCAAAGGACAATCGATCCTGATCAGAAAAAGTACTTCTTGAGGTGGATAGCATTCCATGCTCTTGGTAACATGTTGCCTTCCATAGTGAGAAAATGATATGCCCCATTTCCTGCCTCCGACTCGATCAGATAAGGACTTTCCCATTTGGGTGCTAATTTCCCATCAGTCGGATTGGTTGTGTTTTGGAAGGCTTTCCTCAAAACTAAATCTCCTTCTTGATATATTCTAATCCTGATATTCTTGTTGTATGCCCCCAGCTACCCTTTGTTGATATGCTCCCATTCTGATCTTGGCTAGGTCTCTGAGTTCTTCAACAGTATCCAAGTCTTCATGAAGGATTTCTTCATTAGCCTTAGGATCACAGATGCTTGTTCTGGCTGTAGGAACCACCATTTCTGTAGGGATTACTGCTTCTGATCCAAACACCAATGAGAAGGGTGTTTGTCCTGTTGCATTCTTGGGTGTCGTCCTGTCATCCCAAAGAACATAAGGTAGCTCTTCGGCCTACTTGTTTTTCTTGGATCCTAGCTTCTTCTTCAAATTGTTGATGATTATTTTGTTGCTAGATTCCGCTTGACCATTAGCTTGATGATGTACTGGAGTAGATGTAATCATCTTGATGCCCCAGATGTCACAAAAGTTAGTGGTTCTTTTCCCTATAAACTGGGAACCATTGTCACAAATAATATCTAAAGGGATACCAAATCTAGTAATAATATTTCTTTTAATGAAAGATATCACCTCTTTTTCGCGTACTTGAACAAAAGCTTCTACTTCTATCAACTTTGAAAAGTAATCAGTCATTGCAAGCATGAATACTTTTCCTCCTGGTGCCTTAGGTAGTTTACCCACAATATCCATGCCCCACTTCATGAAAGGCCATGATGAGGATATATGATACATAGGTTCTACTGGTTGATGTAGGATATTTGCATGTCGTTGACAAGCATCACATTTCTTCGAGTATTCCATTGCATCTCTCTTCATTGTTGGCCAGAAGTATCCTGTTCTTAGAATCCTAGAAAAAAAGGCTCTACCTCTAGTGTGATTACCATAATCACCTTCGTGAAAGTCTTTGAGCACCTCTTGGATTTCAGGATCCTCGATGCACCTCAAGTATGGACCTGCAAGAGATTTCCTATATAGCATATCATCTAATAAAATATATTGTGATACCTTGAGTTTGAAAGATTTAGGATTCTCCATTGCTGGAATCTCTCCAGTTTGAATGTATTTCTTAATTGGGAGGATCCAGGATCCTTGGTTGTTTGAGGATGATGGATCCCAAAGTACGATTTGTTTATCAGTTGTTATCTCCCCAACTTCTTATTCTCTAATTGCTGGCGAGAGTATATGAATTATTGGGATCTTCGTGTCTTCTGGAATCTTCAAAGATGAGGCTAAATTTGCCAAGGCATCTGCCCCAGCATTCTCTTCCATTGGTACCTGTACAATGCTAAATAATTCGAAGGATTTTGCTAATTCCTTCACAACATCTAGATATTTGATTAGTTTTTCTCCTTTAACAGCATATGAGCCATTAAAGTGGTTAGCAATCAATAATGAATCTAATATACTTGAAGATACCTGATACTCATGCACTTAGCTAATTGCAAACCTGCGATCAAAGCTTCATACTTTGCCTCATTGTTCGTTTCTTGAAACTCACAGGTTATGGACTGGGGTAATATGCCCCCCTGTGGAGATTTCAGTAGGATGCCTAATCCTGTTCCTCTTACATTGGAAGTTCCATCTGTAAGAGGATCCAAGGATCCTTGGTTTCTTCTAGTTGCTGGACTTCTAGATCAGCTTCCTTTTGTATGTCACTGCTGAAATCAGCCACAAAGTCTACTAGTGCCTGTGACTTGATGGTTGTTCTTGGCCCATACTGAATATCATACGCACTTAGTTTCACAGCCCACTTGGCCATTCTACCTGATAATTCTGGTTTTCTAAGAACATTTTTAACCGGATAGTTAGTTCTCAATATAATAGTATGACTCTCAAAATAATGTCTTAATTTAGTAGAAGCCATAATAAGTGCAACATTTAATTTTTCTAAATGAGATTACCTGGCTTCTGCATCCAAAATACTTTTACTTACATAATAAACGAGATATTGTTCACCTTCGTGATCCTTCACAAGGACAACACTTACATCATTTCCTAATACAACTAGGTACAGGTATAAGGATTTTCCATCCACAGGCTTCATCAAAGCTGGAGCTGAGGATAAGTAATCCTTCAAGGCTTTGAGTGCAGCCTCATGCTTTTTTCCTAAGAATGTCGTAGAAATATTTACACTTCTCGGAGGATCTGGAAATGAATCTGTTGAGAGCAACTATTCTTCCTGTCAGCCATTGGACATCTTTAGAATTTGCAGGAGACTTTAGGTTGATGATGGCTTCTATTTGCTCGGGACTTGCTTCTATCCCTTTTTTAGTCACCATGTATCCCAGAAACTTTCCAGCCTTAACACCAAAATGGCATTTTGACGGATTCAGTTTCATGTTATACTGGTCGAGGATATTGAATGCTTCTTCAAGATCTCTAAGGTGATCCTCGGCTTTCTTTGACTTCACCACCATATCATCTATGTAGACCTCCATAGTCTTGCCAGACTGATCCTTGAACATCACGTTCACCAATCTTGGATATGTTGCCCCTGCATTTCTTAGTCCAAACGGCATAGCAATATAACAGTATATGCCGGTAGGAGTCATGAATGTTGTATCCTCTTGATCAGATGGTTCCATCTGAATTTGTTGAAATCCAGAGGAAGCATCCATAAAAGTAAGCATTTCATGTCCTGCCGTTGCGTCCACCATGGAGTCTATATGTGGTAACGGGAAGGATCCTTGGGGCATGCCTTGTTTAAATCTGTAAAATCGACATACACCCTCCACTTTCCATTCTTTTTAGAAACAACAACCACATTAGCTAACCATCGAGGATATTTAACCTCTCTGATCATACCGGCCTTAAGAAGTTTTTCAACTTCTTCTTGTATGATCGCGTTCCTCTCAGGAGCGAATTTCCTTCGCTTCTGATGGACGGTTTTAACAGATAAATCAAGGCCTAACTTATGAGTAATTACCTCCTTAGAAATACCTGTCATGTCTGAATGTTTGAAGGCAAAAGTGGATTTTCTTCGCTTCAAGAAGGATATCATATCCTCCTAGATCTCACTTGTGATACTTGATCCTAGGAACACCTTTATATCTGGATCCTTGGGATCTATGGATACTTCTTTAATGTCTTTCTCCCGAGCTTCCAGCACATCCCTAGGATGTTGCTGTGGTTGTATGCTTTTGCTTGGCTGTTGGCTTCATTGATGAAGAATAGTAGTTCTTCGCCTCCAACTGATCACCGTCTATCCAGACTACACCCCAAGGGGTAGGGAATTTAATGCATTGGTGGTAAGTAGAAGCCACCGCCTTCATCCCATGTAACCAAGGCCTGCCTAAAATAACATTGCAACAAGAAAGGTTGTCAATAACACAAAATCTCTGATAAGAATTTAACCCTTCGATGTATATTGGGAGGTTAAGGTCCCCCATTATCTTCTTGGTTTCTCTACTGAAACCAACTAGCACCGATGTCCTCGGGATGATCTACGAGTCTGGTATACTCATCTTCTAAAGGACATCATGTTGGATGATATTGACCGAGCTTCCACTGTCGACCAGGATCCTGCGTACATAATGGTTAGCAATAAACAAAGTTACAATCAAACCGTCATGGTGTGGATCCTGAATGTTTGATTTATCTTCTTCATCAAAGAAGATCCTTTTTTCCGTTGTCAGAGTGGTGGATATAACTAGTCGTTCCCCATTATCCAACTTGGTCACCTTGGCTAGCCTCTTAGCTGCAGAGAAAGAAGTGCCGCACATGTCTGATCCTTCGGAGAGGAAGTTGATCACTTGAGCATCTGGTGGGGGTGGAGTGGCTTTTTGAGGAACCTCTTCAGGATCCTGGACTTTTTCCTTCCCAAGAGCTTTTTTAAAGTGGCCCTTTCTCAGGAGGTATCCAATTTCCCTCCTTAAACAGATGCAATCATCCATCATGTGGTCAAAATCCTCGTGGAAAGCACACCATTTGGATTTGTCTCTGACGGTGGTTGACTTCTCGTTCTTTCGGGGTCACCTTGCTTTCTCCCCTAGATCCTTCATGTCACAAATCAAGCCAAGGGTATCTACGGAGAAGCAATACTCTGAGATGCAGGGATAGTCTTCATCATCATCTCCTTCTTTAACTGCTCGAACATTTTGGTTGTTGAACTTGGAGTACGGCCTCGAGTTGTTGTTTCTGTATGAGGATCATTTATTCTTGTCAGGGGATTCTTGTTTCGTCTGAGCCCCCAATCGTTCTTGGATCCTTTTGTCGTCGTCCAGCCGTATGAACCTTAGTGCTCTGTTCCTTACTTCCTCTAAAGACCTGCAAGGAGTCATTACAAGATCATCATAAAAGGGGGAGCCCCTCTGAAGTCCCATCTTGAATGCTTCAATAGCAGTAGCCATGTCAAGATTGGGGATTTCCAAAGCTTCCCTGCCAAACCTTGTAACAAAATCCCTAAGGGATTCATCACTAGGTTGGATAACTCGGTATAAATCACTAGTTAACTTCTTAAATTTCCTACTACAGGAATATTGACTGTTGAACAAGTTAACTAAGTGTGAGAAAGAAGTAACTGAAAAGGGAGGAAGACTTAGCAGCCATTTTAACGCAGATCCTGTCAGTGTGGATCTGAAGACCTTGCACAGACAAGCCTCTTTGAGTCTCTAAGGGATTGGATTGATCTCCATCCGCTCCCTATATTGTGCAACGTGCTCCTCAGGTTTAGTGGTTCCATAGTAAGTTTTCATGTTGGGGGTCTGGAATCGCTTCGGGATTTCAGCATCACAGATAAGTGGAGCAAATCTCGATAACTTGTGGCTTCCCTCTGGTATCTCAGGGATTGGACGTATCACCGCGAGAACGCTGGATATCATATCCTTAAGTTTCTGCATTTCCTTAGCCATGACTTGGTTGATACCTGCATCCTGCATGGAACCATGATTAGTATTTAAGGATATAGGATCATACGTATTACCTCTTTATTGTGTAAAGGTCGGCATTCCGGAAGAATGGCTGAGATAAGAAGCGTCTGCTACAGGAGTCGGTCCACCAGAAGCTATGGTCTGCATGGGGATTATATCTAATTCATGGACTTCAGAGGACCGCTGGTGTTGAACCCCTGAGAAACCTTGATCGTGAAAGAAGGATCCTTGATTCTGAACGTAGGATCCTAGCGGTTGGGAGTTGAAGGATCCTTGAAGATATGACCCGGAAGATCCCGGTCGAAGGATCAGTGGTCCTTGTTGAAATATTAAGGATCCTTGAGTTGGTTAATGATGTATATAAAATATACATTTTTTTAGCATCAAATAATCTATAAAAACAACAACTTCTATCGTATAATATAGTTAAAATAACTACTTATCATGTTAAAATGTATTTTCAGGTGAATCCAAGCCTCAAACGAAGAAACGAATGAAAAAAAACAAAGAAAAACCAAAGAAAACAGCAAAACATGGGGCTGTGCTTCAGGAAACATGGGGCTGTGCTTTCAGGAAACATGGGGCTGTGCTTTTGGAAACACGGGGCTGTGCTTTTGGGAAACACGGGGTTGTGCTTTTGGAAGCACGGGGTCGTGCTTCCCTCTCAGAAACGACAAAAAAATCTACAAGAAAAGACAAAATAGTTAACAGCTGGACACGGGGCCGTGCTTTTGGAAGCACGGGGCCGTGCTTCCCTCTCAGAAACGACAAAAAGAATTAGCACATGTCATTAAAAAGCACGGGGGCGTGCCTCAGGAAGCACGGGGTCGTTCCTACCTTCCAGAAACGACAAAAAGAATTAGCACATGTCACTAAAAAGCAAGGGGGGAGTGCCTCAGGAAGCACGGGGCCGTGCCTACCTTCCAGAAACGACAAAATAAATCTGGCACATGTCATAAAAATGCACGGGGGCGTGCCCACTAAGCACGGGGCCATGCTTCTCACTCCAGATTGCCTATAAATAGAGGCTCTTGTGCCATTTGAATAGTGTGCCTTGAAAAGAGTTCTATCCGATTCTCTCTTATAAAAACACACACTAACACTCACATAGAAGGTTTAGTGAAGAGTTTGAAGGCTTGGAGGTCATCACCATCAGCCATCATCATCATCTATCTTCATCATCATTAAGAAGGAAGTTTCATCTACATTTGGTTAGATTGTTCCAAGTTTAATCATGTATTTGTTATTATCATCCATCTTAATGTTTATCATCATGCTCACTATGAGCTAAACTCCATTTACCATCTAAAATATATGAAGAAACTTTGTTTTACTTGATAGTTATATAAAACATGTGGTTTAGTTTGGTCAAGTACATGGTTATCTTACAATTATCTTTTGATGAGAAATGTTTCACCATCTTAAAATACTAATTCAAAGTTGGTGATTGTCAATTATATTGGCAATCATTCATGATCTATTCATGTTCTTGAAAGATAGAAACACTTTGATACATTATTGAAACATGGATCCTTATATTGTACTTAGAAATGATGAGATATAAGTTATGATGTATTTCTTTAAACCTTGGTAATCCGAAAATGGCTTTGCTTAGGATATCAAATTAGTTAAAGAAGTCATATGTTAATGGAATGTGTAATTATAACTTACATAAATCAACCAAGGGTAGGTTGTGTGAGTTAACTACAACCACCCGAAGTTGTTAGAATTGGTATTTGAGAAATCGAAGTCAATTCTAATCATTCTACTTTACCAACTTCTTGTCTACTTAAATTGACATTCTCAGGGTAGCATGCTATTAAGCATAGGATGGACTTGATAATATGCATGCTATTATTCATTATGTCATAGAATATGTTCACTCCAAAATGAGGATCATAATTCTATCATATATTATTAGGACAAGTCTATCACATGTTTAACTATTAATCATCAAGGAACAATGGAGTGGATTCTAGATATTAGATGGTAATCTTCGCATAATTGAATAACTCGTTTAGAATCTCTTGTCTTGGTCACCTATATATCATATATATAAGTATTTACATTTTATAAAAAGTTCAAAAATTAACCCCAAATTGATTAAAACCTCCGATTAAAGTAAAACAACGATTTATTATTAGAAACCTTTGTGTCCACGGATCAATACTTGGTTCTTACCAATACTATTCTACATATAAGATAGGTACAATTGCCTATTTTCTGTGTTTAGTCTTTGTAGAAATCACTTTATAAATTTAAAACACGATCTTGTGCAAAAGCTAAATATCCAATCTACCATCCTTTTATATTTTACAAGCCGCACGCGCAAGCACATCAAGTTTTTGGTGCCGTTGCCGGGGATACACGGTACGTTTCTAAGAATGATCCAAGTTTTAATTTAATCATTGTCTATAATTGTACATAGTTTTAACTTCTATTTTATTTTGTTTTACCTTTATTTTTATTAAATATTAAAATATATAAATTTTACGGCTAGCCTACTTTTTATCTTTACTTACCTTAACTTACTCTAGCTTAATTAATTTAGACATTAGTTTAGTTTAGTTTAAAATAGCGTAGCATAACTTGTAGTTTAATATTAGACTAACTTAGACTAATCCTAGCTAACTTTTACTTTAGTGTTTAATTTTGATTTAGTCCCATGTATGTCCTCTACTTTTTGAGCCTGAGCTTGTTTCTCCAATTTCTGAACAGGAACGACTCTTTCGTCGACGGGCACGTAAACGGACAGCAGAAACCGCCGAAGCAATCAAAGACGAATCAGTAGACGCCACCACATCAGGAGAAAATCAAACCGAAGAAATGATGGTGGCCCAGAACAATGAGCCGAACATGAGCCAGTATGCCAAGCCAACTCTCGAAGGCTACGGCAATGGAGTGGCTCCACCCGAAATCACCAAAAATTTTGAAATCAAATCAAGCACCATTCATATGGTGGAAAATTCAGTTCAATTTCATGGTCTCCTCGACGAAGACCCTCTTCTTAACATATCTCGATTCTTACGAATCTGCGGAACCTTTAAAATCCAAAACTGTTCAGAAGATCAAATCAAACTCAAACTCTTTCCTTTATCTCTAAGGGGCCAAGCCCTAGAATGGATAGAATCTCTTTCTTCTGGTTCCATTACCACTTGGGACCAGATGGTTGAACAGTTTCTCCTCAAATATTTTCCGCCCAATAAAACTGCCAAATACCGAGCCAGCATTACCGGATTCTGGACCGATGATGATGAATCGTTACACGCAGCATAGGAGAGATACAAAAGTCTTCTAAGAAGATGCCCACACCATGGACTGAACGTATGGTTACAAGTTCAAACTTTCTTTGACGCACAATCCAGTCAAAACAAACATGCCATCGACCAGATCGCAGGTGGAGACCTGGGATCCAAATCACCTAACGAAGCATTTGAAGTCCTGGAGAAGGCCGCAAATAAGAGTTTCTCTTACAACCCACCAAGATCTACACCTACCCACATAGGAATACACCACGTTGATTCCAACACTCTTGTCACAGCACAGCTTGAAGCCCTTTCTAAAAAATTCGAACAACTTCAAGCCGAGCTATCAAAAACCAGACTCACCTGTGACACTTGTGGAGGAAATCATAAGACGAGTGACTGCAAATAAGTCATCATGGCCATGGAAGAAGTTGATTTCATCGCTCGACAAAACAACGCTTTCAGCAACAACTACAATCCAGGATGGAGAAACCACCCGAATTTCAGCTGGAAAGACGGAGGTAACACTCAACCCTTACCCGAATTCGAAAAAAGACCGATGAATCAATCCTTCCAGCCTAAACCTCAATTCCAAGATCTAAGTTCTTGTAGCCATCAAAACCCAAGCTACTCAAAGATCAAAGAGATGTTAATCCAACTCATAACAAAAAAAAATGAAGCAGAGAAGAAGGCCGACTCAAGAGCTGTTGATATCAGCGGAGTATTGTTAAAACATGAAGCCAACCTCAAAAGTCAACAAGCATCATTGCGGTACTAGAAACTCAGATTGAACAGATTGCCCGACAATTGTCAGAAAGATCACCCGACGCTCTTCCAGGCAACACTATAACAAACCCAAATGCAGCAGCCAACGCTGTTACATTAAGAAGTGGCACAACCACTGTTGCCTCACCAACTTCAGAACCAGTTATGGAAAAAGAAACCCCTGAGAAAATGCAGGAAAGACTAATCCCGACAGGCACCGTACAACCTAAGGAACCAGTCCTAACTTATGTTCCACCTATTCCATACCATGGACGGCTGAAACAGGAGAGATTGGAAGCTCAGTACGGGAAGTTTTTAGAACTCTTCAAACAACTCCACATCAGCATCCCTTTCGTCGAAGCTATTGCTCAAATGCCGAACTATGCAAAGTTTCTCAAAGAAGTGCTGACCAACAAAAGGAAGCCGGAGGAGCTCTCGCATGTCACCTTGAGTAAAGAATGTTCCGCTGTCCTCCAAAGCAAGCTGCTGCCAAAAATGACCGATCCAGGGAGTTTTACTATCCCTTGTCTCATAGGAAATTTGTATGTTAGCAATGCCCTGGCTGACCTAGGAGCTAGTATTAATTTAATGCCTTATGCGGTTTTTGCAAAACTAGGGATAGGAGAACCAAAGCCCACATGCATGAGCATTCAGTTAGCTGACCGATCCGTTAAATATCCTCGGGGCATTGTTGAAAACATGCTTGTCAAAATTGACAAGTTTGTTTTCCCAGCAGATTTTGTGATTCTAGACATGGAGGAAGACAAAAGTGTACCTCTGTTTTTAGGAAGACCCTTTTTAGCCACCGCAAAGGCTATTATTGATGTTTGCACCGGCAAACTCACTCTCAGGGTCAATGACGAGGCAATCACTTTTGACATAGGAAAATCTATGCAATATCCACAACATCACGATGACACATTATACTGTGTTGACATCGTTGATTCTATCATGAGTTGCTATGTTCGGAAATATTCCTTAATGCCTCATTAGAAACACAAATCTTAACAGATATTAGTACCAACCCCATTTTAGAAAACAATAATCTCAATACTGTGAATAACTATCAGGAAGCATCAGAAGTAGTATTTGAGATCACTGAATCCAATGAAAAATCAAAACCATCAATCGAAGAACCACTAGCCTTAGAGTTAAAAGAACTACCAAACCATCTCGAATATGCCTTTCTAGAAAAAGACTCTCAACTCCCAGTAATTATTTCATCTCACCTTTCTAAAGAAGAGAAAGACGAACTTCTTAAGGTTCTTAAAAACCATAAGAAGGCTATCGTAGGGAAGATCATGGATATCAAGGGCATCAGTCCTTCTTTTTGTACTCACAAAATCCTCATGGAAGAAGAATACAAACCCGTGGTCCAACATCAAAGACGTCTCAATCCCAACATGCAAGATGTGAAGAAGAAGGAAGTAATCAAACTACTTGATGCCAGATTAATCTACCCAATCTCATATTCACCTTGGGTCAGTCCAGTTCAAGTAGTACCCAAGAAGGGAGGAATGACAGTTGTAATGAACGAGAAGGACGAACTTATACCAATGAGTACCATTACAGGCTGGCGAGTTTGCATTGACTACCGGAAGCTTAATGACGCCACAAGAAAAGATCATTTCCACTTCCTTTTATTGACCAAATGCTTGAGCGATTATCTGGAAAAATGTTCTACTGTTTTCTTGATGGATTCTCCGGATACTTTCAAATTCCCATCGCTCCTGAGGATTAGGAGAAAACCACATTTACATGCCCGTATGGAACCTTCGGCTACCGAAGAATGCCATTTGGATTATATAATGCTCCAGCCACCTTCTAGCGTTGCATGGTGGCCATCTTTCATGAAATAATCGAGAACTCTATGGAAGTTTTCATGGACGATTTCTCAGTCTTTGGAGACTCCTTCGATCATTGTCTGAAAAACCTAGACAAAATGTTGGCTAGGTGTGAAGAAGTAAACTTAGTACTCAACTGGGAGAAATGCCATTTTATGGTTAAAGAAGGCATCGTTCTAGGTCACAAGATATCCCAAGCAGGACTAGTAGTTGATAGGGCCAAAATAGAAACCATATCCAAACTTCCACCACCAACTTCAGTCAGAGCATTAGAAGTTTTCTAGGTCACGCGGGCTTCTGCCGCTGCTTCATAAAAGACTTCGCCAAAATTGCTAGACCTATGACCAAACTTCTGGAGAAAGATGCACCATTCGTCTTCTCTGAAGAATGTGTTGAATCATTCAACATATTAAAAAACAAACTTGTCAATGCACCAATCATGACTACACCCGATTGGACCCTTCCATTCGAGATCATGTGCGATGCAAGTGACTTTGCAGTTGGAGCCGTACTCGGACAACGCAAAGAAAAACACTTTCATCCAATTTACTATGCAAGTAAAACTCTGAACGATGCGCAAGAAAATTACACCACAACAGAGAAAGAGTTACTAGCTGTAGTATTTGCCTTTGAAAAATTTAGATCCTACCTAGTTCTTTCCAAAACCATAGTTTACACCGACCATACCGCCATACGTTACCTCTTCAACAAGCAGGATACCAAACCCAGACTTATCAGATGGATTCTACTACTCCAAGAATTCGACATAGAAGTTAAAGACAAAAAGGGAGCAGAGAATGTAGCCGCATACCATCTTTCACGCTTAGAATGCCCAACTTCAAAGGAACATCATGAGGAAATTATCACTGATAATTTTCCACATGAAGTTCTCATGCATATCCAAGCGATCATGCAGGAAAAGGACGAAAGTCCTTGGTTTGCCGACTTCACAAACTATCTGGCTTGTAGAATCCTAAGAAAAGGGCTAACTCATCAACAACGGAAGAAATTCTTCTTCGACCTTAAGTTCTACTTCTGGGAAGACCCTTACTTGTTTAGGATAGGGGCCGATCAGGTTGTTCGTAGGTGTGTATCAGGCAAGGAAGCCTTAGATATTCTCAAACACTGTCATGAAGGACCTACTGGTGGGCACCACGGTACCGCCACTACGGTCAGAAAAGTGTTTGATGCAGGATTTTTCTGGCCCACCATATATAAAGGCACACATGCTTTGATCCAAGCATGGATGCTTGTCAAAGAGCCGGAAACATCTCAGCCAAAAATGAGATAGCTCAAAAAGGCATTCAATTTTGTGAGGTCTTTGATGTATGGGGAATAGATTTCATGGGCCCATTTCCTAACTCATTCGGAAATAAGTACATCCTTGTAGCAGTCGACTACGTGTCTAAATGGGTAGAAGCCCAAGCTCTTGCCACTAACGATGCTCGAGTAGTTGTACGATTTCTGAAAAGTTATTTTCATGATTCGGTATTCCGAAAGCCCAAATCAGCGACAGAGGTACCCACTTCTGTAACGCTCTGATGGACAATGTCTTAGCACAATATGGGGTTCACCACCGACTGGCAACACCATATCACCCTCAGACCAGTGAGCAAGTAGAAATCTCGAATCGGGGAATTAAAAGGATCCTAGAAAGAATCATAGGAATGAATCGCAAAAATTGGGCAGAAAAGTTAGATGACGCTTTGTGGGCCCTCAGGACGGCATACAAAACCCCCATAGGAACAACACCATTCAAACTTGTTTATGGGAAGGCATGTCATATACCCGTAGAACTAAAACACAAAGCGTATTGGGCTCTGAGAGCAGTGAATTTTGATCTAATGCCTGCCGGTAAAAACCGAGAAGATCAATTCACGAGTTCGAAGAACTAAGAGCACTGGCATATTAAAATTCTTGGTCTTACAAAGAAAAGACTAAACGTTTACACGACACCCATTTAAAAGGAAAAAAGAAATTTCAAGTTGGCGACCGTGTACTGTTATATAACACACGTTTACGTCTTTTCCCAGGAAAATAGAAATCTCGTTGGACAGGTCCACATATAGTTGAATCAGTTTTTGACTATGGGGCAGTTGAGATTTCAAATTCTGATGGCCACAAGTTCAAAGTTAATGGACATCGATTAAAACCATACATCGATGGACCATTCGAGACCGTCTCTGAGGTACTAATCCTCCACCAGAACCGATGAACATATTGGAAGTAGGGTCTAGCCAAGACCCTGATTAAACTAGGTACTGTAAATAGAAATAAAAATAAAAATAAATAAATAATAATAATAAGTTTCAGTATTATTATGATGTTTTTGGTTGTTTGCAGTTTTACTACTTAGGTACACTACAAGAAAACGGACGAAACACAGGGGACGCTCTGTCGAACTTTCGTTAGCCGTAGGGAATTTCCTCTCCATTTTACCCTCCATACTTCATATGAATCTTATTATTAATCTTTTTATGAATCTTTTCACATTGAGGACAATGTGAGATTCAAGTGTGGGGAGGGGAATTACTTGACCAATTGCTTGCTCAACTAATTATAAGATTCTCTAATAACAAAATTTTTGTAGCAAACAAAGATTAGCTTTATAACAAATCCTAAAGAAAAATCCAAGAAAATTTTTGCAAATAATCAAGTACTAATCTACTATAACCAAAGAAAAGTGAAAAAGTAAAAAGAAGTTTTGTAATACCGAGAAGAAATTTATGCAAAATATGGCGCTTATACCCAATTCCTCCGTTACTGTGAGATAAACCTCATGCCATATAAATATTTTTCGGAAGCTTTGAGTGAGTCACATGTTTCGTGTGATTTAGAACTTGTCGCAATTAATCATTTCAAGACCACACGAAGCGTTGTATAAGGAAGAAGGTAATATTGTCACAATCCTCTCAAACCATTCCCCAAATCACAAAACCCAAAAACCTTATCCAAAAAAAAACCTTACCACTTTATCCATCTCACCGGTAAAATACAACACTGGTCTTTTACCGGTAGATGCATTATTTTGATTTCAAATTCCTTTGTCGCATACATTTCGTAAAAACCTAAGTTGCCTCCAGAAGTTAGGGAGAGAATCTTTCTCTTTAGCAATGAGGTGAAGAAAAAGTGGCGCCAAGACAAACAAAGGCCACCATTTTGTGGAGTTTCCAAAAGCGCAATGAAAAGAAGAGAAAAAATATATGAACGATGCTTAGGATATGAAAACTGATCCCACGAAGGAAGATGTAGAAAAAGTCAAACTCAGTCTCACATGAATATACCCAACTAATGAGGGTGGGGGCTATTAGGTTCATAGCAGGATTGAGGAAGAACTGATCCACATCCTCGACAAAACTGGTCTTGACGATCTAACCTTAAAAGAGTCACTAAAAAAAATTAATTAGCAATCGGGAGAAAGGAGCTAACATTTGAAGACATCTTAAGACTCCCGACAATCAGCAGAAGTTGTATTTACCGTCCTCATCCTCATTAACCTAAACCTTTGAACCACCACAAAATACCAAATCCCTACACTCACACAAAACCAACTCATATTACTTTCTGATCTAGGCAACCCTTCACAAAGGTGGAGATTTGAACTTGTTGCAAGCTTATTTATCACAGGTTACATCTTGGCTAGGAGTGTTCACATACATACATCACAGGTATGATCAGATATAAAACAGAGAGTGAGTGAACATTGTGAGAACATGAAGTTTTGCATAAACAGAAGCTCATAAAAACAAATCGCCATTTTATATATCACTTCATATATTCTTATGATTTAAGATTGGTTATTTTGTTCCCATTTTCTTGGAACTCTTTTAGGGGATGTTTAAGCTATGGTCCTAACTTGCTATTTTTAGAGAATATTTATAAGTAGTTTGCTTGAGGACAAACAAGGTTCAAGTGTGGGGATGTTTGATGTATATAAAAATATATATCTTTTTAGCATCAAATAATCTCTAAAAACTGCAACTTCTATCGTATAATATAGTTAAAATAACTACTTATCATGTTAAAATGTATTTTCAGGTGAATCCAAGCCTCAAACGAAGAAACGAATGAAAAAAACAAAGAAAAACCAAAGAAAACAAAAAAACATGGGGCTGTGCTTCAGGAAACATGGGGCTATGCTTCATGAAACACGGGGCTGTGCTTTCAGGAAACATGGGGCTGTGCTTTTGGAAACACGGGACTGTGCTTTTGGAAACACGAGGCTGTGCTTTTGGGAAACACGGGGTTGTGCTTTTGGAAGCACGGGGTCGTGCTTCCCTCTCAGAAACGAAAAAAAAATCTACAAGAAAAGACAAAATAGTGAACAGCTGGACACGGGGCCGTGCTTTTGGAAGCACGGGGCCGTGCTTCCCTCTCAGAAACGACAAAAAGAATTAGCACATGTCATTAAAAAGCACGGGGGCGTGCCTCAGGAAGCACGGGGTCGTTCCTACCATCCAGAAACGACAAAAAGAATTAGCACATGTCACTAAAAAGCAAGGGGGGCGTGCCTCAGGAAGCACGGGGCCGTGCCTACCTTCCAGAAACGACAAAATAAATCTTGCACATGTCATAAAAATGAACGGGGGCGTGCCCACTAAGTACGGGGCCGTGCTTCTCACTCCAGATTGCCTATAAATAGAGGCTCTTGTGCCATTTGAATAGTGTGCCTTGAAAAGAGTTCTATCCGATTCTCTCTTATAAAAACACACACTAACACTCATATAGAAGGTTTAGTGAAGAGTTTGAAGGCTTGGAGGTCATCACCATCAGCCATCATCATCATCTATCTTCATCATCATTAAGAAGGAAGTTTCATCTACATTTGGTTAGATTGTTCCAAGTTTAATCATGTATTTGTTATTATCATCCATCTTAATGTTTATCATCATGCTCACTATGAGCTAAACTCCATTTACCATCTAAAATATAAGAAGAAACTTTGTTTTACTTGATAGTTATATAAAACATGTGGTTTAGTTTGGTCAAGTACATGGTTATCTTACAATTATCTTTTGATGAGAAATGTTTCACCATCTTAAAATACTAATTCAAAGTTGGTGATTGTCAATTAATTGGCAATCATTCATGATCTATTCATGTTCTTGAAAGATAGAAAAACTTTGATACATTATTGAAACATGGATCCTTATATTTTACTTAGAATGATGAGATATAAGTTATGATATATTTCTCTAAACCTTGGTAATCCGAAAATGGCTTTGCTTAGGATATCAAATTAGTTAAAGAAGTCATATGTTAATGGAATGTGTAATTATAACCTACATAAATCAACCAAGGGTAGGTTGTGTGAGTTAACTACAACCACCCGAAGTTGTTAGAATTGGGATTTGAGAAATCGAAGTCAATTCTAATCATTCTACTTTACCAACTTCTTGTTTACTTAAATTGACATTCTCAGGGTAGCATGCTATTAAGCATAGGATGGACTTGAAAATATGCATGCTATTATTCATTATGTCATAGAATATGTTCACTCCAAAATGAGGATCATAATTCTATCATATATTATTAGGACAAGTCTATCACATGTTTAACTATTAATCATCAAGGAACAATGGAGTGGATTCTAGATATTAGATGGTAATCTTCGCGTAATTGAATAACTCGTTTAGAATCTCTTGTCTTGGTCACCTATATATCATATATATAAGTATTTACATTTTATAAAAAGTTCAAAAATTAACCCCAAAATGATTAAAACCTCCGATTAAAGTAAAACAACGATTTATTATTAGAAACCTTTATGTCCACGGATCGATACTTGGTTCTTACCAATACTATTCTACATATACGATAGGTACAATTGCCTATTTTGTGTGTGTTTAGTCTTTGTAGAAATCACTTTTATAAATTTAAAACACGATCTTGTGCAAAAGCTAAATATCCAATCTACCATCCTTTTATATTTTACAAGCCGCACGCGCAAGCACATCAGTTGACCCATGGATCCCTGGTGAAGGATAGATGATCCTTGCTGAAGAGTCGAGGATCCTTGAACTTGTTGACCCACGAATCCCTGGTTAAGGATGGATGATCCTTGCTTGAGTTTAGCCAAGGATCCTGGAGTGGTGAAATCCAGCAACCTAGGCATAAAGGGAGTCTGGTCCTCCACTGGCTTCTTAGTTTTCTTGAGATCTTCAATCTCACGAAGGATCCTTTGGTTGGTCTTTTTCTGCTGCTCCATGTAAGCCTTAACCTGCGAAATAATAGAGGAAACATCACAATTAGTATTAACCACTGACGCAGCAGCAGCGGTTTTCGAGCTCTGGAAGACTGGTAGTTGCGTCTTGTTTCCAACAGCAGTAGGCGGTGGTGCTCCCGTGATTGGTGGAGGCATCGGCGGAAAGGTTCTTGATGAGAGAGGAACCAAGGACGACATGGTTGATGAAGCAGAGGTTGATTGATAGGCCATTGAAAGTGATATGGGTATGAAAGGTTGAAAAGTAATAGGAAATAATCTGGATTATAGCACCAATTGCCCCACGGTGGGCGCCAAATTTTTTTGGATAAAAATCTGCTAAGGATAATGTATCCAAATCCGTAAAAGTGAGGTATAGTGCTAAGATAATTATAACGATTATGTGAATGAAATAATGAAGAACACCAAGATTTGCTGCGAGGAAAAACCCTTGATCTTGTTTAGATCAAAGGAAAAAAACCCCGGGTGATGGCAACTCGTCGATCACCAATTTATTAATCACAAAATAAGGTTACAAGTGTTTTGGAGATTACGATCAATGTTACAATGAATGCTAGTGTGTAGAAAGAATTATGAGTTCTGCTCTAGTGTGTGTGAATACAAGTGATTTCTAATTGATCGTTATCTCGATATTATAAAGAAATATCAAGTAACAACATTTCCTAATAATCCGCCACTCTTCCATAACTCCTTCAACGTTCAATGACCACGTGCTGGGAGATTCCAGTAGCGAACTTTGAGGTAAACTGAGTCTTGGAGCCGTTGCATTCATTAAATAACAACCTACATGTTAGGGCACGGAAATTTGACACTGTGGATACGTTATCCTAACATATTTCTTGGATCAGTTATCCTTAGACAGATCCTGTCCGGATCAGTGGTCCTCAGTACTTGGTATTATTAACAATTGTTTCTTGTGTGTAGGTTGTTATTTAATAAGTATAACGGCTCCAAGACTTATTCCACCGGATATCTCGCTATTGGACTTGTCAAACATGTGGTCAAATGGCTGTAACACGTTTAGTGGGAGAAGTGGCGGATTTTTAGGACTTCTTGTTGTGTCACAAATAACTGAGTACTGAGGATATGTTATTCTTGAAGACATGTCTGGATCAATTATCCTTCTGAAGAGTTCTAGAGCTATGTCAGGATCATGGATCCTCGGTATTTGATGCTGTTAACGGTTGTTTCTTATATGAAGGCTGATATTTATCAAGTGTAACGGCTCAAGGACGTGGTCTACCTAAAATTATGCTACAAGGCACCTCCAGCACGTGGTCAATAGTGAAGACTAAGCTAGTGGGAGTAGTGCCATAAAAATAGGAGTTAGTTAGCCTTTATTTTCTATTTATATTGAGATTATGATCAAAGTTAGGTCATTACACACACATTAGCTGCAGACATTTCAAGAATACTCTGTCAAGAACTCTCTCTAGAAGTTCATACACACACACACTTAGATATTCTTTGTAATCTTTGATCATATCTCCACCTTTGTAACCCGATTTTCACCATTAATAAACTTGACGGTGATAGTTTTCACCGTCCGGGGGTTTTTTGTGCCAGAGACCACGATAACCACATACTCATCGACCAAAGGTTACCTTGTTGATCATTGACTAAAGTAATTCGACCAAAGATCATCTTATTAATCCTTGACCGAAGCTATTTTACCAACGATTACCTTGATAAGTTTTGACCGAAGTAAGACTATCTTGGTTAAGGGATTTTTCCCTCGTGATCAAATCATGGTGTTCATCTCTATTTCGTTCATACAATCGTTGTTATCATTTTAGCACTAAACCTCACATAACAGATTTGGATACATTATCCTTAGCAGATTTTTGTCCAAAACAATTTGGCGCCCACCATGGGGCAATTGGTGCTATAATCCAAAAAATACCATATCAATATTCAACCTTTCATACCCATATCACCATCAATGGCCTCTCAATAAACCTCTGCTTCATCAACCATGCCATCCTCGGTTAAAGCATATATGGAGCAGCAGAACAAGACCAACCAGAGGATCCTTCGTGAGATAGAAGATCTCAAGAAGACTAATAGGCCAGCGGAGGATCACACTCCTCTAATGCCCAGGATGCTGGATTTCACCAGTCCAGGATCCATGGATCAGTTCTCGCAAGGATCTTCTATCCTTCAACAGGGCTCCATGGGTCCACAGGCTCAGGGATCCTCATTGTTTCAGCCAGGATCATCTATCCTTCAACAGGGGTCCATGGGTCCACAGGCTCAGGGATCCTCATTGTTTCAGCCAGGATCATCTATCCTTCAACAGAGGTCCATGGGTCCACAGGCTCAGGGATCCTCACTGTTTCAGCCAGGATCATCTATCCTTCACCAGGGGTCCATGGGTCAACCAGCTCAAGGATCCTCAACTTTTCAGCAAGGATCATCTATCCTCCAACAAGGGTCCATGGGACAGCAAACTCAGGGATCCTCATTCTTCCCACAAGGATCCTTTATCTTTCAGCATGGATCCATGGGTCAACAGACTCAAGGATCCTCGATCTTTCACTCAGGATCATCCATCCTAGATCCGAGATCCATGGGTCAGCAGATTCAAGGATCCTCGATGTTTCAGCAAGGATCCTCAGTCCTTAATCCAGATCGATGGGTCAGCAGATCCAAGGATCCTCCATGTTTCAGACAGGATTATCAACCCTTCAACAAGGATCCTCTAAGGGTGTCACCAAGGATCCTACAACTTCCAGCCTCAAGGATCCTCCTATCAGGGTCAAGGATCCTTAGTGGTTCAATATCAACGGTCTTCAGAAGTCCATGAAGGAGATATAATCCTCATTCATACCATAGCTTATGGTGGACCAACGCCTGTTGCAGACGCTTCTTACATCAGCCACTCTTCTGGAATGCCGACGTTCACGCAACAAGCAGGTAACTTGTATGATCCTATATCCTTAGATGCTAACCGTGGTTCCATCCAGGATGCAGGTATCAACCAAGCTATAGCCAAGGAACTACAAAAGCTCAAGGATATGATATCCAGTGTTCCCGGGGTGATACTTCCAATCCCTAAGATACCAGAGGGAAGCTACAAGTTATCCAGATTTGATCCACCCATCTGTTATGCTGAAATCCCTAAGCGATTCAAGACACCCAACATGAAGACATATGATGGGACCACAGATCCTGAGGAGCACGTTGCACAATACAGAGAAAGAATGGAGATCAATCCTATTCCTGAAAGGCTCAAGGAGGCTTTTCTATGCAAGGGTTTTGGATCCACACTAACAGGATCTGCACTTAAATGGCTGCTAAGTCTTCCTCCCTATTCGGTTATTTCTTTTTCACATTTAGTTAACTTGTTCAACAGCTAGTTTTCTTGTAGTAGGAAATTTGAAAAGTTAAGTAGTGATTTATATAGAGTTGCCCAACCTTATGATGAATCCCTTAGGGATTTTGTTACAAGGTTTGGCAGGGAGGCCCTAGAGATTTCTAATCTTGATATAGCTACAGCTGTTGAAACATTCAAGATGGGACTTTAAAGGGGCTCCCCATTTTATGACGATCTTGTGATGACTCCATGCAGGACTTTAGATGAAGTCAGAAACAGGGCACTCAGATTTATAAGACTAGAGGATGATAAAAGGATCTAGGAAAGATTGGGTACTTCAACAAAATAGGAGTCACCCGGTAAGAAATCAAGGATCCAGGATCCTGAAGAAGCCCCTTAGAAAGCAGCACCACCACCACCAGATGCGCACGTGATCAACTTCGTCTCCAGAGGCTCAGATATATTTCGAAGTTCCTCTCCGATAGCAGAGACCCTCGTTGAGAAGACCGAATTGAATAACGGGGAAAGACCGCTTATCCCCACTACATCAATAACTGACAAAAGAATCTTTTTCGATGAAGAAGACAAATCAAGCATCCAGGATCCTCACCAGGACGGTTTGATTATTACTTTATTTATAGCTAACCATTATTTTCGTAGGATCCTAGTTGACGGTGGTAGCTCGGTCAATATCATCCAACATGATGTACTTCAGAAGATGAACATACCAGATTTAAAAACCATCCCAAGAACATCGGTGCTATTTGGTTTTAGTGGAGAAACCAAGAAAACATTGGGGGACATCAACCTCCCAATATACATCGAAGGGTTAAATTCTTATCAAAGATTTTGTCTAATTGATAACCTTTCTTGTTGCAATGTTATTTTAGGCAGGCCTTGGCTACATGGAATGAAAGCAGTGGCTTCTACATACCATCAGTGCATCAAGCTTCCTACCCCATGCGGAGTAATAAGGATAGATGGTGATCAAATGGAAGCCAAGAACTATTATTCATCATCGATGAAGCCAAAAACCAAGCAAACTATAGCATAGCAACCACAACAACATCTTGGGGACGTTCTGGAAGCTCGGTAGAAAGACGTTAAAAAAAGTATCCTTCGATCCCGAGGATCCAGACAAAAAGGTGTTCCTAGGATCCAGTATCCCCAGCAAGATTGAGGAGGATTTGGTATCCTTCTTAGGGCGAAGAAAATCTACCTTTGCCTTTAAGCATTCAGACATGACAGGGGCAACATATCAAAGGCTGGTCAATATGATGTTCAAAGACCAGTTAGGCAAGACCATGGAAGTTTGAATGGACTCAAAAGCATGAGTATGCGCTGAAGGCTCTTAAGGATTATCTATCCTCAGCACCAGCCTTGATGAAGCCAATTTATGGTGAGCCGTTGTCTCTATACTTGGACATTTCAGGTAATGCAGTCAGTGCTGTTCTGGCTAAGGATCATGAAGGTCCACAGCATCCGGTATATTATGTAAGTAAAAACCTCTTAGACGCAGAGGTCAGGTATTCTCACATTGAGAAATTAATTCTTGCTTTGATTATTGCCTCAACCAAGTTGAGACATTATTTTTAAACACCATACTATTATTTTGAGAACTAACTATTCTGTTAAGGACGTGCTTAGAAAGACAGAGATGTCAGGAAGGATGGCCCAGTGGGTTGTGAATTTGAGTGCATATGACATTCAGTATGAGCCTAGAACAACCATTAAGTCACGAGAGCTTGCAGACTTTGTGGCTGATTTCAGTAGCAACATGCAGAAGGAAGCTGATTTGGAAGTTCAGCAACTAGAAGAAACAAAGGATCCTTGGACCCTCTTCATAGATAGAGCATCCAACGTAAGAGGAACAGGATTGGGTATCCTACTGAAATCGCCACAAGGGGACATAATACCCCAGTCCATTGCATAAGCATTCCAAGCCACCAACAATGAGGCAGAATACGTAGCACTTGTCGCAGGTTTACTTTTAGCAAAAAAAAATGAGGATCAGGTATCTTCAATTTTATATAGACTCTTTACTTATAATTAATCGCTTTAACGGTTCTTAAACCGTAAAAGGTGAGAATATGGTCAAATATTTAGAAATTATGAAGGAATTAGCAAAATCCTTCGAAATATTTAGTATTACACAGGTACCGAGGGAAGAAAACGTTGGGCAGATGCCTTAGCAAACTTAGCCTCATCTCTGAAGATTCTGAGGATTTGAAAATCCCAATAATCCACATTCTCGCGCCAGCAATAGAAGAACAAGAAGTTGGGGAGATAACAAAAGATAAAGAAATCATGCTCTGGGATCTTTTATCCTCAAATAACAAAGGATCATGGATCCATCCTATCAAGAACTACATTCAGACTGGAGAAATTCCAGCCACAGAAAATCCCAAGTCCTCCAAACTCAAGGTATCCCAATATATTTTGTTAGATAATATGGTATATAGGAAATCTCTTGCAGGTCCATATCTCATATGCATTGAGGATCCTGAGATCCAAGAAGTAAAGGATTTTCATGAAGGAGATTGCGGCAATCACACAGGTGGAAGAGCATTATTTTCCAGGATACTCAGAACTGGATACTTCTGGCAAACAATGAAGAATGATGCAGTGGAGTATTCAAGGAAATGTGATGCTTGTCAAAGAAACGCGAACATCCTTCATCAGCCAGCGGAGCCTCTATATCCTATATCCTCCTCATGGCCTTTCATGAAATGGGGTATGGATATTGTAGGCAAGTTACCAAAAGCACCCGGTGGAAAGGTTTTTATGCTTACTATGACAGACTACTTCTTTAAATGGATTGAAGCAGAAGTATTTGTGCAAGTCCGAGAAAGGGAAGTTATATCCTTTATTAAAATAAATATTATAACTAGATTCGGTATCCCTTCTGAAATTGTTTGTGACAATGGTTCCCAGTTTATCGGGAAAAGAACCACTAACTTTTGTAACAGCTGGGGCATCAAGATGATTACCTCTACTCCAGTACATCCTCAAGCTAATGGTCAAGCGGAGTCTAGCAACAAGATAATCATCAACAACTTGAATAAAAGCTAGGATCCAAGAAAGAAAAGTGGGCTGAAGAGCTACCTTATGTCCTTTGGGCTGACAGGACAACACCCAAGAATGCAACAGACCAGACACCCTTCTCAATGGTGTTTGGATCAGAAGCAGTAGTCCTTACAGAAATGATGGTCCCTACAGCTAGAACAAGCATCCGTGATCCTGAGGCCAATAAAGAAATCCTTTTTGAAGACTTGGATACCGTTGAGAACTCAGAGACCTAGCCAAGATCAGAATGGAAGCATATCAACAAAGGGTAGCTGGGGCATACAACAAAAATATAAGGCTCAGAAGATTTCAAGAAGGAGATCTAGTCTTGAGGAAAGCCTTCCAAAACACAACTAATCCAGCAGATGGAAAGCTAGCACCCAAATGGGAAGGCCCCTACTTGATCGAGTCAGAAGCTGGAAAGGGGGCATGTCACTTGCTAACTGGAAGGCAACAGGTTACCCAGAGCATGGAACGCTATCTATCTCAAAAAGTATTTTTTATAGTCAGGATCTACTATCCTTCGAGAATCAAGCATCCATCTAGGATCAAGGATCCTAAAATTGGTAATATCTATCTGATCACTTATTCATTTCATATTCTTGTTATTTTAATGATAATGTATTCTTAACATTTATCTTTTCCAAGTTTTTAAGTAACAATGCAGATTTCAATAAGAGGTTCAATGATCAAGAGGTTGGCCACCTCTCCTTTACATTTAAGGTACTTTACTATTCCCTTGGCCTTGCCCATGGTTGGATACGACCCCCCCATGGTCATATCCCCTACGGTTTAAAGGTTTTCACCTTTCTCACGATCTCCAGTTGCGCACGCTATCCAACGTATAGTCCGGGGCAGCGGGACCAGTACACGCTTAGTGGCTGACAATTTCGTTGTCTTCGGCTATATGGAAGATCCTACGATTTATGGTAGACGTACCAAACCACCGATTTATAACGTTTTCACGTTATCTCACGTTTGGGCTAAATCCCGGTTTGGTCGAGTCCCCAGTTGACATCTGTATCTTTGGGCCAGTCCCCAGTTTGGGCTTGTCTCCAGTTTAACACCAGTTCACGGGCATGTCCCGAGTATTTGGGCTTGTCCCCAGTTGCACGGGCTTGTCCCCAGTTTATTTTATGGGCTTGTCCCCAGTTTGTTGGGTTTGTCCTCAGTTTATTTTATGGGTTTGTCCCCAATTTGTTGGGCTTGTCCCCATATTATTTTATGGGCTTGTCCCCAGTTTGTTGGGCTTGTCCCCAGTTTATTTTATGGGCTTGTCCCTGGTTTATTAGGTTTAATCCCAGATAATATCGTAAGTTATTTGCATCAGGTATCATAAATTAGATTCTGAGGATCACCGAAGGATCAATACTTATGGATTCAAAATCCTTTAATTCAGTTTTATAAGGATTGTAAAAGGATCAATACTTATGGTAACTTAGGTCTAACCAGACCTTACGGTATGATTTCTGTTTATCGATTTACACTTATTTGATTTCAGTTTATATCTTCATAGATATAAGGATTCATTATTCTCAATCTATTTTTATAAGGATTTAAGATCCTGGTTTATTTTTGCAAGGATATTCTATCCTAAAAACTTTTTACTAAAGAATATTTCTCAAAACTTTCAACAAGTCTAAAGCTATATCAGACAAACTTTCAAAATAGCAGACAATCAATAGATAGTTAAAAGATACTATTTATTAAACTTACTCGCAATTATCAAAAATCTTAACCCGGATTTCACTATTCATAAAAATGGATCATCCACCCGGGTTAATCAGGTGTTACTAGTTGTTCATGATTTACAGGAAGAATAAGAGGTTTCGGATATATAGCTTGAACGGAAGTTCTCAAGGAAACTCTATAGATATATGATAATTATATCTAGCTTGTCAAATCTCATCCGTTTTTGCAGGAAGTCTGAATTCAAAGGGCAAAATTACAGCTGTGATCTTATCACAACCGCCATTTTGGGGGCAATTGTTAGGGCACCGAAATTTGACACTGTGGATACGTTATCCTGACATATGTTCTTGGATCAGTTATCCTTAGACAGATCCTGCCAAGATCAGTGGTGCTCAGTACTTGGTATTATTAACAATTGTTTTTTGTGTGTAGATTGTTACTTAATAAGTATAACGGCTCCAAGACTTATTCCACCGGATATCTCGCTATTGAACTTGTCAAACGCGTGGTTAAATGGCTGTAACACGTTTAGTGTAACGCTGAGGATCCTTGATGCTGACATAGCTCTGGAATCCTTCAGAAGGATAATTGATCCAGACACGTCTTCAAGGATAACATATCCTCAGTATCGAAATTATCTGCTCTAACATCCATGTAGTTTGGTTTGTTGTTCAATTGTTGTAAACACTATAGTGTAGGGGCTAAAAGTGTACATAATAGATACTATATAACCATTTAGAATATGCATAAGTATAGTAAAGACAAAACCAAAAAACGTAATTAATAAATGGACGCTTTTTTTAAATATAAATATCCGATTACAAATGGGTAAATAAACGGACATAAACACGACATCGAACTTGAGACATCGAACTTGACGAATGTCACAGTATTCCAAACTTTTAGGAAATTTCGTCCCAAAATTAGGAATTAACATCTGTAACAAAAAGACGCGGATACTTAGTCTTCATTTGGTCTTCACGTTCCCAAGTGATTTCCGCACCGCGCTTAGATTCCCAATGAATCTTGACCAAAGAGATTCGGCTACGCTTGGTTTCCTTATCCATTCGATCCACAAATTCCATCTGCCTCTCAACAAAGTGCAATGTCTTATAGATACGAACCT